>NC_041224.1:61294183-61308097 GCF_002837175.3 Physeter macrocephalus
TAGAGTAATCTTGGTTGTAGGTTTTTCCCTTTCATCACTTTAAATATTTCCTGCCACTCCCTTCTGGCTTGCAGAGTTTCTGCTGAAAGATCAGCTGTTAACCTTATGGGGATTCCCTTTTATGTTATTTGTTGCTTTTCTCTTGCTGCTTTTAATACTTTTTCCTTGTATTTAATTTTTGATCGTTTGATTATATGTGTCTTGTCGTGGTTCTCCTTGGATTTATCCTGTATGGGACTCTCTGTGCTTCTTGGACTTGATTGACTATTTCCTTTCCCATGTTAGGGAAGTTTTCAACTATCATCTCTTCAAATATTTTCTCAGACCCTTTCTTTTTCTCTTCTTTTTCTGGGACCCCTATAATCCGAGTGTTGGTGTGTTTAATGTTGTCCCAGAGGTCTCTGAGACTGTCCTCAATTCTTTTCATTCTTTTTACTTTATTCTGCTCTGTGGTAGTTATTTCCACTATTTTATCTTCCAGGTCACTTATCCGTTCTTCTGCCTCAGGTATTCTGCTAATGATTCCTTCTAGAGAATTTTTAATTTCATTTATTGTGTTGTTCATCATTGTTTGTTTGCTCTTTAGTTCTTCTAGGTCCTTGTTAAACGCTTCTTATATTTTCTCCATTGTATTTCCAAGATTTTGGATCATCTTTACTACCATTATTCTGAATTTTTTTTCAGGTAGACTGCCTATTTCCTCTTCATTTATTTGTTCTGGTGGGTTTTTACCTTGCTCCTTCATCTGCTGCATATTTTTCTATCTTCTCATTTTGTTTAACTCCTTTTCACAGGCTGCAGGTTCATAGTTCCCATTGTTTTTGGTGTCTGCCCCCAGTAGGTGAGGTTAGTTAAGTGGGTTGTGTAGGTTTCCTGGTGGAGGGGACTGGTGCCTGTGTTTTGATGGGTGGGGCTGGGTCTTGTGTTTCTGGTGCACAGGACCACGTCCGGTGTTGTGTTTTGGGGTGTCTGTGAACTTAGTATGACTTTAGGCAGCCTCTTTGCTAATGGGTGGGGTTGTGTTCCTGTCTTGCTAGTTGTTTGGCATGGGCCATCCGGCACTGGAGCTTGCTGGCCATTGGGTGGAGCTGGGTCTTAGTGTTGAGATGGAGATCTCTGGGAGAGTTCTCGCCAATTGATATCACGTGGGGCTGAGAGGTCTCTGGTGGTCCAGTGTCCTGGACTTGGCCCTCTCACTTCAGAGGCTCAGGCCTGACACCCAACCGGAGCACCAAGATCCTGTCACCCACACGGCTCAGAAGAAAAGGAAGAAAAAAAATTAAATAAATAAATAAATTTTAAAAAGAGAGAGAGCAACCAAACCAATAAACAAATCCACCAATGATAACAAGCACTAAAAACTAAACTAAGAGAAACATAAAAATCAGAAACAAATCAGTCTCAGAAGACAAACCCCAAGTCTACAGTTGCTCCCAAAGTCCACTGCCTCAATTTTGGAAACATTCTTTGTCTATTCAGTTATTCCATAGATGCAGGGTTCATCAAGTTGATTGTGGGGATTTAATCCGCTGCTCCTGAGGCTGCATGGAGAAATTTCCCTTTCACTTCTTTGCTCGCACAGCTCCTGGGGTTCAGCTTTCGTTTTGGCCCCACCTCTGTGTGTAGGTCACCCTGAGGCATCTGTTCCCTGCCCAGACAGGAGGGGGTTAAAGCAGCAGCTGATTAGGGCTCTCTTGCTCACTCAGGCCAGGGAGAGTGAGGGGTACCGTAGTCATAATTGGAATGCAGGGCAAGCCTGCGGGCAGAATTCAGCATGACATTGTGATAGCCTGAGGCATGTTTTGTGTTCCCCCTGGGGAAGTTGTCCCTGGATCTCAGGACCCTGTCAGTGGTGTGCTGCACAGGCTCCCAGGGAGGATGTGGGTAGTAACCTGTGATTGCACAAAGGACTCTTGGTGGCAGTGGCAGCAGAGTTAGCATTTCCTGCCCCTCTCTGGGGTCCGAGCTGATAGCTGCAGCTCACGCCCATCTCTGGATCTTGCTTATTCAGTGCTCTGCCTTCTGTGGGCACAGGGGGAAGGAATCCCCTCTCCTTGTGCACCCCCAAACAATGGTCTGTTGCCTCTTCGGCAGGTCCAGACTTTTTCCCTGACTCCCTCCTGGCTTGTTGTGGCGCATTAGCCCCCTTCAGGCTGTCTTCATGCAGCCAGCCCCA
This sequence comes from Physeter macrocephalus, assembly GCF_002837175.3. Classification (NCBI taxonomy): domain Eukaryota; kingdom Metazoa; phylum Chordata; class Mammalia; order Artiodactyla; family Physeteridae; genus Physeter; species Physeter macrocephalus. The sequence goes on from NC_041224.1 coordinate 61,296,360, forward strand.
GTCCTCTCCCTGGGGTCTGAACTCCGAAGCTCAAGCCTCAGCTCCCAGCCCACACCCGCCCCAGCAGGTGAGCAAAGCATCTCAGGTTGGTGAGTGCTAGTTGGCACCAATCCTCTGTGCAGGAAGCTCTCCACTTTTCCCTCTGCACTCCTGTTGCTGCGCTCTCCTCTGTGGCTCTGAAGCTTCCACCCCGCCCACCGCCTGTTCCCACCAGTGAAGGAGCTCCCTAGTGTGTGGAAACTTTTCCTCTTTCACAGCTCCCTCCCAGAAGTGCAGGTCCCACCCCTATTCTTTTGTCTCTGTTTTTTCTTTTTTTCTTTTACCCAACCCAGGTACGTGGGGATTCTCTTGCCTTTTGGGAAGTCTGAGGTCTTCTGCCAGTGTTCAGAGCTGTTCTGTAGTTGTTCCACATGTAGATGTGTTTATGATGTATTTGTGGGGAGGAAGGTGATCTCCATGTCTTACTTCTCCGCCATCTTGAAGGTCTCCCCTCGAGCATATATTATTTGTAGACTTTTTGAAAAATGGCCATTCTGACCAGTGTGAGGTGATACCTCATTGTAGTCTTGATTTGCACTTCTCTAATAATTAGCAATATTGAGCTTCTTTTCATGCTGGCCATCTGCATGTCTTCTTTGGAGAAATGTGTATTTCGTTCTTTTGCCCCTTTTTAAAAAAATTGGGCTCTTTGGTTTTTTTATATTAAGCTGTGTGAGCTGTTTGTATCTTTGGGAAATTAATCCCTTGTTGGTAGCATCATTTGCAAAAATTTTCTCCCAGTCCATAGGTTGTCTTTTCGTTTTGATGATGGTTTCCTTTCTTGTGCAAAAGACTTTTATGTTTAATTAAGTTTAATTAAGTCCCATTTGTTTATTTTTGTTTTTATTTCTATTACTCTAGGAGACAGATCCAAAAAACTATTACTGTGATTTATGTCAAAGAGTGTTCTGCCTATGTTTTCCTCTAGGAGTTTTATAGTATCCAACCTTACATTTAGGTCTTTAATCCATTTAGAGTTTATTTTTGTGTATGGTGTTAGGGAGTGTTCTAGTTTCATTCTTTTGCATGTAGCTGTCCAGTTTTCCCAGCACGACTTATTGAAGAGACTGTCTTTTCTCCATTGTATATTCTTGCCTCAAACAGTGACAGTTTTACTTCTTCTTTTCCAATGCAGATTCCTTTTATTTCTTTTTCTTCTCTGATTGCTGTGGCTAGGGCTTCCAAAACTATGTTGAATAAAAGTGGTGAGAGTGGGCATCCTTCTCTTGTTCCTGATCTTAGAGGAAATGCTTTCAGCTTTTCACCACTAAGTATGATGTTAGCTGTGGGTTTGTCATATATGGCCTTTATTATGTTCAGGTATGTTCCCTCTCTGCCCACTTTCTGAAGAGTTTTTATCACGGATGGATGTTCAATTTTATCAAAGTTTTTTCTGCATCTATTGAAATGATCATATGGTTTTTATTCTTCAATTTGTTAATGTGGTGTATCAGATTGGTTGATTTGTGGATATTGAAAACTCCTTGCATCCCTGGGATAAATCCCATTTGATCATGGTGTATGATCATTTTAATGTATTGTGGGAGTCAGTTTGCTAGTATTTGGTTGAGGATTTTTGCACCTATGTTTATCAGTGATATTGGTCTGTAATGTTCTTCCTTTTGTGATATCTTTGTCTGGTTTTGGTATCAGGGTAACGGTGACCTCATAGAATGAGTTTGAAAGTGTTCCTTGCTCTGCAATTTTTTGGAATAGTTTCAGAAGGAGAGGTGTTAACTATTCTCTAAATGTATGGTAGAATTCACCTGTGAAGCCATCTGGTCCTGGACTTTTGCTTGTTGGGTGTTTTTAAATTACTGATATAATTTCAGTACTGGTAATTGGTCTGTTCATATTTTCTATTTCTTCTTGCTTCATTCTTGGGAGATTGTACCTCTCTAAGAATTTGTCCATTTCTTCTAGAATGTCCATTTTGTTGGCATATAATTGTTTGTAGTAGACTGTTATGATCCTTTGTATTTCTGTGGTGTTGATTGTAACTTCTCCTTTTTCATTTCCGATTTTATTGTTTTTGGCCCTATCCCTTTTTTTCTTGATGAATCTGGCTAAAGGTTTATCGATTTTGCTTATTTTTTCAAAGAACTAGCTTTTAGTTTCATTGATCTTTTCTTTTTTCTTTTTTTTAGCATCTATTTCATTTATTTCTGCTCTAATCTTTATGATTCCTTTCCTTCTACTAACTTTGGGTTTTGTTTCTTCTTTATCTATTTGCTTTAGTTGTAAGGTTAGGTTGTTTATTTGAGATTTTTCTAATTTCTTAAGGTAAGCTTGTATCGCTATAAACTTCCCTCTTAGAATTGCTTCTGCTGCATCCCAAAGGTTTTGGATCATTGTGTTTTTATTTTCATTTGCCTCTAAGTATTTTTTTTTAATTTCCTCTTTGATTCTTCAGTGATCCATTGGTTGTTTAGTAGCATATTGTTTAGCCTCAACGTTTTTGTAGTTTTTGCATATTTTCGTTGTAGTTGATTTCAAGCCTCAGAGTGTTGTGGTCAGAAAAGATGCTTAATGTGATATCAGTTTTCTTAAATTTACTGAGGCTTGCTTTGTGACGCAGCATGTGATATATCTAGGAGAATTTTCCATGTGCACTTGAAAAAAATGTATATCCTGCTGCTTTTGGATGGAATGCTCTATACATGTCAATTAAGTCCATCTGGTCTAATGTGTCACTTAAGGCCTGGGTTTCCATATTGATTTTCTGTCTGGATGATGTGTCCATAGATGTAAGCAGGGTGTTACTGTCCCCCACAATTATTGTGTTACTGTCAATTTCACCTTACACATCTGTTAATATTTGCCTTATACTTTGAGGTGCTCCTATGTTGGGTGCATATATATTTACAATTGTTATATCTTCTTTTTGGATTTATCTTTTGATCATTATGTAGTGTCCTTCTTTGTTCCTTGTAACAGTCTTTATTTTAAAGTCATTTTGTCTGATGAGTATTGCTACAACAGCTTTCCTTTGATTTCCATCTGCATGGAATACGTTTTTCCATTGTCTCGCTTTCAGTCTGTATGTGTCTCTAGATCTGAAGTGACTCTCTTGTAGGCAGCAAATATTTCGGTCTTGTTTTTATGTCCATTCAGCCAGTCTGTGTCTTTGGTTGGAAAATATAATCCATTTACATTTAAGGTAATAATCAATATATATGTTCTTATTGCCATTTTGTTAATTTTTTAAATTTTTTTTTGTAGTTCTTTATTCCCCCCTCCTTTTGTTCTCTTGTGATTTGATGACTATCTTTAGTGTTATGTTTGGATTCCTTTTTCTTTTTTGTGCGTATATCTATTATAGATTTTTGTTTTGCAGTTACCATGAGGTATTTGTTTAGGAGTCTAAATTTTTATGTGCTTAAGTTGCTGATCTCTTAATTTCAAATGCATTTTAGATACCCTGCATTTGTACTCTCCTCCCCTCACAATTACTGTTTTTGCTATTATATTTTACATCTAATTGTTTTGTGATCCCTTAATTGCTTATTGTGGATACAAATGATTTTACTACTTTTGTCTTTTAACCTCCCTACTAGCTTTGTGCATGGATGATTTTCTACCTTTATTGTTTGTTTACCTTTACCGGTGAGCTTTTCCATTTTGTAATTTTCTTGTTTCTAGTTGTGGCCTTTTCGTTTTCCTAGAGCATTTCTTGTAGCATTTGTTGTAAAGCTGGTTTGGTGGTGCTGAATTCTTTTAGCTTTTGCTTGACTGTAAAGCTTTTCCTTTCTCCATCAAATCTGAATGAGAGCCTTGCTGGGTAGAGTATTCTTGGTTGTAGGCAGAAGAGGAAGTCAGAGGATTCCAAGCATGAGAAGGCATGGACATGCTTTTGCTTGTTTGAAGATGGCAGGAGCCAGATGAGAAGGAATGTGGGCAGCTTCTAAGAGCAAACAGCAGTCCCTGGCTGATGGCCAGCAAGGAAGTGAGGACCTCCATCCTACACCTGCAAGGAACTGAATTCTGCCGCCACCTGAATAAGATTGAAAGTGGATTCTCCTCCAGTAACTCCAGATAAGAGTCCAGCTGGTCCATAACTTCATTTACCCTGAGTAGAGCCCAGCTTAGCCTGCCCAGGACCCCTGACCTACACAATACAAGGTGAAGGAATTGCATTAAGAAAAACCTGGAGGGGAGAAGCATCCAAAGTCATGGAGTAGAAGGAACCTAAGCTCACCTCCTCTCACAAGCACACCAAAATCAAAACAGTTTGCAGAACAACCATCACTGCAAAAGACTGAAACCTACCAGAAAAGATCCTCTACAACTAATGTCATAAAGATGGAACCACAAGGAGATGGGTAGGAGGGGCGGACTTGCAATGTAATCAAACCCCTTACCCCCGGGTAGGCAACCCACAAACTGGAGAATAATTATATTACAGAGATTCTCCCACAGGAGTAAGAGTTCCGAGCCCCATGTCAGACCCTCCAGACCAGGGGTCTGGAAGTGATTAGAGGAGCCCCCAGACCACTTGGCTGTGAAGGCTAGTGGGGCTTGACTGCAGGAGCTCCAGAAGATAGGGAGAAATAGAGACTTCACTCTTCTAAAAAAATTTTTTTTATATAGTAGGTTCTTATTAGTTATCTATTTTATACATATTAGTGTATATATGTCAATCCCAATCTCCCAATTCATACCACCACCACCCCCGCCCCCACTTTCCCCCCTTGGTGTCCATACGTTTGTTTAAAGACTTCACTCTTAAAGGGCACATACAAAATCTCAGGTGCACTGGGACCAAGGGAAAAAGCAGTCATTTGATAGGAGCCTGGGCCAGACCCACCTGTTGGTCTTGGAGGGCCTCCTAGGGAGGCAGGGGATGGGTGTGGCCCACCTGGGAACATAGACACTGGTGATGGACATATCAGGGAGTATTCATCTGTGTGCGCTCTTCTGGAGGCTGACAGTTTGGCAGCAAGCCCTGGCCCCACCCAACAGCCTGTAGGCGTCAGTGCTGAGATTCCTCAGGCCAAACAACAAACTGGGCAGGGACACAGCCCCATCCATCAGTAGACAGGCTGCCTAGAGACTTCCTGAGCCAACAGGCACTTCTAGACACACCTCTAGCCAGGGCCTTGCCCACCAGAGCACCAAGATCCAGCTCTACTCACCAGGGGGCAGGCACCAGCCCCTCCCACCAGGAAGTCTGCACAAGCCTCTAGACCAGCTTCACCCACCAGATGGCAGACACCAGAAGCAAGAAAACTACAGTCCTGCAGCCTGCAGACCAAATCTGCTAACATAGGCCGATCATTACCCTGGGACCAGCTGGCCCCTGGGCCTTGGGTGACAAGAGAAGAGTGTACTGCTGTTATGCATAGGACATCTCCTACAGAGGGCCACTTCTCCAAGGTGAAAAAACATAACCTGCCATATACATAAAAATATCAATAGCAATTTAGACAAAATAACACAACAGAAGAATATGTTTTAGTTGAAGGGACAAGATAAAACCCCAGAAGAAGAACTAAGTGATGTGGTGATAGGCAATCTACCTGAGAAAGAGTTCAGAGTAATGATCATAAAGATGATCAAAGAATTCAGGAGAAGGGGCTTCCCTGGTGGCGCAGTGGTTGAGAGTCCGCCTGCCCATGCAGGGGACGCGGGTTCGTGTCCTGGTCCAGGAAGATCCCACATGCCGCGGAGCGGCTGGGCCCGTGAGCCATGGCCGCTGGGCCTGTGCATCCGGAGCCTGTGCTCCATGGCGGGAGAGGCCACGGCAGTGAGAGGCCCACGTACCACACACACAAAAAAAGAATTCAGGAGAAGAATGGATGCACAGAACAAGAAATGAGAAGTTTTTAACAAAAAATTAGAAAATATTAAGAACAACCAAATGTAATTAAAGAATACAATAACTGAAATGAAAAATATACTAGAAGGAATCAATAGTAGACTAAATGAAGCAGAAGAACAGATCAGTGAGCCGGAAGACAGAGTAGTGGAAATCACTGCTGCCAAACAGATAAAAGAAAAAAGAATGAAATGAAATGAGGACAGTTTAAGAGACCTTTGGGACAACATCAAGCACACTAATATTTGCATTATAGAGGTCCCAGAAGGAGAAAAGAGAGAGAAAGGGCCCGAGAAAATATTTTAAGAGATAATAGCTGAAAACTTCCCTAATCTGGGAAAGGAAACAGTCGACCTAGTCCAGGAAGCACAGAGAGTTCCATTCATGGTTAACCCACAGAAGAATACACCATGACACATTGTAATCAAAATGACAAAAATTAAAGATAAAGAGAGAATATTAAAAGCAACAAGGGAAAAGCAACAAATAACATACAAGGGAACTCCCATAAGGCTATCAGCTGATTTTTCAGCAGAAACTCTGCAGGCCAGAAGGGAGTGGCATGATATACTTAAAGTGATAAAAGAGAAAAACATACAACCAAGAATAATCATATAAAGTTCTGAAATTCACACTTCAGTTTTAGTATTTTTTTCATAGATTTAAAAAGTTTTTAACGTAAACTATCATATTGTCTGTAGTAAAGACAGTTTTACTTCAACCTTTTACAATCTGTATACCTATGTCTTTCTCTTGTTTTGTCACATTGGCTATGACTTCCAATACAACATCAAACAGAAGTGATAACAGTGAAAATGATTGCCTTTTTCTGACCTTAAGGCAATATTTTTCAACATTTCACCATAATCGTACTGTGTTAGCTCTAGGATTTTCTTAGATGCCCTTTATCAGGTTGAAGAAGCTCCCTGCCATGCCAGTTTAAGATAGTTGTGAACTGATGCTCCCTTTTACTGAATGCTTTTTCTGAATCTACTGAGAGTATGACATGCGTTTTTACCTACACCTTATTATTGTGACAAATTTCATTGACTGGTTTTCTCACGTTAAACTGCCCTTGCTACCCTGGAATAATTCTCATTTGCTAAATTTTATTTAGGAATATGTACCTATGTTCATGAAAGATATTGTTTTGCTGTGATTGCCTTTTTTGTAATAGCCTTATAAAGTTTTATATCCAGGTTACGCTGAACTCATAAATGCATTAGGAAATATTCTCATCCTCTATTTACTGAAAGAATTTATGTAAGTTAGCATCTTTTCTTCACTAAACATGTGATAGATTTCACCAGTGAAGCCATCTGTGCTTGGAGTTTACTTCATGGAAAGGTTTGCTATCAATTTATATTTTTAAATATTTATTTATTTATTTGCCTTCATCAGGTCTTAGCTGCAGCACACGGTATCTTCATTTGCAGCATGAGAACTCTTAGTTGCAGTGTGTGGGATCTAGCTCCCTGACCAAGGATTCAACCTGGGTCCCCTCCATTGGGAGCATGGAGTCTTAGCCACTGGACCACCAGGGAAGTCCTGCTATCAATTTATTTAATAGATATAGGACTATTCAGATTTTCTATTTCTTCTTGATTATATTTTGGTAAATTGTGTTTTTCAAGGAATTTATCCATTCATCTAAATATTCATATTTGTTGGCATAAAGTTATTCATAATATCATCTCTTTCTTGATACTGTTGTGTGTATGTGTGTGTTCTCTATTTTCTTATTCAGTCTTGCTAGGGTTGTTTGTTTTTTTTTCCCTAAGAAACAATTTTTGGCTATACGGATATACTCTATATAGGTGTATATTCTATTTTGATTTCTGCCCTTATTTTTATTATTTCCTTCTTTCTGCCTGCTTTGGATTTTTTAAAAGTTCTTTTTCTAACATCTTGCATTGGGAGCTTAGGTCATTGATTTTTTACAACTATTCTTCTTTTCTAATATATACATATCGATCTATAAATTTATTTTAACATATTGTTTTAACTGCATCTCACTAATTTTGATAGGTTGCATTTCCATTATAATCTAAGCTAATGCTCAGATTACTTTATAATTTCCATTATAATGACTGCTTTGATCCAAAATTCATTTTTGAAGTTTTTCCCTTAATTTCTAAATACTTGGAGATTTTTTAAGTTACAGTTCTGTTAGTGTGTACTAATTTAATTCTATTGTGGTCAGAAATAATACACTGCATGATTTTAAGCCTTTGAAATGTGGTGAAACTTGCTTTATGGACTGAAGTATATTTTATTTGATAAGTGTTACTTGTACTTGAAAAGAATGTGTATTCTGTACTTTTGGGGTATAGTATTCTATAAATACTAATTAGGTAAAATTGGCTGATAGTATTGCTTAGATATTCCATTTTTAACTTTTCTGATTGTTCTGTGTTGAATTCTCCAAATATGATCATGGATTTGTCTATCCTTTTACTCTGTCAATTGCTGCTTTATGCATTTTATCGCTATATTCTTAGGTGCACTGTTGTTGCTTCTTGTTGAATTAACTCTTATCAGTATGGAATTTCTTTATTTCAAGTAATAGCTTCTTGGCTTAAAGTTTGCTTTCTCTGATTATTTGATTATATATGATTATATTAATGTAATCATACTTACTTTCTTTGATTAGTTGTTTAAATGACATATTTGATTTGTCTTTTCACACAAAACTTATTTGTATTTTCATACTTTGGTGTATTTTGGCATGTCTTGTGTAAGCAGTGTATAATTGGGTCTTTTAAAAAAAATCTTCTACCAACCTATGTTTTTATTGGGTGTTTTGTTCTTTACACTTACACTTGCTCTATTATGACATAATTAAGTTGGGGTTAAGTCTACTATCTTGCTATTTGTTTTCTATTTTTTCCCATCTGTTCTTTTCTTCCTCCCTTCATGCCTTCTTTTTATTAATCAGGTATTTTAATATTCTATTTTATCTTTTTTGTTTCCCTTTTACTGTCAATCTTTCAGCACTTAATCCTAGAATTTAAAAAGTATATTCTCATTACAATGTACCTATCATTGTCACAAATAATGCAAGAATCTTACTACAGTTTATCTCCATTTATCCCCACACACATATTTTTATTGATTTTATGTATTTTATTCCCTACCTGTGTTATAAACCCTACAAGTATTTGTTATTATTGTTAATAGTCAATAGTCTTTTATATTTACTGAGTATGCTGATGTAGGATCATTTCCTTTTAACCTAAATAAATACCTTTAAGATTTATTTATTTATTTATTTAGTCATGTAAGCCTGCTAGCAATACAACTTTGCAGCTCTTATTTATCTGAGAACATTTTTTTTAACTCTCATATTTGAAGCTTTTTTTTTCCTTTTCTTTTTGGTATGGAATTCTAGTTTGACAGGGTTTTTTGTGTGCTTTTTTGTTGTTTGTTTGTTTTACCTTTTAGCAATTTAAAGATGTTATTTCATTGTCTTTCAGCATCCATAGATTTTTGTCAAGATATCAACTGCTATTTTATAATAGTTTCCCCAGGAGATACTGTGGCTTTTTTTCTGGCCACTTGAAAGATTTTCTTTTTAACTTAACTTTTCAGAAGTTTGACCATGGTGTCCTTAAGTGTGGTTTTCTTTCATTATCCTGCTCAGTGTTTGTGAAGCTTTTTGAATGTGTGTGATTTATCATTCCTTAGATTAGGAAAATTCTCAGGCATCAATCTTCAAATATCACATATGTCCTGTCTCTCTCTCCTCTCCTTTTGGGACTCCAATTACATGTATGTCAAACCTTTTGCGTGTGACCCAGATCTGTCTCATACTTTGTTCTTTTCCAGTATTTTTTCCTTCTGTGTTCAGATTAAATATTTTATATGACTATCTCTGAATCTAGACTCATACTGTAACCATTCAACTAGTTCTTAATTGCAGATATTTCAACTTGCATTTCTAGAATGCCCATTTGATTCCTATCGTAGATTTAAATTCTCTACTGAAGTACTCTTTTTATCCATTTTGTCTCCATTTTCCTCCAATTTCTTTAACATACTAAGTATAGTTATTTGGAAGTTTTTAAGTGATAACTCTAATATATGAATCATCTCTGGGTCTGCTTCTTTTACTACTTTATCTCATGATGATTTGGTTGTTTTTTTCTTTTTCCTCTGCATGTCCAGTGGTTGGTTGTGTGTTTGGTGTGTGTGTGTGTGTGTGTGTGTGTGTGTGTGTGTATCCACTGGTACAGTGGTTAATACAGTGAAGAGGCTCTGAGTTTGAATCTTGTTCTGGCAACAAGTGTCTATTTAAATCTAGTCCTTACTCCTATTGGTAACACTGCTAGTTCATGGTCCTTAGCCCTAGGATATGGTCTTTCTGGGGTCTCCATTAATGTGTAAGTATTTGTGAAGGTTTATACATTCTATATTAGGCTGGACCTAACCTCTCATGTCTCCCCATATTATGAAACCTCTGAAATCTCTGTTCAGAACTCAGCCTCCCAGAAATTGTCCTCTGCTAGGTCTCCTGGAGTCTTGCCCTGCTCATTCACATCTCAACAGTGGGACAAGTACCTGAGGGAAATTTTTATGCAGTTTTGGAGGGCTTCTTCTCTGCAGCTCCCTTCTCTAAGGCACCTTGCCCTTCAAACCCAGCTGGGTTAGCAGGTCTGAACTTTGATCTCTGTTTCCTCTGCCCAGAGACACTCATATTCTCTGCTTGGGCTGTATATCCCTATACTGGGATGAACATGAAGCTGACCTCATGTGCTTCCCTTTTCTGCCTTGGTTGCTGTCCAGTGCCTTTGATCATTGTTTTACACAATTTATCTAGCTTTGATTGTTGTTTACAGCAGGAAGGTGAGTCCAATGTCAGACACTCAATCACAACCAGAGCTGGAAATCAAGAGATTCATTTTTTAAAAGGAATGAATTTAAGGAACCATTATGTTTTCCTCATCTCTAGCTGTAGAGAAAGGCTAAGCATAAATATTCTCTTACCAAATGCTCCCACTCAAATTTAAATTCCAAATTGAAAGTCCTATGTTTTTATAGAGTTCTGTCCTTTATTTTCATGCCTCCCTTAAAACAATTAAGAGCTTAATAAAATATACCATTCTAATCTTTGCTAAATTTTCTATTCATATAATTGGAGTGAAACTAAAGCATTTGCATATTTATTTTCATATTTATAGAGCATTACAGACAAAAAGTTAGATTTCTTAGCTCAAAGATAGGACACAGTAGTGTAAGTACTCAGATTTCCTTAGTTTTAGGTATAGAACATGAGGCTTTGATATATGTATATATTGCAAAATGATTACCACAATAAGGTTAGCTAACATCCATCACCACAAATAGTTATTTTTTTTCCTGTTATGAGAACTTTTAAGACCTACTCACTTAGCAACTTTCAAATGTACAATACAGTATTATCAACTTTAGTCACCATGCTGTACGTTACATCCCCAGAACTTATTTATCTTATAAGTGGAAGTTTGTACCTTTTAACTACCTTTACCCATTTTCCCCTCCCCCCATCCCCCACCTATGGCAACATCGATCTGTTCTCTGTACCTATGAGTTCAGTTTTTTAAGATTCCACATATAAGTGAGATCATAAAGTATTTGTATTTCTCCGACTTCTCATTTAGGATAATGCCCTCAAGGTCGATCCATGTTGTTGCAAATGGCAGAATTTCCTTCTTTTTTTGTATCTCACATTTTCTTTATTCATTCATCCATCAATGCATACTTAGGCTGTTTCCATATCTTGGCTATTATAAATAATGCTGCAGTGAACATGAAGGTGCAGATATCTTCTCCAGATAGTGATTTGTTTTTCCTTCAGCTATATACCCAGAAGTGGAATTGCTGGATCATATGATAGTTCTAT
>NC_041224.1:61308597-61314046 GCF_002837175.3 Physeter macrocephalus
GAGGTTTTTCTTCTATATTCTTGTATTCTTGTTCATTCCTGCTCTATTTCTTTCTTCTCTTAAACCCAGAAGACCTGTGTGACCACCAAGGTGTACTTTTTATTGCTTTTACTCCCCTCCCTCTGACCCTTACAAGTGCTGACCCTTTTTTCCCAACTTATAGCTACACCAACTCCCACTCATCGTCAACACAATTGGGGACGTCTTCTGTGCCATTTATTTGCGACTTTTTGGGCACTAACACCTGGTTGGGAGACTACCTTGGAAGGGATAGCATCTAAAATTTTAAGTGCAAATCTTGACTAAATTGCACGGTGGATTTTGCCTTAAGCGTGGAATTTTGGATAGCTCAGGAGTTAGACACATCACCTCAGGCTTGTCTGAAATGGGTCAGGCTGCATCAATCCCAACCAATACCCCTCTGGGCCATATACTCCAGGATTAGGAAAGATAAGGACAACAGGAATTAAAAGGAAAAAACTTAGTAGGTTATGTAATCAGGTTTGGCCACAATATGAGTTAGGACATTTAAAACGGAGTGAAGTACCCTATGTTCAATTTTTCATGGCCTTGTATCTAGGCAATGGAACCCAAGAGGAATTTAAGGTGTGTGTAGCTCGGGAGGGATAACTCTAGGAAGGACGCAGTGGACATTTTAACTGACTCACCCTACAGGTCCATGGGTCCCGAATGAACATGGATCCCTCCTTCCCCGAGGTACAGACCCTTTTGGCTATGCATTTCATAGCCTAGTCTGCCCCAGACATCAGGCACAAAATTCAGAAAGCAACAGCTGGTCCCCAGACTCCAATGAATGATTTGTTCCAACTGGCTTATTTGGTTTTCAGTAATAGAGATATGGCCAAAAAGGCTGAAGGCACCCAGAGAAATATGCAAAAGGCCCAAATGATTGCAGTGGCTTTGTCCACTCAGAGACCACTAAAGGGGAAGCTGGCTTTTCTGGGCCAATCTGGCCCTGGCAGACCACAAGGTCCACGGGTACCCATACAAGGCCAGTGTACGCTGTGTGGACAAAAGGGACACTGGAGGGAAGATTAGAATTGATGTGCCCTTTACAAACAACCAGGGCATTGGAAGAGGGGATGCCCCAGATGCCAGAGAGCTACGGGGACCCCTCAGCCATTGATGGTTTTGAAATCAGAAAACTAAAGGAGCCCAAGGCCGAAAGTGGCTCTGCCTACAGATACATCTACATAACTAATTCTTGGGTGGTCATTGATGTGGCGGGCCACTTCATAGAATTTCTTTTTTTTTTTTTTTTTTGCAGTACGCGGGCCTCTCACTTCTGTGGCCTCTCCCGTTGTGGAGCACAGGCTCCGGACACGCAGGCTCAGCGGCCATGGCTCACGGGCCCAGCCACTCCGCGGCATGTGGGATCTTCCCGGACCGGGGCACGAACCCGCGTCCCCTGCATCGGCAGGCAGACTCTCAACCACTGCGCCACCAGGGAAGCCCCCATAGCATTTCTTATAGACACTGGTGCAACCTTCTCGGACTTAACCCAAAGGATTGGAAACCTTAGCAGTCATAAGGAATACGTAATGGGGTCGTCAGGGAAGAGACAGGGGCACACTTTCCTGGAACTCCTTTTGTGCAAGATCAATGGCCAGCTGTTTTTACATTCCTTTCTGTTTGTGCCTGACTGTCCCATACCTTTAATGGGAAGAGATTTATTAACTAAATTAGGGGTCACTCTGTTTCTCAAGGGGCAAGAGAACCACCCTCATCACCAAATGGTTCTAACAAAAAGCAAAAAGGAACAGATAAAATCTGAAGCTAAAATAAAAGCCTTAGTAAACCCTGGAATATGGAATATAGAGGTTCCGGGCTTGACCAAATGTATCCAGCCAGTGATTATTAAGTAAAAAGGGTTATATAGTATCTAAATATGAGGTACAAATTTCTTTCTTTTTTGTTTTTTGCGGTACGCGGGCCTCTCACTGTTGTGGTCTCTCCCGCTGCGGAGCACAGACTCCGGACGCACAGGCTCAGCGGCCGTGGCTCACGGGCCCAGCCGCTCCGCGGCATGTGGGATCCTCCCGGACCAGGGCTTGAACCCGTGTCCCCTGCATCGGCAGGCGGACTCTCAACCACTGCGCCACCAGGGAAGCCCTAAGGTACAAATTTCTTAAACCTAGGGAATATCCTCAAAAATGTTTGTAAGTAGATTACCAAAATAGCAGGCCACTGGTCTGACTAAACTGACCATAGCTGATATTCAGAGCCTGATAAGAATTTTGGAAGAGGCCTTCTCCCCTAAGCTAAATGAGGAAAAGTAAAACTTTCCAGCATAGGTGAATGGGTATGTCAGTCCTTCAATATCATTGAGGTAACCACCCAATTCTTTGAAAAAGAAAACAAAACTGTCTTTGTTTCACAAATGTTGTCTTTAGGAGACCAGAGGTGTGGCTCCAAAAATAATCCAAAACCCACCAATCCTTTGACCACTACCAAAACCTTCCCTATTTATCTTAAGAGGCTTGTAAGTATTAAACAAATGGAAAACAAAGTCTTCCTAGGAGGAACTTGCCTGTACCTTTGAGATACAAATGTCTTATCTGGTCTTCTCAGGAACCCTTATCTCTGCTATCTTTTTAAACAAACGAATGTTTAAAAAGTAATTTAGAACTTTACTTGTCAAGGATAAATAGAAATCTTAAGTGTCTTTTCTGTAAACGCTAGTAAAAAGGGCTTAGCCATCTAGGTAGGTGACCTTGATTTGTTCCATCTGCTAGAAGCCCAATTTGAATCCAACCCCTTGTAACTGATGGCTTTTATGTTGTACCTGTGACTCAGTGCTGAAATTTTGAAATGGGAACTATGAGGCCTCTGTGTTCATATGTATCTATACGTGTGTTGTACGTGTATGATATTGCCAAAAATGGATTCATATGTATCTATACGTGTGTTGTAGGTATATGATAGTGCCAAAAATGGATTCGTAAAAGAACTCTACTTAATTGGCTTAAAAAAAAAATTAAGTGCTTATATAAATACTCAGAAAGAGAAAATAATCTGGCCAGAATGAATTTCAGGTTCATGTCATCTGGGAAATATTCAGTACTAAACTGCTGTCTGGTATTGAAGGTGGCTTAAGCTTGTTGGTTTTATTAACATAGACATGTAAGAGTCATCAATGTTAAGCGTAATACTTCTAATAAAACTAAGTTTATTAGAGGTCAAATAAGACCTTATTCTGTGTTACAAATTTGTCAACAAGAAAAGTAACTCAATGTGAAAACAACTTTTCTTTAAATTTATTTATTTATTTATTTGTGAGTGCATTGGGTCTTCGTTGCTGCGTGGGCTTTCTCTAGTTGTGGTGAGTGGGGGCTACTCTTCATTGCGGTGCACGGCCTTCTCATTAAGGTGGCTTCTCTTGTTGCCGAGCACGGCTCTAGGTGCATGGGCTTCAGTAGTTGTAGCACGCTGGCTCAGTAGTTGTGGCTCACAGGCTCTAGCACACAGGCTCAGTAGTTGTGGCGCACGGGCTTAGCTGCTCCGCGGCCTATGGGAGATGCTCCGCGGCTCGAACCCATGTCCCCTGTGTTGGCAGGCAGATTCTCAAACATTGAGCCACCAGGGAAGCCCGAAAAAAAACTTTTAAGAAGAGTAAGATATGTATTTTTAGTAAAAGAAGGTGTGAAGAATGAAAAATACTGAAGAGTTATACATGATCAGGATTTTCTAAGATTGGATTAAATTTAGTTGGGTAAATGGATTTTGTTGGGAGTGGGCTGGGACAAGACTGAATTTGGTTTCTCCCTCCAAAGTTTTCTTGAAATGCTGCTTTTAATAACACATAGTATGAGTTTTTTGCCTTTAAGTGATCTGTATTTGTTTTTGAGATCTTTTGTAACTTTTGTCTCACAGTGACCTATGACCTTATTTGACCAAGTGTTTTAAAATTTTTTGACAAACTTCCCAAATGTCAAATTTTAATTAGTTTGTTTTGATTTCCAGCTAACTTTGGGGTACTTTAGAGGGCCCCTAGGTATCTTAAAAGAGAAAGATTTAACTAGGATTATTTGGTATGTGAAATTAAATGTAATCATTCGTAATTCTGGTTATTGTAACCAAGTTTCTTTATCGATTACATTGTAATCAGATGTTTAACCATGCCTTTTAAGTCTTTTGTCATTTACAGATATTTTTGTACTCTGAGGCTGTTACAAAAAGTGCTTCATCATCAGGGAGATTCATAGAAAGTCTATGGTAGCAGTTACAACATTTCCACACCAAGATGATGGCTATGCGAGGATTCCAGCCAGTACTGACTTAAAACAAGGAGCTGTCCTGCCCCAGGGGCCCCTAGATCTGGCGTCCAGAGATGTTTACTCCCTGACAGGCAGGGTCGATGCCCCTACTCAGCCTTGAAGCAGTCACAGAAGATGGACCATCACCCTTCTGCTTCCCATAAGAGTATGGGAGTAAAATCTCTGAGGGGGGAATGAAATAGGCGGGAAGGGGGCAGGGCACAACCTTTGAAAGAATGACATAGCCTGAGGACATGACATAAACTGATTAGAACCAAATGGGTCCAAGATGGCGGACAGGTCAACTTTTTCCACTAGACCTTGAGCCTCAGTATACACTCACCTCAGCAAGCTAAATGACACAACCACAGGCGCCATGACAGTTCCAAGACTGACCATAAGGATCAAAAAGTGGGTGGTGGCCCAATTCCTGGAAATCCCCACCCCTTCCTAAAATAGCTGGAATACCACTCCCACTCATTAGCCTATGAAATTACCCACTCCTATAAAAACTGACAACCCCCATACCCTGCTGCCTTTCTCACCTTCTGAGGTGGCTCACACTCAGTCTGTGGAGTGTGTTTCTCTCTAAATAAATCCACTTCTCACCTATCACTTTGTCTCTCATTGAATTCTTTCTGCGATGAAACATCAAGAACCTGACCTTCATTAAGTCCTGAAACCAGGTGTGTGATCTCAGTTGGAAGACTGGGTTTTGGCCAGGTTTGAGTCCCAGCCATGTGGGTTCAAGGCCCAGCCGCGTGAATTCGAGTCCCAATCTGGTTTTAGGCCAGGTTCGAGTCCCAATCTGAGGTGCACGGTTTCATAAGTACTATGTAGGAGCAATCAAAACACCACTTCATGGTGATAGGTAGTCTGAGTTTTATTTTTTATTTATTGAGATATAATTGACATATAAGATTGTGTAAGTTTAAGGTGCACAAGGAGTTGATTTGATACATTTGTGTGTTGCAGTATGATTACCACCATAGTGTTAGCTAACACTTCTATTACTTCACATAATTACCATTTCTTTTTTGTGGTGAGAACATTTAAGATCTACTCTTTTAGCAGTTTTAAAGTATACGATACAATTTTTTTTTTTTTTTTTTTTTTTTTTTTGTGGTTCGGGGGCCTCACACTGTTGTGTCCTCTCCCGTTACGGTGCACAG
>NC_041224.1:61314126-61316921 GCF_002837175.3 Physeter macrocephalus
GGCTCACGGGCCCAGCCGCTCCGCGGCATGTGGGATCCTCCCAAACCGGGGCGCGAACCCGGTTCCCCTGCATCGGCAGGCGGACGCGCAACCACTGCGCCACCAGGGAAGCCCCCGATACAATATTTTTGACTATAATTACTAGGCAGTGCATTAGCGTCCCATCTTCTAGTTACAACTTTGTACCCTTTGACAAGCATCTCCCGAAACCCGTGGTCCCCCCCATTCTCTGGTAATCACCATTCTACTCTCTGTTTCTATGAGTTTGGCTTTTTTTGATTCCACATACAAGTGATATACAATATTTGCCTTTGTCTGGCTTATCTCGCCTAGCACAATGCGCTCAAGGTCCATCCACGTTGTCACAAATGGCAGGATTTCCTTCTTTCTAGTAATCCAAGTTCTTAAAGTGAAAGTAGTTTTCCACCAGAGAAGAGAGAGAGGCCTTCCAGTTGGGGAACAGCACGTGCGAATTCACAGAGGAAGGAAACAGCTGACTCTGACTCAGGTGAGTGACGGGGGCAGTGGTGGGTGGGAGCCCAAGGGGCCTGGACTTGCTGAAGATAAGTAGAAGGCTGGTGAGCAGACAGTCTGCAAAGGGCCTTTTCCTCAGGCAATTTTCTGGAATGCACTATGGAAAGCCTCAGGAGGTTTTTATGCATCAGAATGATCAGATGAAATTTGCATTTGAGAGAAATCAATGGGGAGGATGCAAAAGAGAGAGACACTTAGGGCCAGAGGCTGGTGAGGATCTTCTGGGAGTACCCAGGTGAGATGTGAAGGGAACTGACCTCGAGGAGCAGTAGCAGTGGGGGGTGGGGGGTGTGGAGGCTGCAGTGTATGATAAAGTATCACACTGCGTTGCAGAGAGATCAGAGGAATGATTATTCTTAGTGGGTCATGAAGTCAGTTTAATGCGTTCCAACCAGCATTTTGTGGTAGAAGAGAAAAGAATTAAGTAGAATAGAAAAGCTATATTAATGTGTATCATATGAAATAAGAGTAACTGTGCATGAAACTCTGTTCAGTGCTAAACATGCGTGTATTGCTCTGTGTGTGGAGGAGCGGGGGAGCTGGGTACTGAGATGCAAGGTAAAATAGTGTTTTTCACTGTGGGTCGCAATCAAACAAGTTTGGAAGCCACTGATCTAGAACACGTGGTGCAAAGCAGAGAGTAATTGCCGTTGGGATTCCCAGAAGAGAAAGATTCGATCCACGTGTGGCTGTCAGGGATGGATTCCCAGAGAATTTTGGGGAGTGGGAAGTGGGCCTTGAAGGAGGATAATGTATGGATGGGAAAGAAGTGGGAAAGGCATCCATGCCAGGGAGAAGGGGGTAATCTGGCTGGATTCCTCCTTAGCCTTAGCCTTTCCTAACAGCCTCAAGATAGTTATCTTGAGGAGGCTAACATTTCAGTCTCAGCACAGAAAAGCATCTGCTGACAGCGTATCTTTTCCTCCAGCACTTATGTAAAACCCATCTGTCAAATAACCCATGTCTCTTTTGACCTTCTACACAGGGGCACTAAGTTCATTCTCAAAACAGCTTACTTGACTAACAAACAAGGGATGTTTTCAATTTTCATGAAAACTCTCAAGGGAAAGAGAATTGAATGAGCTGAGATCTGGGTTCAAGGTCTAGCCTAGAAGCTCATTCATCCCGTCACTTGTCATTTCTAAACCCTGTTTTTGCCCATCATAAAACGAGCTAATCAGAACTACCCAGCCTTTCTCCCAAACTTGTGAGCATCAAATCAGATGACAAAAGGGGTGCAAACCTAAATTACCAGGGATGCAGACAGGTTACTTTTCCCATTGCCAAAAGACCCAACTAATGTCAGATCTTCTGAAAAATAAACACGATCTGGCAACCTTGTCATTGTTGTAGCGGATACAAGATGCTATTGTTTTATCAGCTGGCACCAGAGTTCCTTTTTAGGGAAGGAAGTGTCTTTGTTTAGGAAAATACCTTGACAGGCCCCTTGGGGATAGAAGGTGAGGCCCTAAGGACATGGGTGGGGAGGAAACAACAAAGATAGCTAAATATTCAACAGCTCTGCCTAAGAATTGAACAAGAATTTGGTGGGAATTCCCTGGCGGACCAGTGGTTGGGATTCCACGCTTCCACTGCAGGGAGCTGGGGTTCAATCCCTAGTTGGGGAACTAATATCCCACATGCCACACTGTGCGGCCAAAAAAAAAGAAGAAGAATTTGGGGATGAGGAAGAACAAAGGAGAGATGAAAAAGGAAAACTAAGCTATCTGGTCAGATACTAATGCCCTATTCTGTGAAAAACTGGGGAAGATTTTTAAGAACAGAGAGATCTCTGGACTGCAATTCTGCAAACCAACCCTCTCTCCAGTGTAACCTTTTCTCCAAATCTCCAATAAATGTCTATTACAAAGCTGCCTTTGTGGGAGCAGGGCTAGTGGGCAGCAAAGAGTACAGGCTGTGTTCAACTTTGGGGGCAATTCTGGGATAGAGATAAAGGTGCATCCACAAGACAGCAAAGAAAGAAATTTTGAGTCAGGTGACACTGAAAAACATAGGTCCAGGGAATTCACAGAAATCTTGGAGAAGGCCTGGGTTTTCCCTACTTTGTGAGATGGGGTTCAAACCAATCACATATACACTTGAGGTGTTAGGATTACCCCAGTAGGTATATGAAACCATTGACCATCCAACTCAATTATCACAGTAAACATTTTTCCAGGCTTCTCTCTGGCTGAAGTCAGTATTATGTGGACATTTTTTTTTTTTTTTTTTTTTTTTTTTTTTGTGGTATGGGGGCCTCT
>NC_041224.1:61317131-61326359 GCF_002837175.3 Physeter macrocephalus
CCGGACGCGCAGGCTCAGCGGCCATGGCTCACGGGCCCAGCCGCTCTGCGGCACGTGGGATCTTCCCGGACCGGGGCACTAACCCGTGTCCCCTGCATCAGCAGGCATACTGTCAACCACTGCGCCACCAGGGAAGCCCTATGTGGTCATTATTGATTGAACTTCAGTCATAATTTAAGAATCAACCACACAAGAGAGACCACACCAGCTTTTTTCTTCTCTTTTTCTGACTGCATCCTGACCAATATACACTCCAGGCAGTACTAATCTAATGCAGATAGGTAATCCCTTTCTGAGAATCATCTACTACAGCTGCATGCTATTTAAAGCATTTCACCATCATCTTATTGAATACCAGGTCTTCAAAATAACTTTACGAAGCAGGAAAAGCCTGGGTTATCAACTCTACGTTAACAATAAGGAAACTGAGGCCCAAAGAATAAAAAAAAAAAGAAAAAGAAAGAAAAGAAAAAATTACATTGTATTAGGTATGAGCGATAATCTCAGATTTTAAGGAATGTTGGAGTCATAGATATAAATGCATGAAAAGTCAAACAACAACATTAAAGAAGTACGAATAAATGTAAAAATAAATGTTGTAAGGGAGAGCACAATTAATTTCTGGAAGAATGAGAGATCACAAGGCATCCAACATCAAAGTCAAGCCAGCTCAACCTTCTCGTGACCCCACCCACTTCTTTCCATCTTCTTGGCCTCCCAAAGCCATCATTGTCTCCACCAGGATTACCATAATATCTTCCTTAGTAGTCTCTCTGACTCTAGGTTTGTCCCTATAATCAGTTCTCCAAAAGGCATCTTTATAACATGCAAATCTCACCCTATCACTCCCCTACTTAAACCCTTAGGGGCACCCCACTGCCCTAAAGTAGAAATTGTTTAACCTCATCTATACCCAAATCTTTCTGGATCTGGTCCTCTTATCTCTCAGGCCTCAGCTCTTGCCATTTGCTGCCTGAAACTCTGCTCCTTATAGACTGCTATATAATTAGATAAATATTTGGTCTCTGTGCTTTTTCCTGGCACAGAGCTCATGAAATCCTTGGGATTTCCTGAGTGATAGGAGTGTCTTTTGTTATTCATAAGGAATCCCTTTCTATCCTAAGTTTATGCTAAAGAAGCGATTTAGGGCAGGGCCCCTAGATAGCCTCCAGATGGGGCTGGTTACCAGAAGGACCAAGTAATTAAAGCGTAAGTATTTCCCGCTGGGAGTTGGTGAGGAAACGCTGGAGGTTGAGGTCTATAAAAGCCCTTGAACAGCAAGAGAGAGAGCGCACTTTGGAGTTGGTGAGCACGTCCACATGCTGGGAGGGTGGTGCACCCCAATTTCACAGAGAGAAGTTCCTCTGCTTGGGACCCTTCCTGATCTCTCCCTGTGTACTTCTTTATTATCATCTGGTAAGTGTAAGTAAAGTGACTTCCTGAGTTTGGTGAGCTGATCTAGCAAATTATCAAACCCAAGGAGGGGGTCCAGGGAACCCCTTATTTATAGCCAGTAGGTCAGAGGTTTGGGTAGCCTGAGACTTACAACTGGTATCTGAAGTGGAGGTCGTCTTGTGGGACTGAGCCTTAAGCTGTAGGGTCTGTGCTAACTCTGGGTAGTTAGTTTCAGAATGAATTGAATTGTTGAACACCCAACTGGTGTTGGAGAATAGGTTGTTGTCCAAAAATGTGTCAGGTGGATACTTTTTGTTTTGCTTTTGTTACCGAACTGAAGTTCATGTGCCCAACACACGGTGAGGCCAAACAAACTGAAACGTCGGAGTTTGGAGCAAAGAAAGATTTCTTGTAGGGCCAAGCAAAGAGACCGGAACGCATCTGCTCAAAAAGCCCAAACTCCCTGGTGGTTATTGGGGAGAAGTTTTTATAGGCAAAATTTGAGGTGAGGACTTCAGGGTGTGTGACTTTCTTCTGATTGGTTGGTGGTGAGGTAACAGGGTGGTGTTCCAGGAATCTTGTGCCCAGCCTGAAGTTACTACCCTCCACCTGGGTGGGGGGCCTGCAAAAGAACTCAAAGATGTTATGTATATTCCTTTTGGAAGAACCGGGACCCTGCCCCATTGCAGCACTATTGTTTCTTGGCTGATCCTCCCTTGTTTCTGCATTCTCTTACTTCCCTGATTAGTAACTGTTTGAATCTGCTCTTTGGAACTTAGGGAAGGTCCAGGAGGCTGAATGAAACCTATTTCCTACAAACAAGAAACAGGGGGCACAGAAAGGATTTGTACCCAGGAGGGTCCCCACAGGGTGCTGCTTGGTTTCACTTTGTTTTCCTGATTTCATGAACTATTTTTCCAGGCACTCTTGCTTCCTGGTCTTTGTATGCCATGTCCCTTCTGCTTGCATCACTTTTTTTTTTTTTTTAATATTTATTTACTTAGGCTGGGCGGCATCTTTAGTCACGGCACGTGGACTTCTTAGTCGCAGCATGAATGAGGGATCTAGTTCCCTGACCAGGGATCAAACCCGGGCCCCCTGCTTTGGGAGAGTGGAGCCTTACCCACTGGACCACCAGGGAAGTCTCTGCTTGCATCACTCTTGCCCACTCTCCTGGTCTAGCTAATTTCATCTTATCCTTCAGGACTTGACTTTGATATCCCCTCCAAGAGGTTCTTATCACTAGAATAGGTTAGAACCTACACCCTGCTATTTCATAGCATCCTTGATATCCTCATCCTAATGCTCATCACACTTCACCGTTGTTACTTATATAATTGTCTTCTCCAAGAGTGAAGGCAGCTCTGTAAGCTCATTGATGGGTGGACCGGATGGTCTGTCTTGCTTGCCTTCATTTCCAGCACCCAGCATAGTGCCTAGTGTGTTATAAATACTTAAGTGTATTGAGTTCAGAATGAATGAATGGATGTCATAGGAACTTGGAGGGGAAAAAAAATTGAGGTGGTCAGGAAAGAGGTAGGCTAGGACTTGAATGACAAGTGGAGAAGCTTCCATAGTCACCCAGTACATCAGTGACAAACCATGGCTCCTTGCCTCCCCAGGGAGTGCCTGCAGAATGGAGGAAAGAGGATGAACTACGAGAGAAGAGCAGGCTCTAGTGCTGCCTCTGTGTGTCACCGAGTGACTTTGAGCATGTCATTTACCCTCTCAGAGCCTGAGTTTCCTTATCTGTAAAATGGGGCCCCTACAGCCTACTGGTGGGTTTCTGTGAGGTTCGAGGAGGTCCAGAATGTGTAAGTCCCCAGCACAAAATGTACCTGACCAAACGCATGTGAATTTGTTTTCACACAGCCTCCCCATCCAAGATTTCCCAAGCCACTGGCTGAAAGCCAGCCTGGGAAAAGCCAGCATCTCTACGCTCAGCTCCCTGGCCCTGAGCAAACCCACTCTGCCCAGTCTGATCAACAACAGGAGCTGGGCCATCTGCTCTGTCCACCCCAGAAACGGCAGACAGTACCCAGAGGCTTCCTCACACCAAGCTTTAGGAGTACCACCAGCCAGAGCCACTGATTTTAAGGGATTTACCTCCCACAAGGCGGCAGTATCTCTTCCCCTATTAATTTGAGTAAAGAACTTTTTTTAAACTAGATTCTCAGGAATTTTAACCCTCTCTTTAATCTTCTTTGTTAGACAAAAGGGCCCCCCAAATCCTCCGAGAAACAGAATTTATTAGGTGCCTGCAGTGTCAGTGTTGTGCAGTGTCCTCACTCTGCAAGGAGATTCCAAACTAATTAGGGGTGTGGTAGACCAAGCCATGCTCCCCCAAAGATAACCATGCCATTATCCCTGAAACCTATGAATATGTTTTGTTACATGGTAAGCAACTTTTCAGATATAATCAAAGTTTTGGATTTTATGGTGATTATAGGGAGATATCCTGTATTACCTGGGTGCGGCCAATCCAGTCATGTGAGCCCTTAAAGGTAGAGCACTTTATCTTGCTGGAATCAGAGATGAGGAAGAAGAGGAAGCTGGAGATTCAAAGCATGAGAGGGCAACCGACTATTGCTGGAGGGGTGGAGGCGGCACATGGAAAGCATTAGAAGAAATAAGGCAGCATGTAGAAGCAAAGACCAGCCCCTGGCTGACAGCAACGAAACAGGGACCTCAGTCCTACAACTGCAACGAACAGAATTCTATCAACAACCTGAAGGAGTGTGGAAGTGGATTCTCCCCCAGAGCCTTCAGACAAGAGCCCAGTCCTGACACTTTAATTTCAGCCTTAGGAAAACCATAAGCAGAGAACTCAACCAAGTCTGCCTGGACTTCTGACCTACAGAAATGTGAGATAATAAGTGTGCTGTTTTAAGCCACTACATTTGTGGTGATTTGTTACCATAGCAACAGAAAACTAATACAGGGAGACGGGGCTTATGTCTTCGGGTCCCTCAACCTAGAGCTTAGCCTTAAGCTGCCACAGCTGTGAATTCCTGTGCATCTGAGCATGTCTGGAAAGTTGGAGGTTGTGGGTAGGCCATAGGCAGGAAGACTGAAGTGGGGAGAATCCTTTTCCATAAAGGTCAGGTCAGAGAGCCTCTCGCAGGAGAGATACCCAACCCACAGACTTGGTACAGGGACCCAGTTCTGAGAGCAGGGAACAAAAGAGCCCCACTGCATATGGAGGGTATTTAGAGCAGATGGGAGGAGGATAAGAGATCCTCCCTGTGGAAATTCTGGTCAGTGACCTTTGGCCCGCAGAAGGACAAATGGGAGAAAGGCAACCTACTGAGTTAAGGGCCTGGTGGACTAATTGGGAAGCACATGTGAGACCCACCTGGATATTCCCTAAGCTGGTTGAGAGATTTGAGAGCCTCTGGGATTCCTGCAATTCTGTGGGTAGAGACTGGGTCATAGAAACATTGTTTTATTCATGTTATTTATGATGCAGTTATACTTGCTGCCCTCCAAGCTGGTGTGGCCTAGAGAAACAGAGTGCCCCAAGATCTATTAACCTCCAAGGGCAAAATAAGAGGCTTTACAGCATCAAAGATGGAGCAGGGTAGAATGGGCAGGGGCATGGAGAGGGGATGGCTTGGTTGGACACAGCTGGGTGAAAACTCTTCCTCCAATTACTTGTGTAGCTTACTTTACCTTTCTGAGGTTGTTTCCAAACCTAAAAAATAGAATGATAAGATGACCTTCATCACAAAGGATTATGAAGAAACAATAGACAGGTTACTGATCACTACAGCACATGATGAAAAATACATTCCATGCTATACTTCAATTCAAAGACCCTCATTTTTCCCATCTTAATTCTCCAATATTGGGGTATGATCATAATCATATTGGCCAGGCAGCAGTCCTGAGGTAGTTATACTGCCTGCACTTGCAAAATTAGTGTCCGTGGTTAGAAAGAAAATTCCAAAGGCTACTGACTAGTGAAGTGTCGTTTTAAGAAGGGCTACGTCTTCAACCCACAGAGCACAGAGGATAACCTCATATAGAAAAACACAGACAGCGATGATGCTGAACCATGGTGATTCAGAAGGGCTAGACTCTAAATGTGGACAAGTTTTAGGGATGCCAAAACCAATTTATTTTTCTACTTTTTTTTGATGTGTAAAAGAGAGATGAATGACAAAAACTCTAAATGAGTACTTTCAATAACTACAAAATTGAAAAAAATTCTAAGTGATAAAAAAAAAGCACTGATAAAATATGGGAATTATTTATTATGCCCAACTAACTTACAATCAAGGCTGAGAGAACACTTGCAGCAAATAGCAAGACTAAGAAGTGAAGGAAATACTCTCAGGCCTATGGCAGATGCCTGTTTGGTATGACTAGCATCTATTAACTATCCCCCAAATCCTTCACAGGAGTCCAGGAGGTGCAGCCTTTGGCCCACCAAAGATATTACGCTTCAGTTTTGCCCACTGAGCATGTGTGTGCACACAAAATTCAAAAAATAGGACTTGGGATGGGCGGAGTTGAGATGGCAGACTAGGAGGACATAGAATTCCCATCTCCTCACAACTAGGGCACCTACCAGGCACCGGTGGGGGACCACAGACACCTAAGGGGACAGGAGGAACCCCTAGCGACTGGGTAGGACGTGGGGCATGGGGGGAGTGAAGAGGGAGGAGAAGTGGAGGTGAGACAGGACTGGCGCCCCTGAGGGGCGGCTGGGGGAAGGGAAGGGATCCCACACCTGAAGGGGGAAATTGGGGAATGACATGGAGGGCAGAGGATCAAAAGGGAGCATGGCCACCATTTCCCCTGCCCACCTGGGCCCCCAGGGAGCCTGCTGAGACCCCGGGCCTGATCCTCTGTCCACTGAGACCCCCTCCAGCCGCCTGGATCCTGAGGGAGTGAGAGGGAGGGAGGGGGGAACAAAAGTAAAGGCCGGACCTCTGGGACCGGCACCCCTGAGGGGCAGCTGGGGGAGGGAAGGAATTCCTACAGCCAGCGGGACCCACCCACAGTTAGGGGTCCAGCGGCAATGGGGGAGACTCTGGGGGAGACGGTGGGGGGGGTATGAAGGAACGGAAGGGAATGTGGCCAGCGCTTTCCCTGTCCCCTTAGGCACCAGGAAGCCTGTTGGGCTCCCTGGCCTAATGCTCTCCCCTCAGAGCCTCCCTCCTGCTGCACAGAGCCCAAGCCCCGCCCCTACATCCCCAACCAGGGCCCCACCTCTACACCCGGAGACCCCACCCTCCCTCCAACTGCGCTGGCCTGAACCCCACCCACACACCCTCACTCAAAGCCCTACTGCCAAGCTCCAGAACGCCACACTCCAGAGGCCCTCCTTTCCACATGCTGCCTCTCCCCTCCGGTGCAGGTCCTAAGCAGAGGCCCCGCCCCCCCATTCAAACGTCACCCCGCCACCCGCCTAGGTCCTGCCTCACCCTAAACCCCGCCCCTGCCTAAGTTCCACCCCCTGCCTAAACTCTGCTCTGCTGCCGTAGCCAAGCCATTTTTTTTTTTTTTTTTCCTCTTTTAGGTTGGGGTTCTGTTTTACCTTGTTGATTCATTGTTGTTGTATATTTTTATTTTTCCTAATCTTTTATTTTTCTAATTTTATTTTATTCTTTATACTTTGTTATTGTTTTCTCTTTTAGCTTGTTCCCACCCCACCCCTTTTTTTTTCTGTTGTGTGTGTTTTTTTTTTTAAAGGGCTTCAAATGCTTGGCTTTTTAAAAAAATATATTTATTTATTTATTTTTGGCTGTGTTGGGTCTTCATTTCTGTGTGAGGGGTTTCTCTAGTGTGGCAAGCAGGGGCCACTCTTCATCGTAGTGTGCGGGCCTCTCACTATTGTGGCCTCTCTTGTTGTGGAGCGCAGGCTCCAGACGCGCAGGCTCAGTGGTTGTGGCTCATGGGCCCAGTTGCTCCGCGGCATGTGGGATCTTCCCAGACCAGGGCTTCAACCCGTGTCCCCTGCATTAGCAGGCAGATTCTCAACCACTGCGCCACCAGGGAAGCCCTGTTGTGGTTTTATTTTACCTTGTTGCAGTTGTTTCACTTACAGTTTTATTTTTCCTAATATATCTTTCTAATTTTATTTTGTCTTTTATTCTTTGATATTGTACTGCTCATTTTTTTCTTTCTTTTTTTTTTTTTTTTTTTTTTTTTTTTACCGTGCCACAAAGCTTGAGAGATCTTGGTTCCCAGGCCAGAGGTCAGGCCCCACCTCCTGTGGTAGGAGTTCCAAGTCCAAACTGCTGGACTAACAGAACCTCAGACCCCAGGAATATTTATCAGAGTTAGGCCTCCTGGAGGTCCTCATCTCAGCACCAAGACCCAGCTCTATCCAACTGCCTGCAAACTCCAGTGCTGGACGTCTCAGGCCAAACAACCCGTAAGACAGGAATATAGCACCACCTACCAAAAAAAAGAAAAAAATGAAACAACAACAAAAAAAATGTTACAGACAAAAGAGAAAGGTAAAAACTACAAGACCAAAAAATGTAGATGAAATAGACAACCTACCTGAAAAAGAATTCAGAGTAATGATAGTGAAGATGACCCAAAATCTTGGAAACAGAATGGAGAAAGTATAAGAAACATTTAACAAGGATCTAGAAGAACTAAAGAGCAAACAAACAGTGATGAACAACGCAGTTACTGAAATTAAAAATACGCTAGAAGGAATCAATAGCAGAATAACTGAGGCAGAAGAACGGATAAGTGAGCTGGAAGATGAAATGGTGGAAGTAATTGCCAGGGAGCAGAATAAAGAAAAAAGAATGAAAAGAATTGAGGACATTCTCAGAGACCTCTGGGACAACATTAAATGCACCAACATTCGAATTTTAGGGGTTCCAAAGAAGAAGAGAAAAAAAAAGGGTCTGAGAAAACTTTTGAAGAAATTATAGTCGAAAACGTACCTAACATGGGAAAGGAAATGGTCAATCAAGTCCAGGAAGCACAGAGAGTACTGTCCAGGAAGCACAGAGAGTACCATACAGGATAAACCCAAAGAGAAATAGGCCGAGACATATATTAATCAAACTATCAAAACTTAAATACAAAGAAAAGATATTAAAAGCAGCAAGGGAAAAGCAACAAATAACATAAAAGGGAATCCCCATAAGATTAACAGCTGATCTTTCAGCAGAAACTTTTCAAGCCAGAAGGGAGTGGCAGACAAAATAGACTTTAAAATAAAGACTATTACAAGAGACAAAGAAGGACACTACATAATGATCAAGGGATCATTCCAAGAAGAAATAACAATTGTAAATATTTATGTACCCAACATAGGAGCACCTCAATACATAAGGCAAATGCTAACAGCCATAAAAGGGGAAATCGACAGTAACACAATACTAGGTGACTTTAACACCCCACTTTCACCAATGGACGAATCATCCAAAATGAAAATAAATAAGGAAACACAAGCTTTAAATAACAAATTAAACAAGGTGGACTTAATTGATATTTATAGGACATTCCTCCAAAAAACAACAGAATACACTTTCTTCTCAAGTGCTCATGGAACATTCTCCAGGATAGACCATATCTTGTGTCACAAATCAAGCCTTGGTAAATTTAAGAAAATTGAAATCATATCAAGTATCTTTTCCAGTCACAACGCTATGAGACTAGATTTCAATTACAGGGAAAAAAAACTAAAAAATACAAACACGTGGAGGCTAAACAATACACTACTAAATAACCAAGAGATCACTGAAGATATCAAAGAGGAAATCAAAAAATACCTAGAAACAAATGACAATGAAAACACAGGGACCCAAAACCTATGGGATGCAGCAAAAGCAGTTCTAAGAGGGAAGTTTATAGCAA
>NC_041224.1:61326417-61326935 GCF_002837175.3 Physeter macrocephalus
CTAACCTTACACCTAAAGCAATTAGAGAAAGAAGAACAAAAAAACCCCAAAGTTAGCAAAGGAAAGAAATAAAAGTCAGATCAGAAATAAATGAAAAAGAAAGGAAGGACACAATAGCAAAGATCAATAAAACTAAAAGCTGGTTCTTTGAGAAGATAAACAAAATTTATAAACTATTAGCTGGACTCATTAAGAAAAAGAGGGAGAGGACTCAAATCAATAAAATTAGAAATGAAAAAGGAGAAGTTACAAAATGGACACCGCAGAAATACAAAGCTCCTGAGACTACTACAGGCAACTCTATGCCAATAAAATGGGCAACCTGGAAGAAATGGACAAATTCTTAGAAAGGTATAACCTTCCAAGACTGAATCAGGAAGAAATAGAAAATATGAACAGACCAATCACAAGGAATTAAATTGAAACTGTGATTAAAAATCTTCCAACAAGGGCTTCCCTGGTGGCGCAGTGGTTGCGCGTCCGCCTGCCAATGCAGGGGAACCGGGTTCGCACCCCGG
>NC_041224.1:61327257-61358597 GCF_002837175.3 Physeter macrocephalus
AACCTCTCCCAAAATATAGCAGAGGAAGGAACACCCCCAAACTCATCCTACAAGGCCACCATCAACCTGATACCAAAAGCAAAGATGTCACAAAAAAAGAAAACTACAGGCCAATATCACTGATGAATATAAATGCAAAAATCCTCAACAAAATACTAGCAAAAGAATCCAACAGCACATTAAAAGGATCATGCACTATGCTTAAGTGGGGTTTATCCCAGGAATGCAAGGATTCTTCAATATACGCAAATCATTCAATGTGATACACCATATTGACAAATTGAAGGATAAACACCATATGATCATCTCAATAGATGCAGAAAAAGCTTTTGACAAAATTCAACACCCATTTATGATAAAAACTCTCCAGAAAGTGGGCACAGAGGGAACCTACCTCAACATTATAAAGGCCATATATGATAAACCCACAGCCAACATCATTCTCAATGGTGAAAAACTGAAACCATTTCCACTAAGATCAGGAACAAGACAGGGTTGCCCAGTCTCACCAGTATTATTCAACATAGTTTTGGAAGTTTTAGCCACAGCAATCAGAGAAGAAAAAGAAATAAAAGGAATCCAAATCGGAAAATAAGAATTAAAATTGTCACTGTTTGCAGATGACATACTGTACATAGAGAATCCTAAAGATGCTACCAGAAAACTAGTAGAGCTCATCAATGAATTTGGTAGAGTAGCAGGATACAAAATTATTGCACAGAAATCTCTTGCATTCCTATACACTAATGATGAAAAATCTGAGAGAAATTAAGGAAACACTCCTATTTACCATTGCAACAAAAAGAATTAAATACCTAGGAATAAACCTAAACAAAAAGAATAAAATACCTAGGAATAAACCTACCTAGGGAGAGAAAAGACCTGTATGCAGAAAACTATAAGACACTGATGAAAGAAATTAAAGATGATACAAACAGATGGAGAGATATACCATGTTCTTGGATTGGAAGAATCAATATTGTGAAAATGACTATACTACCCAAAGCAATCTACAGATTCAGTGCAATCCCTATCAAACTACCAATGGCATTTTTCAAAGAACTAGAACAAAAAATTGCACAGTTTGTATGGAAACACAAAAGACCCCAAATAGCCAAAGCAATACTGAGAAAGAAAAACGGAGCTGGAGGAATCAGGCTCCCTGACTTCAGACTATACTACAGTAATCAAGACAGTATGGTACTGGCGCAAAAACAGAAATATAGATCAATGGAACAGGATAGAAAGCCCAGAGATAAACCCACACACATATGATCACCTTATCTTTGATAAAGCAGGCAAAAGTATACAATGGAGAAAAGCCAGCCTCTTCAATAAGTGGTGCAGGGAAAACTGGACAGCTACATGTAAAAGCATGAAAGTAGAACACTTCCTAACACCATATGCAAAAATAAACTCAAAATGGATTAAAGACCTAAATGTAAGGCCAGACACTATCAAACTCTTAGAGGAAAACATAAGCAGAACACTCTATAACATAAATCATAGCAAGATCCTTTTTGATCCACCTCCTAGAGAAATGGAAATGAAAACAAAAATAAACAAATGGGACCTAATGAAACTTAAAAGCTTTTGCACAGCAAAGGAAACCATAAATAATATGAAAAGACAACACTCAGAATGGGAGAAAGTATTTGCAAACGAAGCAACTGACAAAGGATTAATCTCTAAAATATACAAGCAGCTCATACAGGTCAATATCAAAAAAACAAACAACCCAATCCAAAAAATGGGCAGAAGACTGAAACAGACATTTCTCCAAAGAAGATATACAGATTGCCAACAAACACATGCAAAGATGCTCAACATCACTATTCATTAGAGAAATGCAAATCAAAACTAGAATGTGGTATCACCTCACACTGCTCAGTATGGCCATCATCAAAAAATCTAGAAACAATAAATGCTGGAGAGGGTGTGGAGAAAAGCAAACCTTCTTGCACTGTTGGTGGGAATGTAAATTGATACAGCCACTATAGAGAACAGTATGAACATTCTTTAAAAAACTAAAACTACCATATTACCCAGCAATCCCACTACTGGGCATATACCCTGAGAATACCATAATTCAAAAAGAGTTATGTACCACAATGTTCATTGCAGCACTATTTACAATAGCCAGGACATGGAAGCAACCTAAGTGTCCATCAACAGATGAATGGATAAAGAAGATGTGGCTCATATATACAATGGAATATTACTCAGCCATAAAAAGAAACGAAACTGACTTCTTTGTAGTGAGGTGGATGGACCTAGAGTCAGTCATACAGAGTGAAGTAAGTCAGAAAAACAAATACCATATGCTAACACATATATACGGGATCTAAAAAAAAAATGGTTCTGATGAACTTAGGGGTAGGGCAAGAATAAAGACGCAGATGTAACGAATGGATTAGATGACATGGGGAAGGGGAAGGGTAAATTGGGACGAAGTGAGAGAGTAACATTGACATATATACACTACCAAATGTAAAATAGATAGCTAGTGGGAAGCAGCCGCATAGAACATGGATATCAGCTCAGTGCTTTGTGACCACCTAGAGGGATGGGATAAGGAGGATGGGAGGGAGATGCAAGAGGGAGGGGATATGGAGATATATGTATGTATATAGCTGATTCACTTTATTATACAGCAGAAACTAACACAACATTGTAAAGCAATTATACTCCAATAAAGATATTAAAAAAAAATAGGAGTTGGTTGAAAAATACAAAAAAAAAAACCCCAGATGTTGCAGAGCATTACAAAAGATTGGAGTTATTTTAAAGCAGGTCTATTGTGGCCTAACTGATAAACCAAGAATGACACAGATTTAATATGTGCAATTTTATGAGTTTGGACAAATGCCCACACTTGTGAGATCTTTACCACAACCAAGGTAATAGACATACACATCACCTCCCAAAGTTTCCTTATGTCCCTTTGTTTGTTTGTGATAAGAACACTTATCACCCTCTTTTTTTTTTTTAATGAATTTATTTATTTATTTTTGGCTGAGTTGGGTCTTCGCTGCTATCTGCGGGCTTTCTCTAGTTGCCGTGAGTGGGGGCTACTCTTCGTTGCGGTGTGCGGGCTTCTCATTGCAGTGGCTTCTCTTGTTGCGGAGTACGGGCTCTAGGCCCGCAGGCTTCAGTAGTTGTGGCATGAGGGCTCAGTAGTTGTGGCTCGCAGGCTCTAGAGTGCAGTCTCAGTAGTTGTGGCGCATGGGCTTAGTTGCTCCGTGGCATGTGGGATCTTCCTGGACCAGGGCTTGAACCATGTCCCCTGCATTGGCAGGTGGATTCTTAACCACTGCGCCACCAGAGAAGTCCCACTTAACACCTTTTTAACAAATTTTGAACGAGGGACTGAAATCAGGTGTTGACTTCCAAGTACACTGTAGGTGACAAGGACAAATTTGAATAGGGAAGTTGTTGGTTCAGTGAGATGCTGGCCTCCAGGAAATGATGCAATCCAGGAAGTTATATATTTCACATAAAGACACAACCAGGAAGTGGTGCTTTAGTTCCAGTGGAAAGCACGGGAGGCATTGTGGCTGAGGCTGCACAGGGAGCTTCCTGAGCAAATGGCTTGGGGTTGGATGCTGAGCTTTGCAGGAGAATTGATGGCAGATGCATAAAGGAGAAGAAAGGCAGGGAGGGATGGACCACCCCTTGGGGAGGAGGCAGGCCCTGAGGGGGGTGCCCCATCAGCAAGCATATTCTTGAAATGACACAGGATCAGGAAGCAGGCTTCTTCCAGTATCCATAGCTGACCCTTTTCATCATGAAGGAAGAACAGCTGAAAAGAATAGCTGTTTTGAATACTACCATGAAGCAGAAGAAAACCAAGGCAATGTTTTAGTTAAATAAGGAAAGTAAAGAAAAGGAAAGGAAGTACAGACCTCAAAGCACCAGTAGCAAATATCCACCAGGAAGATGAGCAGTTATGGGAAAGATCTCAAAGAAGACAGCAAATTCTGTCCCTTTTTGTTGTAAAGCATCAAATATGACTTCTAGCTTTAGGGCTCCAACCATGGCCAGAGAGTGTGGATTCCTCTGACCTCGGGACACAAAAGGAGTTTATGAATTCAGGAACCGTATCACTTCCAGAAACCCCTTCCAGTCACCTCCAAGATACCAGGGCAGAATAATAATGGGACAGTAAAACAGGGTTCCCAGGATACAGTGAACATCACATTTTTAGATCAACGAGAAAGGAGACAGAACATTTTTCTCCTAAAGTTTTCCAAATGCCCCATACTCCAAAAAACTCTCAGCAGAAGTATGAAAGAAAATAAAAGCTAACAATGAAAGAAAAGCTAAGATGAAGTTGGAAGGAGAGCTGACCACTTTAAGAAGTATGAAAAGGGTGACAAAAAGAAGAGAGGAATGAAAAATTAGGATCGACTGATGGGAACTTTATCCAGAGCCTGATGTGAGTGGAACAGCTTGGACCTCAGAGGGTCGGGTGGACTGGAAGAGATGCTTCCTGCTGAGAACCTCAGCAGCCCAGTTCTTTACAGGAAGATGAAACTTTAGTCCTCTTCTTGGCTTTCCTGGTAGAGAACTGATTCCTTAAAAATTGCCTTTAGGGACTTACCTGGTAGCACAGTGGTTAATAATCTGCCTGCCAATGCAGAGGACATGGGTTTGATCCCTGGTCTGGCAAGATCCCACATGTCACGGAGCAACTAAGCCCGTGCACCACAACTACTGAGCCTGTGCTCTAGAGCCCACGACCCACAACTACTGAAGCCCGCGCGCCTAGAGCCCATGCTCTGCAACAAGAGAAGCCACTGCAATGAGAAGCCCACGCACCACAATGAAGAGTAGCCCCCGCTGTGGAAGCACAGAGTCCTACCCACTGGACCACTGGGGAATTTCCGCTCCTGAAATCATCAATGACTTTGCTCTGTGTGCTCAGACCTACTCCACCACCTCAGCCTAGACTGGACCTTTCAAAAAAAAGGATTCCCTTTAGGATCATTCATAGACAGCCCCCGCCCCGCACATCCTGGTGTAAAAGATCTTAAATTTTACTTTAATTGGTATCTGGTCAAAGAGAAATTCAAGTCAGCTCGGGAAGATTCCAGGGGGTCAAAAGAACTTAGAAATGGAGGAAACAATACGAAAAGTGCTAAAGAAAACTGAACTGTCTTGTAGTCATTTAAGTACTATTAGTATTTGATAAGTGACTTTAGTAGATGATTGTGCTGAATCATTTCCCAAGTAATACAGTAGTACAGGTCAGCGCTATATTTCTCTGAATCTGGGTTGGTTCTTCTTTTTTTCTAAACTCACAAGGTCTGTAGTGTCCTTTTATACCCAATCATTTCTTGGTGTTTCTGATGACATTGGTGCAGGCATGAAGTAAAATTTTGTCTGGAATTAAATGACCTCCTAACAACAGCAATAGGCTCAGTAAAAAGATTCAAATAATTTGGAAGTATACAAAGTGAAGTCCCTATCACTCGCTCACAATCAGGGGGATTTGGAGTAAATATCCTTAATTGTTTAATTATCCTTCTAGACCTTTTATTATCTATCTGTCAGATTGATACATGACTACTGACATCTATTGGCATGTCCTCAGCCTGTGCTAACTGCCCTGCAGACTCCTTTTAAATTTTTTTAACAAGACAATACATTGTGGACATGTGTTAAGGTTGCCGTATGAAGATTTACTTCATTCTTTATCATGGTTACATTGTTTCCCACAGTGTAGATTTATAATAATACATATATATATTTTATTGAAGTATAGTTGATTTACAATGTTGTGTTAGTTTTAGGTATACAGCAAAGTGCTTCAGATATGTATGTATATATTCTTTTTCAGATTCTTTTCACTTGTAGGTTATTATAAAATACTAAGTATAGTTCCCTGTGCTATACAGTAGGTCCTTGTTGGTTATCTGTTTTATGTGTAGTAGTGTGTATATGTTAATCCCAAACTCCTAATTTATCCCCCCCACCCCCCGATAATGGATATTAACTAACTCATTTCGAACATTCAGGCTTCTCAGTTTTTTTTTTTTTTTTTTTTTTTTTACTATTTCAGAAGAGTATATTTGTATCATGCTAAGTGTACAGACTAGGAGCAGGCTGCCTGGGTGCAGTCCTCTTTCTGCAGCTTTCCCCTCTGTCTCCAGTCTCTGTAACTGTAAAACAGGGAAAATTAGCCCTGCCTCATAGAACTGTAAGGCTTAGATGAGTTTATATTGTAGAGCACTTTGCACTATGTCTCCACGTCACACATTCTTGCTATAGTTATTCCATATGTCTTTGCAACTTGTGCTAGAATTTCTGTAAGATGGCTTTCTAGGGTGAGAATTTGCGAGATTAGACTGACCATTTAAACTGGAGTTTAGAATACCTGCCAAAATTTCAAATACGTGTACTCTTTGACCCAGCAATGCCAGTTCTGGAAATTTATCCTACAGATAGACTAGCAGGCTTGCAAAATGACACGTCTGCAAGGTTATTCATTGCGGTATTGTTTGTAACAGCAATAGACTGGAAACTAATAGGAGACCAGTTAAATAATTTATGGCTCAACCACACAATGGATTACTATATAGCCACTTTAAAAAAAAAAAAAAAGGAGAGGCTCTCTTTGTACCAATACAGAATGATATCCAAGATGTATTTTTAAGTGAAAATAAGAGTGTAATAGCTAACACTTGTATCCCATATTTCATCAATTCTAAGATGTGCATTTTTTCACTTTGTGACGTACTTGAAATGAAGATGTGTTATAGTCAAAGGCATGTCATAATTTAATTGGATGTTTTTTTTCTTTCCTAGTCCATAAAATAATGATGTGTCTTACATACATGGCATTTTGGACCTGAGGAAATACAGCCATGCTTACCCAGTGTGAGGCACTGTCCCTTTCAATCTCACAACAATCCTGTGAGGGTAAGTACTATTATTTTCTACATTTCACATGTAAGGAAGTAAGATTTGATCTTGGGCAGTCTCACTCCAGAGCCCACACACTTATACTTCTGATACCACACCTCCCTATGATGACAGCACCACATGTCACAAATAGGTGGCTCACTGTGTGCCAGGCCCTGTCCTAAGTGCTTCATACATATATTTGCTCATCTAATCCTCAAATAACCATATGAGACAACCTTATTATACAGATGAGGAAACTGAGGCACTAAGAGGTTATGAAACTTGCTTAAAGTCTCAGCTAATTTGTGGAAGAACTGGGGTTTAAACATGGGCAATCTGGCTTCAGAGATCACGCTCTTAATGCTAACTTTTGTGTAAAGAAGGGGGGGAGTTATGATATATTCCTTTTTGCAAAATATCTTAGAAGTAATTTAAAAAGTGATGCAAGTGTATCATCAGTAGGGTAGCACGTAGGAACTGAGTAATTGGAGGATGCAAAAGTTTTTATTGCACACCTTGTTAAATTATTTATTTATTTATTTGCTTATTTATTTATTTATGGCTGTGTTGGGTCTTCGTTTCTGTGTGAGGGCTTTCTCTAGTTGCGGCGAGCAGGGGCCACTCCTCATCGCGGTGCGCGGGCCTCTCACTATCGCGGCCTCTCTTGTTGCAGAGCGCAGGCTCCATACGCACAGGCTCAGTAGTTGTGGCTCACGGGCCTAGTTGCTCCGCGGCATGTGGGATCCTCCCAGACCAGGGCTCGAACCCGTGTCCCCTGCATTGGCAGGCAGATTCTCAACCACTGCGCCACCAGGGAAGCCCTTAAATTTTTAAATTTAATTTTATTTACTTATTTTATTGAGGTATAGTTGATTTATAATGTGTTTGTTTCAGGTGCAAAACAAAGTGATTCAGTTATTTTTATGTGTATATATATATATGTATGTATATATATATTGTGTTGGCCAAAATGTTCGTACAGTTTTTTCTGTAAGATGGCTCTAGTAGCACTTAGTTGTCTTTAACTTCATTCGAAACAATTTTGTTAGATTGTATGTGACAGCTGTCATATCACTGTGCATTTAAAAAAAGACATCAAAATTGGTGAATATTTGTGTAGCCATTTTAATATTGAAGATGGAAGAAAAAAGCAACATTTTCAGGATATTATGCTTTATTATTTCAAGAAAGGTAAAAACACAACTGAAGCGCAAAAAAAGATTTGTGCAGTGTATGGAGAAGGTGCTGTGACTGACCGAACATTCAAAAGCGGTTTGCAAAGTTTCGTGCTGGAGATTTTGCGCTGGACGATTCTCCACGGTCGGGTAGACCAGTTGAAGTTGATAGTGATCAAATTGAGATGTTAACTGAGAACAATCAATATTGTACCACGCAGGAGATAGCCGACATACTCAAAATATCCAAATCAAGCACTGAAAATTATTTGCAACAGCTTGGTTATGTGAATCAATTTGATGTTTGGTTTCCACAGAAGTTAAGCGAAAAAACCCTTCTTGACCATATTTCTGCATGCAGTTCTCTACTGAAATGTAATGAAAACGTTCTGTTTTTATTTATTTATTTTTGCGGTATGTGGGCCTCTCACTGTTGTGGCCTCTCCCGTTGCGGAGCACAGGCTCCGGACGCGCAGGCTCAGCGGCCATGGCTCACAGGCCTAGCCGCTCCACGGCATGTGGGATCCTCCCGGACAGGGGCATGAACCCGTGTCCCCTGCATTGGCAGGCGGACTCTCAACCACTGCGCCACAAGGGAAGCCCCATGTTCTGTTTTTAAAACAAATTGTGACAGGTGATGAAAAGTGGATACTGTACAACAATGTGGAATGGAAAACATCGTGGGGCAAGTGAAATGAACCACCACCAACTACACCAAAGGCCGGTCTTCATCCAAAGAAAGTGATGTGTGTATGGTGGGATCGGAAGGGAGTCCTCTATTATGGGCTTCTTCCGGAAAACCAAATGATTAATTCCAACAAGTGCTACTCCCAGTTAGACCAACTGAAAGCAGCACTCGACGAAAACGTCTGGAATTAGTCAACAGAAAATGCAGAATCTTGCATCAGGATAACCCAAGACCGCATGTTTCTTTGATGACCAGGCAAAAACTGGTACAGCTTGGCTGGGAAGTTCTGATTCATCTGCTGTATTCACCAGACATTGCACCTTCGGATTTCCATTTATTTAGGTCTTTACAAAATTCTCTTAGTGGAAAAAATTTCAATTCCCTGGAAGACTGTAAAGGGCATCTGAAACAGTTCTTTGCTCAAAAAGATAAAAAGTTTTGGGAAGATGGAATTATGAAGTTGCCTGAAAAATGGGAAAAGGTAGTGGAACAAAAAGGGTGAATACATTGTTCAATAAAGTTCTTGGTGAAAATGAAAAATGTGTCTTTTATTTTTAGTTAAAAACTGAAGGTACTTTTTGGCCAGCCCAATATATATTTTTTTCAGATTCTTTTCCATTATAGGTTATTACAAGATATTGAATACAGTTCCCTGTACTATACAGCAAGTCCTTGTTGTTCATCTATTTTATATATAGTAGTTTGTGTCTGTTAATCTCAAACTCCCAATTTATCCCTTCTCCTCTTTCCCCTTTGGTAACCATAAATTTGTTTTCTATGTCTGTGAGTCTATTTCTGTATTGTAAATGAGTTCATTTGTATCATTTTTTTAGAATCCACATATAAGTGATATTGTATGATATTTGTCTTTCCCTTCTGACTTACTTCACTTAGCATGGTAATCTCTAGGTTCATCCATGTTGCTGCAAATAGCATTATTTCATTCTTTTATTATGGCTGAGTAATATTTCATTGTGCATATATGCCACATCTTCTTTATCCATGTAGCTGTTGATGGACATTTAGGTTGCTTCCATGTGTTGGCTATTGTAAATAGTGCTGCTATGAACATTGGGGTGTATGTGTCTTTTTCTTTTTTAAAATTTTTATTGGAGTATAGTTGATTTACAATGTCATGTTAGTTTCAGGTGTACAGCAAACTGAATCAGTTATACATATATCCACTCTATTTTAGATTCTTTTCCTGTAAAAGCTATTACAGAGTATTGAGTAGAGTTCCCTGTGCTATACGGTAGGTCCTTATTAGTTATCTATTATATATATGCATATGTCTTTTCAAATTAGAGTTTTTGTCTTTTCCAGATATATGCCCAGGAATGGGATTGCTGGATCACATGGTAACTCTATTTTTAGTTTTTTAAGGAACCTCTATACTGGTCTCCATAGTGGCTGCACCAATTTACATTCTCACTGACAAGTAGGAGGGTTTCCTTTTCTTCACACCCTCTCCAGCATTTATTATTTGTAGCCTTTTTGATGATGGCCATTCTGACTGGTGTGAGGTGATACCTCATTGTAGTTTTGATTTCCACTTCTCTAGTAATTAACAATATTGATCATCTTTTCACATGCCTGTTGGCCATCTGTATATCCTCTTTGGAGAAATGTCTACTTAGGTTCTGCCTATTTTTTTTTTTAATTTTTATTGAGCTGTATGAGCTGTTTGGATACTTTGGAAATCAATCCCTCCCTTGTCAGTCTCATCATTTGCAAATATTTTCTCCCATTCTATAGCTTTTCATTTCATTTTGTTGATTGTTTCCTTCACTGTGCAAAAACGTTTAAGTCTAATTAGGCCCCATTTGTTTATTCTTGCTTTTACTCTAGGAGATGGATCCAAAAAACTATTGCTGCAATTTATGTCAAAGAGTGTTCTGACTATGTTTTCCCCTAGGAATTTTATAGTATCCTATCTTACATTTAGGTCTTTAATCTGTTTTGAGTTTATTTTTGCATATAGTGTTAGAGAATGTTCTAATTTCATTCTTTTACATGTAGCTGTCCAGTTTCCCCAGCACCACTTATCGAAGAGACTGTCTTTTCTCCATTGTATATTCTTGCCTCCTTCATTGTAGATTAATTGACCATAGGTGTGTGGGTTTATTTCTGGGCTTTCTATCCTGTTCCATTGATCTATGTGTCTGTTTTTGTGCCAGTACCATACTCTTTAATGACTGTAGCTTTGTAGTATAGTCTGAAGTCCCAGAGCGTGATTCCTCCAGCTCTGTTCTTTTTTCTCAGGATTGTTTTGGTTATTCAGAGTCTTTTGTGTTTCCACACAAATTTTAAAATTATTCTAGTTCTGTGAAAAATGCCATTGGTAATTTGATAGGGATTGCATTAAATCTGTAGATTGCTTTAGGTTATATGGTCATTTTAACAAGATTGATTCTTCCAATCCTAGAACATGGCATGTCTTTCCATCTGTTTGTGTCATCTTCAATTTCTTTCATCAGTGTCTTATAGTTTTCGGAGTACAGGTCTTTTGTCTCCTTAGGTAGGTTTGTTCCTAGGTATTTTATTCTTATTGCACAACTCTTTGTTTGATTTTTGACCCATGTGAGTGTATTACTTATTTAAACCATAACAAAACAATTTGAACTTTGCTTCAAATTAATATGTCAGTGGTTTGAGAGAAGTGATCCTAAGTAATCAGTTAATGAGATTTCTGTACCCATTTGCTCTTTTAATATTTATCTTTTAAGCCTCAGAAGGATTCTGTTTTATTGTTTTTAAAGTAGCAATGGATAACAGATGAAAACCTCCATTAATCCTGATCACCAATACCATGATTTCAAGGCTTGAATCCCATCATAACACTTATATATGGCTCTTCCAGACCATGCCAATATGAAGATGGTAACATATAACCCACACATAATTCCACCTTTCTCTTTGATCACAGTGCTGCCTCAGGCTGTCACCTCCAGTGAGTGAACAGTGGAATGGCATGAACGTCAATTGTGTTGTGGACTGATTTTTTTTTTTTTAAACTCATGATAGTGTTCAATTTAGTAAGGCCATTAACTCTCCTGACATTTTCCTCTATCCTCCATAATTTGGAGGATATGAATTTTTTAAATATCTAGGTTCACCAAAAAAATCCCATCTTGAAGGACTGGAACTTGGTCCTTGGCCTGTATTTATATTACACAGTTGTGGCATCAGCTTTCAAGTGGATTTTGAGAAAGCTTTTGTCTTTCCAGAAAAGGTGATAAAATGACTACTTTGTATTTGTATTTAGTTTGGGAATCTGCCTGCTATTACAGACATAAAGGACAAGATGTGATACATTTTAGTTTTGTTAAATGGTTTATTTGAATTGGTAGATCAGCATCCCAGCCTGATGTTTCATGAGGGTGGGTAGAAAGCAACCCTTCTAGTGTTGATTCTTCCAGGGTGCTGTTCCAAAACAAGGGGAAAATACCTGGGCTCTGTTTCTTTCTAGATAAAAGCCTAAATAATCAGCTAATATGAATCCAGTCATCCTAGATCAGGGCATACTATACTCAAAGGACTCAGGACTCACAAGAGCCATCAAAAGAGAACTCTGTTAATGCCATTTTTTAGGATTCCTGGTAAGTTATAAAATGAAGAAATGTCTGAATGGGGCCACAAAAATTAAAGTATATTTTAAATATCTACATTTTAAAAATTGGCCATTTTAGGGCTTCCCTGGTGGCGCAGTGGTTGCGCGTCCGCCTGCCGATGCAGGGGAGCCAGGTTCGCACCCTGGTCTGGGGGGATAAAAAAAAAAACTAAAAATTGGCCATTTTAATACAAAAAAATCAGAAATAATAAAATTTACTATAATTGTGCTAATTAGAAGATAATTACAGAATTCATAAAAATATTAATTCACAACACAGAAACAGCAATGTGGTCCAGTAATGGACCACAAGTTTAAATTTCCTGGATAAGCCTCTTTCAGTTTTGTTTGCATGCCTCTGTGGTTATATGTATGGTTTCATTTGGAAAAAATATTAAAATTCTATATTTAAGATCTTTTGTGAATGTGAGGCCTGGGGGAATCCAGCAAAATTCTAGAGGTTGGGAGAATCATCCCCATAAAATACAAATTAGGAGAAGACCTCTGACTGTAGTTCTGTCCTTTGGCATAAATTCTACAGGATTGGTATAAGTCAGCTTTGAATCAGGCATATCAAAGTTACTAGGATTCATTTCTTTTTTTTTATTATTAATTTGTTCACCCACAAGAGACCACATGGGGAGTAAAATAAGTAAATTCAGCAATGCTGCTTGGTCTTTGCAATTTTGGGTTCTTTTCATTATGGAAAACTAAAAGTTTACTCTGTTTTTTAAAAGTATTTAACTAGAATTCTCATCATCTATTTTCCATTTTAAAGAAGCTCTTTAAAAATATAACTCCTATGCAGATAGCAATCAAAAGAAAGCAGGAGTGGTTATATTAATATCAGATAAAGTAGACTTCAGAGCAAACAATTTTACCAGGGACAAAGAGGGACATTACACGGTGATAATGGGACCTATCTACCAAGAAAGTGTAGCAATCCTAAATGTATATATACCAACAACAAAGCTGCAAAATACATGAAGCAAAAACTGATAGAACTAAAAAACAAAAACAAAAAAAACCTGATAGAGCTGAGAGAAGAAATAGACAAATCCACACTTGGAGTTGAAGACTTCAATACTCCTTTCTCAACACGTGGTAGAGCTAGACAGAAAATCAGCAAGGATAAAGAGGAAAACAACAACTGACAGGATTTCATTCACATTTTTAGGACATTCCACCCAAAAACAGCAAAATTACACATTCCTTCCAAGCCCTAACCGAATATACCAAGATATGCGAAGATAGACCATATCCTGGGCCATAAAAC
The DNA here is from genome assembly GCF_002837175.3 of Physeter macrocephalus. Classification (NCBI taxonomy): domain Eukaryota; kingdom Metazoa; phylum Chordata; class Mammalia; order Artiodactyla; family Physeteridae; genus Physeter; species Physeter macrocephalus. Next base: position 61,340,916 of record NC_041224.1, read on the forward strand.
AAGCCTCAACAAATTTAAGAATTAAAATCATAAAGAGTTTCTTCTTTGAACACAATGGAATCAAACTAGATATCAATAACAAAAAGATAACAGTGAGATTTTTAAACAATTAGAAGCTAAACAACACACTACTAAAAAAAATTCATGGATCAAAGAAGATGTCACAAGAGAAATAAAAAATACATTGTACAGCACAGGTGTAGAAAACTAACTTATGGTTACCAAAGGGGAAAGAAGGGGGTGGTAGGGATAAATTAGGATTATGGTATTAACAGATACAAACTACTATATATAAAACAGATAAGCAACAAGGATTTACTGTATAGCACAGGGAACTATATTCAATATCTTGTAATAACCTATAATGGAAAATAATCTGAAAAAATATATATAACTGAATCACTTTGCTGTACACCTGAAACTAACATAATATTGTAAATTGACTTTACCTAGATAAAAATTTTTAAAAATACATTGAACTGAATTCAAATAAAAATAAAATATATAGAAATTTTTGGAATGCAGTTAGAGCAGTGCTGAGAGGGAAATTTTAGCACTAAATGCATATATGAGAAAAGAGGGAAAAATCCCAGATCAACAATCTAAGCTCTCAAGAACCTCAAGAACCTAGAAAGAGAGTAAAATAAACTCAATGCAAGAAGAAGAAAGGAAATAATATGGACAAGAAGGGAAATCAATGAAATTGAAAACAGAAAAATCTATAGAAAAAAATCAATGAAACAAATAGCTGGTTCTTTGAAAAGACTGATAAAATTGACAAAACTAGGAAGACAAAGCAAAAATGAGAGAAGGCATGAATTACCAATATCAAGAATGAAATTGAGGTTATCATTATAGACCCTGCAGAGATCAAAAGAAAAATAAGGAAATATTAAGAACAACTCTACACACATACACTTGACAACTTAGATGAAAAAAGACCAATTCCTAAAAAAACACAAACTGTCACAACTTACTTAAGATGAAACAGATAACTTGAGTAGCTAGCCCTATAACCATTAAGGAAACTGATAAAAACTCCCTCAAAAAGAAAGCTTCAGGCCCAGGTGGTTTCACTGGAAAAGTCTACAAAATATTTAAATAATTAACACCAATTCTACACAATCTCTTCCAGAAAATAAAATAAGAGAGGATACTTACCAATTCATTTCATGAAACTAGTATTCCCCTGATACCAAAAACAAATAAAAATAGTACAAAAAAGAAAACTACAAACCAATATTCATCATGAATATACATGCAAAATCCTTAACAAAATATTAGAAAATAGAATTCAGCACTATATAAAAAGAATTATGCACTATATAAAAAGAATTATACACTACAACAAAGTGGAGATTATTCCCAGGATGCAAGGTTGATTCAACATTTGAAAATCAATTACTGTAATCCACTTTAACAGTCTAAAGGAGAAAAATCACTCAGTCATATCAATCATTTCAGGAAAAGCATTTGACAGAATTCAACATCCATTCTTGATAAAGACTCTTAGAAAAAAAGGAAGAGAAGGGAACTTCCCCAATTTGATAGAAAAAATCTACAGCTAACATTTTACTTACTGAAGAAAGACCAAATGCTTTCTCCCAAATTTCAGGAACAAGGCAAGTATTTCCACTTTCATCACTCTTAGTCAACATAATGCAGGAAGTTCTAGTCAGAGCATTAAGGCAGGAAAAGGAAATTAAAGGAATAAAGATTTTAGGAAAGAAACAAAAATGGCACTATTTGAAAATGATATGATTTTCTGCCTAAAACTCCAGAGAATCTACAAAAAAACCCCTTCTAAAACTAATAAGTGAGTTCAGCAAGTTTGCAGGATATAAGATCGACATAACAAAATCAATTATATTTCTATATTCTAGTAATGACCATGTGAACACTGAAATTAAAATACAATTTTAAATTGTTCAAAAAGTGAAATACTTAAGCATAAATCTAACAAAACATGAGAGGGCTTGTGTGCTGAAAACTCAAAACACTAATGAAAGAAATCAAAGAAGATCTAAATAAATGGAGAGACAGATTGCATGAATGGATTGGAAGGCTTAGCACGGTAAGTATGCCACTCATCTCTAAAGTGATATATAAGTTTAATGCAGTTTCTATCAAAATCACACAAAGGTTTTTTGTAGACATGGGCAAGATTTTTATAAAATTTATATGGAAAGGCAAAGAAGCTAGAATAAAACAATATTAAATAAGAAAAAATGGAAGGAATTCATCTACTTAATTTCAAGATTTATTAAGTAGCTACAGTAATCACGACTGTGTGCTATTGGCAGAAGGATAAACACTAGATCAATAGAATAGAGTATCCAGAAATAGATAGATAGATAGATAGATAGATATAGATCTCCACATATATGCCTAATTGATTTTTTTACAAAGGTGCAAAAGCAATTCAATGGAGGAAAGACAGACTTCTCAAAATATGGTGCTGGAGTAATTGGACATTCATAGGTTAAAAACAAACCCTCAACCTTAGCCTCACACCTTATATAAAAATTAACTCAAAATGGATCATGGACTTAAAAGTAAAATGTAAAACCATAAAACTTTTAGGTAAAAACATAGGAGAAAATCTTCCAGATATAGTGCTAAACACAGAGTTCTTAGTCTTGAGAACTAAGGCATCATCCATAAAAGGGTTAACTGGGCTTCATTAAAATTAAAAACTTGTGCTCTGCAAAAGACCATGTTAAGAGGATGAAAAGAGGATATTAAGAGGGGCAGAAAGTATTTGCAAACCACATATGTGACAAAAGACTAGTAACTAGTATGCATAAAGAACTCTCAAAATTCAACAGTTTAAAAAAAAAGAAGAAAGAAAGAAAGGAAAAGAAAAAGGAAATAAGAAGAAAGAATCTAACGAGAAAACAGACAAAATACATGAAGTGACATTTCACCAAAAAAAGGATGTAGTGATGGCAGATAGGCACATGGAAAATTTTTTTTTTTAATTGTGGCTGTGCTGGGTCTCCATTGTGGCACATGAGCTCTTCATTGTGGTGCACGGACTCAGTAGTTGTGGCAGGCGGGCTTAGTTGCGGTATGTGGGATCTTAGTTCCCCAACCAGGGATCGAACCTGGGCCCCCTGCATTGGGAGCGCAGAGTCTTTACTGCTGGACCACCAGGGAAGTCCCTGGAAAGATGTTTAACATCATTAACCATTAGGGAAATGCAAATTAAATCCACCATAAGCTACCACTACACAACCAGCAGAATTTCTAAAATTAAAAAAAAAAAATTGTGACAACACCAATGCTGGCAAGGATGAGGAGAAACTGGATCATTTACATATTACTAGTGGGAATGTAAAATGGAATGGCCTCTCTAGAAAAGAGAGAGTTTCTTTGAAAACTAAACATGCAATTTCCCTACAATCTAGTTATTGCACTCCTGGGTATTTATCCCAGAGAAATTAACTTATGTTTACATAGAAAACTATACAGGAGTTCTTATAGAGTTTTATCATAATAGTGGAAAACTAGAAACTACCCACATGTCCTAGAATGGGTGGAATGGTTAAGCTCTGGCACATCTGTATCATGAAATACTACTCAGCAATGAAAAGGAGGGAGCTATTGATACAACAAACAACTGGGATGAGTCTACAGAGAATTATGCTGAGTGAAATTAGACAATCCCAAACATTTACATATTGTATGATTCCACTTATACAAAATTCCTAAAAGATGAAATTATAGAAATGGAGAACACAATCATGGTTGTCAGGGGTTAAGGAGGGTTTGCGGGCAGGAGGAAAGCATGACTATAAAAAAGGCAACATGAAGGATCTTTGTGGTGATAGAAATGTTCTGCATATTGACCGTATCAATGTTAATATCCTGGTTATTACATTTTACTATAATTTTGCAAAATCTTACCATTGGGGGAACTGGGTGAAGAGTATGCAGAATTTCTCTGCATTATTTCTGACAACTGCATGTGAATCTACATGTATCTCAAACTAAAAATTTCAGTTAAAGAAAAGAAGGAATAAATTGGGGAAAATATCTGTAGCAAGCACATAAGTCATGGGATAATAAACTCATTTTATAAAAAGCTTTAATATAAATATTTTTTAAAGTTTTAGTTAATCAATAATTAAAATAGTAAAAATCCCCCAGAATGATAGGGAAATAGATGTGGATAGATAATTCACAAAAGAAATACGAATCACTATTAGAATTTGGGGAAAGAAATGTTTGGTAGCAAAGGAATACAAATTAAAACTATAATAAGATACAATCTTCCATCTATGAAATTGACAAGAAAAACTGAATTAAAAAAATATACATATCCAAAGGTGACTAAGTTGCATGAAAAAAAAACACTCTCATACACTCCTTGGAGTATGTAAATTTGCTAGTGTTAAATGTAAAAAAATGTATCTAACTTTTGACCTAGTAACCCAACTTCAAGGAATCCATCCTAAGAAAAATCTAAATGTGGTCAAAAATGTACACACAGAAATGTTCACCCCAACTTTATTTGCAGCAGAAAAACTTGGAAACAAGCCAGTGCTTAACAATAGGGAATGATTTTTATAATTTATATATAGTATATACATACAATGGAATATAAGGTCTAAAAATCATGCTTTTAAGAACATTTAATGACAAGAAAATGTTCCAGATATATTAAGTAAAAAAATAAACTAATATGTCACTAAGTGATTCTCTATGGGTCATGAGTTTACAGATTTAAAAATTTTTGTTTCTACTTTTCTGCATATTCCGAAATTTCTAAAATAAGCTTTTTTTTTTTTACTTTGGTAATGCAAGAATGATGTTAAAGTATTTAAACTGAATATAAAACACAATTTAATGTTTTAGGTGATTTTTTAAAGTCCTCCATAATCTTAATTCTACAATATCTTTGTTTTTGCATGTTCTACATCATTATTTCATCCTGAAATTTTTCATACATACAACCTGAAAAAATTGTACATTCATCACTCACATATTTGCCATTTAGATTCTATAATTAACATTTTGCTTATTTACTTGATCACATATCCATCAATCCATCTTATCTTTTTAGGTGTTTAAAAATAAGTTTCAGAAATCAGTGCCTTTCACTCCTAAATACTTCAGCAGGCATATCCTTAGCTAAAGTTCAATATTTATTTACAGTTCTAATTTTTTTTAGTTAAAATTTACACTCAGTGAAATGCACCAATCTTGTGTTTGATGCATTTTGACAAATGTGTACACATGTGTAACCCACACCCTAATCAAGATATAGAATGATTCCATCACCCTGATAGTTCCCTCATGCCCTTTCCAATCAATCCCCAGTCTCATGCTCCCAGAGGCAAATCAGTATTTGACTTCTTTAACTATAGATTAGTTTTGCTTATTATTAAATTTTATGTAAGTGGAGTCATACAGTATGTACTCTTTTGTGTCTGGCTTGGTTGCAGCATGTGGGCTCAGTAGTTGTGGCTCACGGGCTCTAGAGCACAGGCTCAGTAGTTGTGGCACATGGGCTTAGTTGCTCTGCGGCACATGGGATCTTCCCAGACCAGGGCTCAAACCCGTGTCCCCTGCATTGGCTGGCAGATTCTTAACCACTGCACCACCACGGAAGTCCAGTGCATGAGTTTATTTCTGGGCTTTCTATCCTGCTCCCTTGATCTATGTGTCTGTTTTTGTGTTTTGATTACTATAGCTTTGTAGTATAGACTTAAGTCAGGGAATGTGATTCCTCCAACTCCATTCTTCTTTCTCATGATTCTTTTGGCTATTTGGGGTCTTTTAGTTTCCACACAAATTAAAAAAATTTTTTGTTCTAGTTCTGTGAAAAATGCCATTGGTGAGTTGTTAGGGATTGCATTAAATCTGTAGATTGCCTTGCGTATGGTCATTTTAACAAGATTGTTTCTTCCAATCCAAGAACATGGTATATCTTTCCATCTGTCTATGTCATCTTCAGTTTCTTTCATCAGCATCTTATAGTTTTCAGAGTACAGGTCTTTTGCCTCCTTAGGTAGGTTTATTCCTAGGTATTTTATTCTTTTTGATGTGATGGTAAATGGGATTGTTTCCTTAATTGCTCTTTTTGATATTTCATTGTTAGTGTATAGAAATGCAACAGATTTCTGTATATTTATTTTGTATCATAATTTTACAGAATTCACTGATGAGCTCTAGTAGTTTTCTGGCAGCATCTCTAGGATTTTCTATGTATAGGATCATGTCATCTGCCAACAGTGGCAGTTTTACTTCTTCTTTTCCAATTTGGATTCCTTCTATTTATTTTTCTTCTCTGATTGCTGTGGCTAGGACTTACAAAACTATGTTGAATAAAAATGGTAAGAGTGAGCATCCTTGTCTTGTTCCTGATCTTAGAGGGAATGCTTTCAGCTTTTCACCACTAAGTATGATGTTAGCTGTGGGTTTGTCATATATGGTCTTTATTATGTTGAGGTATGTTCTCTCTATGCCCACTTTTTTTTTTTTTTTGGCTGCATTTAGTCTTCGTTGCTGCGTGTGGACTTTCTCCAGTTGCAGCGAGCAGGGGCTACTCATCGTTGCAGCGCATGGGCTTCTCATTGCAGTGGCTTCTCTTGTTGCGGAGCACAGGTTCTAGGCGCACAGGCTTCAGTAGTTGCAGCATGCGGGCACAGTAGTTGTGGCTCGCAGGCTCTAGGGTGCATGGGCTTCAGTAGTTGTGTTGCGTGGGGTTTGTTGCTCCCCGGCATGTGGGATCTTACTGGACCAGGGATCAAACCCGTGTCCCCTGCATTGGCAGGCGGATTCTTAACCACTGTGCCACCAGGGAAGTCCCTATCTGCCCACTTTTTGAAGAATTTTTATTATAAATGGATGTTGAATTTTATCAAAAGCTTTTTCTACAGTTATTGAGAGGATCATATGTTTTTTATTCTTCAATTTGTTAATGTGGAGTATCACATTGATTGATTTGTGGATATTGAAAACTCCTTGCATCCCTGGGATAAATCCCACTTGATCATGGTGTATGATCCTTTAAATATATTGTTGGATTTTGTTTGCTAGTATTTGGTTGAGGACTTTTGCAACTATGTTCATCAGTGATACTAGCCTGTAATTTTCTTTTTTGTGTGTGATACTGTTGTCTGGTTTTGGTATCAGGGTAATGGTGGCCTGATAGAATGAGTTCAGAAATGTTCCTTCCTCTGCAATTTTTGGAATAGTTTCAGAAGGATATTAACTCTATTAAGGCACTAACTCGTCTCTAAATGTTCATTAGAATTTACCTGTAAAGCCATCTGGTCCTGGACTTTTGTTTGTTTGGAATTTTTAAATTTCTGATTCAATTTCAGTATGGTAATTGGTCTGTTCATATTTTCTATTTCTTCCTGGTTCAGTCTTAGGAGATTGTACCTTTCTAAAAATTTGTCCATTTCTTCTAGGTTTTCCATTTTACTGGCATATAGTTGCTCATAGTAGTCTCGTATGATCTTTGTATTTCTGTGGTGTTGGTTGTAACTTCTCTTTTTTCATTTCTGATTTTATTGATTTGGGCCTTCTCCCTTTGTTTCCTTGGTGAGTTTGGCTAGGTTTATCAATTTTGTTTATCTTTTCAAAGAACCACCTTAATTTCATTTATCTTTTCTACTTTTTTTTTTTTTTTAGTGTCTATTTCATTTATTTCTGGTCTGATCTTTATGGTTTCTTTCTTCTACTAACTTTGGGCTTTGTTTGTTCTTTCTCTAGTTGCTTAGGGTGTAAGGTTAGGTTGTTTATTTGAGATTTTTCTTTTTTTCCTGAGGTAAGCTTGTATTGCTATAAACTTTTCTCTTAGAACTGCTTTTGCTGTGTCCCACAGGTTTTATTTTATTTTTTTATTTTTTATTTATTTTTTAATTTTTGCGGTACGTAGGCCTCTCACTGTTGTGGCCTTTCCCGTTGCGGAGCACAGGCTCCGGACGCACAGGCTCAGCGGCCATGGCTTACGGGTCTAGCCGCTCCGTGGCATGTGGGATCTTCCTGGACCGGGGCATGAACCCGCGTCCCCTGCATCCGCAGGCGGACTCTCAACCACTGCGCCACCAGGGAAGCCCTCCCATAGGTTTTAGATCATCATGTTTTCATTTTCATTTGTCTTTAGATATTTTCTTGATTTCCTTTCTGATTTCTTCAGTGATCCATTGGTTGTTTAGTAGCATATTGTTTAGCCTCCACGTATTTGTGCTTTCTGCAGTTTTTTCTTGCAGTTGATTTCTAGCTTCATAGTGTTGTGGTTGGAAAAGATGCTTGATATGATTTCAGTTTTCTTAAATTTACCAAGGCTTGTTTTGTGACCCAGCATGTTCTCTATCCTGGAGAAAGTTTCATGTGCACTTGAAAAGAATGTGTATTCTGCTGCTTTCAGATGGAATGCTCTATAAAAATCAATTAAGTCCATTTGGTCTAATGTGTCATTTAAGGCCTATGTTTCCTTATTGATTTTCTGTGTGGATGATCTGTCCATTGATCTGTCCCTTGATGTAAGTGGGGTTTTAAAGACCCCTACTATTAGTGTGTTTCTCCTCTTATGTCTGTTAATATTTGCCTTATATATTGAGGTGCTGCTATGTTGGGAGCATATATATTTACAATTGTTATATCTTCTTTTTGGATTGATCCTGTGATCATTATGTAGTGTCCTTTGTCTCTTGTAACAGTCTTTATTTTAAAGTCTATTTTGTCTGATACAAGTATTGCTACTCTGGCTTTCTTTTGATTTCCATTTTTGTAAAAAATACCTTTTTCCATCCCCTCGCTTTCAGTCCGTATGTATCTCTAGATCTGAAGTGAGTCTCTTGTAGGCAGCATATATATGGGTCTTTGTTTTGTATCCATTTAACCAGTCTGTGTCCTTTGGTTGGAGCATTTAGTCCATTTACAGACTAAATTTAAGGTAATTATCAATATATATGTTCTTATTGCCATTTTGTTAATTGTTTTTGATTTGTTTTTGTAGACCTTTTTTTTTTTTTTCCTTTTTCTTTTGTTCTCCTCTTGTGTGATTTGATGAGTTTCTTTAGTGTGATGTTTGGCTTCCTTTTTCTTTTCTGTGTCTCTATCTATTATAGGTTTTTGGTTTGCAGTTACCATGAGGTTTCTGTGTAGTAGTCTCTATATATATCGTGATTGTTTTAAGTTGCTGACCTCTTAATTTCAAATGCATTTTAAATACCCTGCTTTTGTACTACCTTCCCCTCATGATTACTGCTTTTGATATCATATTTTACAACTCACTGTTTTGTGTATCCCTTAACTGCTTATTGTGGATACAAATGATTTTACTACTTTTGTCTTTTAATCTCCCTGCTAGCTTTGTTTTGAATTATTTCCTATCTTTACCGTATGTTTGTCTTAACTGGTAAGCTTTTCTATTTTGTAATCTTCTTGTTTCTAACGTGGCCTTTTCTTTTTTGCCTAGAGAAGTTCCTTCAACATTTGTTGGAAACCTGGCTTGGTGGTGCTGAATTCTTTTAGCTTCTGCTTGTCTGTAAAGCTTATGATTTCTCCATCAAATCTGACTGAGAGCCTTGCTGGGTAGAGTACTCTTGGTTGTAGGCTTTTTTCTTTCATCATTTTAAATATATCATGGCATTCCCTTTTGGCCTGCAGAGTTTCTGCTGAAAAATCAGATAGCCTTATGGGAGTTCCCTTGTATGTTATTTGTTGCTTTTCCCTTGCTGTTTTTAGTATTCTCTCTTTGTCTTTAATTTTTCTCATTTTGATTATGCTGTGTCTTGGTGTGTTCCTCTTTCAGTTAATCCTGTACGGGACTCTCTGTGCCGAGGCAGCTCTTTCTACACAGTCCTTAGGGCTTATAAATTATAGCTGGAGGCCCCACAGCCAGACGAATGAAGCAGGGGTTGGTGTCCAGGCCAGAACCTGACCAATAAGTGAGGTTCCCTACTGCCCATAACTAAGCAGCTCAGGCAGCTTATTTTTGCCTGGGTAGGGGAAGGTGGGGTGTGCAGAGAGCAGCAGAATCCACTGAATGGCTGAGGCCCCAGAGCTGCCATTATATCTGAGTGACAAAGGAGCCTTTGCTGCAATTCTCCAACATGCCTGTTGTATAGTCTGTGAGGGGCTAGGACCCAGAGGGGCTAGGCAATAGTGGTGTTTCCTGCTTTCCTCCCTACTATCTGAATCCCACTGATAAAGTTGGAACACTGGCCAAAGGTGTGCAAGTAAGAGGGGACATCTGGCTTAGACTTTTGGCCAATGGATGCATATCTGGATGCTCAATCAGCCAGCGTCTTGCCAGGGTAGTTGGGGCTAAGTCGACAGGGAGAGACCACCACCTCTATCCGGTTAGAACAGAGATGTCAGGGGTGTGGGGTCACAGGGAGTTGGCAGCCCCTGAGAGGAGAAACCAGCGAGCTCCAAAGAATCTGAGACAACAAACAACACAAGACAGCCAGCTCCTCTGTGGACGCCCACAAGCACCAGAATGGAAAAGATCCAGCCTTCTCTCCTGCCTTAGCCCTGCCCCACCACCAACCTGAAAGTACATGGAAGTTGTGTTAGGGAGAGCAAGGGCTGTTTCCCACACTCTTCACCTCCTCAGTCTTTCTGGAAGCATGTATGGTCCATCAGTAAGCAGCTGATGGACCTCCTCTCTTATCCTAACTCAAACCTAATGACGCCACTTCCTCTGCAGTCTTCTCATGAGGAGGCAACAGGGGAGGTTGGACCCCTCCTTCATGGAACTGGAGAATTGTTCTTGTTCCCCATCACTGCTTCCATTTCCCCTCCTGCCTCTTTTAGAGTCACGTCTACCTCTTTGTTGCTGTCATCTGCCTCCTCATTAGTGAGGGCTCTAGCAGTTGGTTTATTATCTTTTTTCCTATTATTGTTCCTGTTATCATTCTTGGCAACTTCAATAACCGCATGGATGAGCCATCCAGGGGACTTCCCTGGCGGTCCAGTGGTTAGGACTCTGTGCTTCCACTGCAGGGGGCACAGGTTTGATCCCTGGTCAGGGAATTAAGATCCCGCATGCCTCGTGATGTGGCAGAAAAAACAAAAAACAAAAAAAGAGCTAACAGTTAAAAAGAAAAAATGAGCCATCCAATACTTTGGCCTCTCAGTTCTGCAAACTCCTCACTTCCACACCTCCAATGAAGATATGCTTCTCCATCCTACCTACATGGTCATTTCCTTGACCTTCTCACCAATAAGTGCACCACCTTGGACACCTCCACTCTCTGACCGCTGCCTCTTCTTCTTGCCACTCACCTACCTTGGTGCTCCCATCCCAACAATCCCTCCATCCATTCTCCAATCTACCAACCGTCTCCTGCTTTCTCACTCTCAGTCATGACTCACTTCCCTCTTTAGCCAATTTAGGACACACGGTCCACTCTTACAACTTTCTAAACACCCCGTCTTCCTTGCCCCACGCTCTGTGCATTACAATCGTCTGGCTAGTTAAACCCAACTCTCTGCCACCTTGATGCCTGCACTCTAGCAGCTGAGCCATGCTGACAGGTCCTCCTTTAAAGTCGTGGTCATCTGTTGCAGGTAAATAGGCGTTCACCGCCCCCCGCCCCAGGCTTCCCAGGGGTGGTGGTTTACCTAGCCTCCAGAACAACGTCTCATACCTTCTTGTCTCTCTTCAAACCACTACTCCCATTCTGCCCCTCTCTGACTCCATACCCCACTGGTGACCTTGGCTCATATGTCCTTCAAAAGCCGATGGAACTGTACCTTCTTCCCTCCACCAAAGCTACCCACCCACCTGTACTCATAACCTTTCTCTCCCTTCTTTCCCGTCACAAAGAAAGAAGTGTCCTTTCCTCTACCAAAGGCTAAGCTTCTATTACAGGATCCCAGGCCTCTGATTTTCTCCCAGATTCTGTCTCTTCTATATCATTGATGCCCCCATCTCCACTGGACCAGTTCTATTATCTCTGTATCTCCTGACACTTCTGGGAGGTACACACTCCAGAGAGGTGGCTTGTCCCCAGTCACACAGGCCTCCCAGCTCTAGCCCAGGACGGTACCACCAGCCTTGCTGTCTCTTCTATTTTTCAAGCATTAGAAGGAGTTGCTATTGATCCTTCAAAACATCTAGGGTCCCTCTCTCCAGAGGTAGCGATCCATCCTCCTTGTTCCTGAGGTTCAGATCATTTTTGTCGTAAGACATCTGTTCCCAGGGACCATGGAGAGGCTGATTTTGTCAGATGTAGAAGTCTGGAGAACTGCAGAGATGAGTGGGAGGAGTGTGCTAGGCCTGACAGCTAGATTCTTGAGAAAAGGTATGAAATTAGTCCACCAAGATCTGGAGGAGATGAATCTCCCTGCAGTTCATTGTAGGCTTCACAGGACCTGAGAATTGAGGAAACACTTCCCTATTTCGGGCCAGGAAGCTATGGGTTCTGATACCAGCTCATGCCTTCCTAGGCTGTATGATGTTTAGCAGATGATGTAATGTCTCTGAACCTCAGCGTATTCATCTGGAAAGTGGGGAGAATAATAAATACCTCAAAGGAGATTCTACAACAAGAATGAAATGAGAACACCCGTGTCGAGCTCTGGGCACCCAGTGAGCACTCAGTTCAGATTAGTTTTCTCTCTGCTTCCTTATTGGCTCAGCTGGATGACCCAGGCAATTGTGGGTGGGTATAGCCTGGGCTGTCTGTCTACTCATTGGGACCTCAGAAAGTCATCAGAGAGTTCCTGCCTCAGCAGAAAGACTGTTTCTCCCACATTAACCCTTCTGTCACCTCGAAGTTTTTACCAGGGAATGCCTTTCCTAAACTTCACATTCAACAAAGCCCTAACTAGAGCCTCGGGGCAGGGAGGGAAAGCATGTAACAAACTATCGACTGAGGCTGTCAGAAGTCATGCAGTCTGCATCACTCTTCTCCTAGGATGTAAAGGTGACCTGTCTGCAATTACCCAGCTGTTAGTCTCAGAGGGAAGATGAGAGTCTAGGTCTTCGGAGCCTTGGCCAAAACTTGTAACACCTTCAAAAGGCCATCAGCAAGACTTAGGATACCCCCCAGAGTGCAAAGCCATTTCTTTTTACAACTAAGATCTTCTACAAACTAAGATCTAGCATGACTGTGGTGGTTGATACAAAGAGTGAATCTTATTACATGTACATTTTAAAGGGAGGAAAAAAAAACTTCCACATAGATTATCTTAATTACCAAGTGGCTTTTAGGACTTCTGTTTTTCCCTGGTTAGAGAAAATATTTGAGTTGCTTGGGCTTCTTTTTCATAAACAGCCATTTCTCTCTCTCTCCGTAGTGGTTTTCACTTTCCACTTTGCGATGTTCTTTCCATCTTTTGCATCATCTCACAATCTGTGAGATACACAGGCAGTCATTATCATCCCTTTTCCCCAAGGAGTGTGAACATCACGTAGACCCAGTTCAAACCCCAGCTCTGTCACTCACCACCTGTGTCAGCTTGGGCAGGTTATATAACCTCTCTTGAGCCTCACTTTCCTCAACTTTAAATAAAAATGGCTGTAATACCTTCCTCGGTAGGCTGTGGTGGGGATTGAGTTGAATGCATTTCCCAAATGTCCTCGATGATGAGAATCCTCTGGGCACTTGTTAAAACAGATTCCTGGGCACCGCCTCAGAGCCACCGAACCAGAATTCCCAGGGGTGAGACCTGGCACTCTGACAAGCCCCAGGGATTCTTATCAGGGAAATTTGGGAAACACTAGGCTGATTTTTATAGAGTATTTATTGTGTGCCTGCCTGTCACTAAGCAGCTAATATTTATCAAGTACTTATATGTGCTCAATCTTCGAAATGGGGATAATAATGACTACCAGATAGGACATTATGAGAAATGAGCAAAATAATGTACAATGCCCAGCAAACAATAAGTTCTAAATGTATGCTGGTGTCCTCACTTCACTGTGTTAGTCAGGACTCTCTCAGGCTGAAATGGAAACATCTAGAGGTTCTCTCCAAGGGATGTGCCTCCATCCTCCCAGCCCCGTACGCCCAGTAGGAGGTTTCTCATTTTGCAAATCCCAGGGACCAAGCCTCATTTAACCAGTTTGGGCTCCAGGCTCCTCCTCGTACCAGTCACTATGGTCAAAGTTTGGAATATGCTGACTGGCCAGGACAGTGTCACCTGCTCACCCCAGGAACCAGAGCGGTGGGTAAGCCCCATCTGAGCTTCAGGAATGGGAGTGGCCCATATCCATCCATGTGAGTCCTTCCTGTGGTCCCTTGTAGTGTTGTTGCCAGGCCAAGAGCAACTGATGCTTGGCCAGCAACTGCACTGATGTCTCCCTCATCAGCTCCTAAAGTCAGAGACAGTTAGCAGTCTACGGATGCCCCATCAGGTTTGAATCTTTCTCCAGTCTCTCCCCTTGCTGGCATATTCGTGGCTATGTTGAGGGCCTCAGGCCGATTCAGCCTCAGACCTGCCCTCATCTGTCCCACCGTCTCCAGCCCTCTCCTTGGCCCCGCTCACCCGCTGGGTCCAGCCGGCCACAGGGGCCTGTCCAAGGGCTGGTCCGGGGACTCAGGGCAGCCATTGTCCAAAGCCGCTTTATTAGGGACCCACTGGGAATCCTTCCAACCAAGAACAATGAGTTTCTGAATCAGGATAAAAACAGCCTTTCCAAGTCAGCAAATGAGACAAACTGAATTGCTCATCCCCCCTTCCCTTATCTGCCTGGCTCTTTCAACACAGTGGATGAGAACAAGGTCTCTTGCATCAGAAAGACATAGGTTTGAGGCTAGTTGTGTCTCACCTCTCTGAGCCTTGGTTACATCTATGAAATCTGTATGAGGACTGAGGGAGGCAATGGATATAGCACATGACACAGAGTAGGAGCTCATGATCAAGAATCATCATCACATTACCAAGAAATGCACACCCTTCTCAGCGATGATCAATCTCAGATACTACCGGGAAGGCAAACACACTGTGAATATTTAAAAACATAGGATGCACTCCAAAGCCACATGAAACAGAGAGATATGCCATGCATTCACTACATCCTGTCCCCCCAAGGCTTAGTTGTGTTCTGGAAGACACTACACTGTGTACCTTCTGCATCTCATGACAGCTGGCTTCCCTGCAACCACACGGTGCAGCTGCGAGAGATGTGGTGCTTCAGAAGCCCAGGAATGGGAGTCCTGGGCTCCAGCTGGGCTCTGGCACTGCCTTGCAGGGTGACCTTGGGCACATCACTTAACGCTCCCTGGGTTTTGGTTTCCTCTTTCATCAAATGAGAGGGCTGGTTGATGACTAGGTGGTTTCTAAGGGCCCTTCCATTTCAGGGGTCCGTCCTATGGCATTCGCTAGACCCGGTGGGGAAACCTGTCACCGGGGCTGTGCTGGGCAGGGGGTGAGGAACTGCTTCAACACAGCTGGCCCACACAGGTGGTTGCAGCTGGGGGAGGAGTCGATGGGAGGCACTCCAGTGGAAGGCAAGAGGGCTGGTGCTGGAAACACACACCCCTAGTTTATTACTGATGCTGCTCTTTTCTGGCTGCAGGACCTTGGGCAAATCACATTCTGAGCCACCTGCATACCAAGGGCAATGGCACTCACCTAAGGTGGTTGTGAGGATTCATCTCAAATGAATGAGATGCTGCACGTAAAGCATGGTACCCGGCACACAACAAGAACTCAACAAAGGTCAGCTCTTACTGCCTCTCCCCCTCTGGATGAGCTTCCTCTTCCTCCTTGCCATTCATGACTAAGTTCGATGAAATGGAAATAGTCCAAACAGGTTTAACCCTGCCTCCCCCTTCTTACCTCCAGGTCACCGGACCTAGGTTTTCCTCATCAGTAAAATGGGCACAAGACCGTATCTCAGGTGCTGATGCAACTGCTTGATATGACTGACATAGATAGGGTTTTCCTCCCTTGGTCCCATCAGCATTAACCCATCCATCATCATCCATTTTACCTTACATTTTATAGCATTTATTTCCGTATCTACGTGAAGTTAACCCATCCTTAAAGCCCCCATGGAGTCAGGGCCAGAAAACCTGAGTCCAGGCTTGAGTGCCTCTGGACTTCACTGCACTGCCATGTTCCTTCACCAGCTCTGGGAGGGACAGAGCACGCCTGGCCAGTTCATCCTCAGAGACCTGATGCCTGGCATAGGGCCTGGCCTCAAGACCACCTCCCGAGCCTACACCTGGAGCCAGAGGATGTCTGTCTGCTCCAAAGAAGAGGGCAGTAGGTGTCAGGGTACCACCCAGAGGGTGGGGGTGGGTCAGTCTCTCCTGAGAACACCTCATTCTGCTGGAATTACACAGGATCTAGGGCTTGCTGTCGGGTTCAAGGCCATACGGCTGAGAATGAATATATGTGTATAAATTACCACAGTATATTGGTATAACCCTTCTGGAAAACATGGAACCTTATAAATGTCACCTTTTGGTGTAGTGACTCTGCAAAGTATAACAGAATGTCTAGTGGTAAGTTGGAAATAACCCAAACATCTTACTGTCTGGTTAGAATTAAGCAAATCAGAATAGTTAATGGACTACTACATAGCCATCGCAGATACATGTTTTTAAAGACTCTTTAGAGGTAGAGAAATTATAATTAACGTTAAGTGAAAAAAGGAACAAATTTGTTTTGTACATTCCTCAGGTTTTCTTGTATTCTTTTTACAGTCTGAACAACAAAACAATGAAAGATATTCAAAGTAAGGTCCCAAGGCTGGCCTTTCTGGTGAGTGTTTTTAATAACTTTTTATATCTTTCTCTCTTTACATCACCACCCCCACTTCCCGGCCCAAATGAAGTTTTTAATGAAGATAGCACACCACCGAGTCTCGAGTTGAGACCCAAAGTATCCAAAGTTAGTATATCAGGTTATATATCCTGTAAGAAAAAACGATTTTATCAGGTAACCAATGCGAAGCTCCTCCCTGCACCCTCATCAGCTAGCAGGTTATCTGGAATTCATCCTAGATCAGTGACCTTTTGGACTCAAAGAAGCCACCCCCAAAAAAATTGTATAAAAAGATTTATTGAAATTTATCAATGACAAACAGACATAAAACTCAAAGTTTGGCTCTTCTGAGGGGGAGGAAAACCGGTGCAGATGTTCTTTTATACAGATGAAACACGGGCTAAGGAATCACACGTCACTTCAAAAGCAATCCAGAAGAGGGACAGGAAAGCAAACCTGTACATTCGCTAGGAATTTGCAGTCATTTCAGATTTCCACTAGGTAAGAAAATACAATTTTGCGTTAGTTTTTCCGTGCTCGGGTGTATGAAAAAAAAAACCCAGCCGACATGCAGCAGCGTCTCCTGTGCTTAGGTTTGTAAAAATGGTCTAAGCACAGAAGGACACGTAGAAGAATTCTCTTGTCATTTTGTAAAACAAAGCGTTCTAATATTTTACAGAACAAGATAGGACAGTTTTGTTTTTAATCTTTGAAAGAGGTTGAAGTTTGAGGGTTTGCTTCTTCTCTTTTAATTAGAATTACCAAATCCATTTTACTCCTAACTCAGAAGCCTGCTGTTCTCAGCTCTCTGGCTCATCACAAGAGTGACATCAGAGTCTTCTTCGGACAGCGAAGCCCACCACCATCTGTGAAGAGGGAACAGGGGACGGGAGACAGGGAAGATCCCCCGACCACGGCCAAAATACGCCTTTAGGTTGCTATTTACAAACCAGGGCGCTGGCTGCCTTTCGCGGGCCCAAGAAATGCGGA
>NC_041224.1:61359097-61374591 GCF_002837175.3 Physeter macrocephalus
TGATTCAGATATATATCTATACATATATATGTATAGATATATATTCTTTTGCAGATTCTTTTCCCTTATAGGTTATTACAAAATATTGAGTATAGTTCCCTGTGCTATACAGTAGGTCCTTGCTGGTTATCTATTTTATATATAATAGAGTGTATATATTGATCCCAAACTCCTAATTTATCCCTCCCCCTGCTTCCCCCTTTGGTAAGCATAAGTTTGTTTTATATGTCTGTGAGTCTATTTCTGTTTTGTAAATAAGTTCATTTGTATAATTTTTTTAGATTCAACATATAAGTGATATCATATGATATTTCACGGCTTTTCTTAATTATAGCAGCTGCCCGTACTGAGCCTTTGCTACGCAGGTGCCGTGGGCACAATCTCACACACGTGTTATTTCATTCCGTCTTCCCAGCAGCCCTCTCACTCTGCAGGTGAGGGAGCCGTGGCCCAGCCTGGCTTGTCCATCTCAGCACTCTAAAGGTAAGCTCTGGATACGGCAAAGTTTCTCGTGGGACTCCCAGCACCTCCAACAGTGCCTGCGTCTCCGGAGGCACTCAGTGCATCTCTGTCCACAGAGTGAAGGGCCAGGCATGGGAAGTGATGCAGGCACTCTAAATCCAGAGCCCGTGCTCTTCGCCATTTGCCATAACTTTCTCCCAGGTAACCCACTCCCTCCTCCCCACTTCTGGCCAGAGTAGCATGAGAAATTCGTGAACCACGGCCCGGGGGAGGCTAATGTCCTCCATCATAGCTCCCTCCCCGAGGTCCCTGGGTCAGCCCCGATAACTGGAAAGCCAGACCCTTCCACTTTGCACAGCTAGTTGTCTCTTTCCGGGTGCTTCCTCTCCCCAGTTCGGCTGTAATGCCTTTGAGGGCAGGCACAGCATCTCCGCGGAGAGGTTTTTTGGTGATGGATGTGTACTTTTAAGAGTTGTACGAGGATCTTTTTCGAGAGCAACATTGTATCTTTGTGTTTTCTATTAACCCAGATTGTGGTGGGCTTTCTGATCAGTACCCCTCCTCTTGTTGGTCCAGCAGCAAAGGAGGGAGCTGATAAAGTCGTAAGAAAAGGGGAGAGTCCATCAGATTGGTAAATTTTTTTTTTTTTTTTTTGCGGTACGCGGGCCTCTCACTGCTGCGGCCTCTCGCGTTGCAGAGCACAGGCTCCGGACGCGCAGGCGCAGCGGCCACGGCTCACGGGCCCAGCCGCTCCGCGGCATGTGGGATCTTCCCGGAACGGAGCACGAACCTGTGTCACCTGCATCGGCAGGCGGACTCTCAACCACTGCGCCACCAGGGACGCCCCAGATTGGTAAATTTTTAAAGATTGATAATACTGTGTGTGGGCAAGGATGGGGGAATGGATACTCATATACTGTTGGTGAGGCCTTTTTAGAAGGCAAATCATCAGTAAACAACAGTGGCTTAAACAAGACAGAAGTTTTATTTTTCTCTCAAAAATCTAAGCTGGTAGGAAGTCCTGAGAAGAAGGGTGGCTTGGCTGCATGGGGTTATCCAGACGCCCAGGTTCTTTCTATACATCACCCCACCATCCCCAAAAGTACCGTCTTCATCACCTGGTGGAAGCTCGTTCTCACTGCCACCACATCTGATCTCCAAACAGCCTTCTCCATGGAGAAAGAGGAAGTAGGCCGACAGCTTCTTTTAAGAGCATGACCCAGAAATTTCACACAGTACTTCCCATTGGTCAGAACTTAGTTACCTGTCCCCATGCAGCAAGGGAGCCTGGGAAATCCATTCTCAAGCTGTGCCCAGCTAAAACTCAGGAGATTCATTGCTAAAGGAAGAAGCGAGAAAATATTTACTGGGGGAAAATAGGCAGGTTTTTTTTTGTTTGTTTTCGGTACGCGGGCCTCTCACTGCTGTGGCCCCTCCCGTTGCGGAGCACAGGCTCCGGACGCGCAGGCCCAGCGGCCATGGCTCACGGGCCTAGCCGCTCCGTGGCATGTGGGATCCTCCCAGACCGGGGCACGAACCCGCGTCCCCTGCATCGGCAGGCGGACTCCCAACCACTGCGCCACCAGGGAAGCCCGAAAATAAGCAGTTTTGACACATACAGGAATTACCCAAATTAAAAGTCTATACATATCACCCGATCTGGCAATTCTAATTCAAAAAAATCTATTCTAAGGAAATAGTCACACAAGTACATAAAGATTACGTATAAGGATAGTACTGAGGGCTTTCAAATAGGTTTGCAAACTCTTTGCCATTCCTCCCTTCAAAGGGGCTGGACTTGGTGACTTACTTCTGATGAGCAGAGTGTGGCAGAGGTGACAGTGTGTGACTTCTGGTCGTAAAGGGCATTGCCGCTTCTGCCTGCTCTCTCTTGAATAACTCACTCTGGGGGAGACCTGCCACCATGTTGTGAGGACACTCAATCAGCCTCATGGAGAGGGCTACATGGGGAACTAGGAACTAGGGCTCTGCACCGTCAGCTATCATCCACTTGCCATCCCTGGAGAGGGTACACCCTCCAGCCTAGTCAAACCTCAGTGACTGTAGCCCTAGCCAACCTTCTGACTGCAACCCAATGAAAAACACTGAGCCGGAAGCCATCCAGCCAAGCAGCTCCCAAATTCTGTCTGGCAAAAACTGTGAGCCATATTAAATATTTATTATAGTCTTAACCCACAAAGTTTTGGGGTAATGTGTTAGGCAGCAGTAAATAACTAATACAATAGACATTGTTTCCTTGCTTGCAATAGCAAAAAAAGAAATACCAGAAATGTCTATGATGAGAGGTCAGGGAGGGTGCTTGGAGGCCCCAGATGCACTCCCTGTGGCACACAGTTGTGTATATGTATTGTGTACCCAAAGTTTCTTTGTGGAAACATAGTATGTACACAGTTGTGTATATGCATTGTGTACCCAAAGTGCCTTTTGTGGACACTTAGTATATACACAGTTGTATATATGCATTGAGTACCCAAAGTTCCTTCATGGACACATATTATACACAAAGTTGTGTACATAGGTGCTGTCCTCCTTGGGAGGGTGCTTGGGCTGATTCAATTAGTCCCTTGGATCATGTGACTCCTATTAAATCAGTCCCCGTAAATCAGGTGACTCCCATTGATTCAATCAGCATGCTTGTATCACGTGACACTCATATATTAAACCACCCCCCAAATCACATGACTCCCCTTGATTAAATCAGCCCTGTTAAATATCCTGACCCCCATTAAATCAATCATCCTTCTTAAATCTCCTGACACCCATTATACCAATCAAACCCCTTACTTTTCCTGACCCCCATTAAATCAATCTGCCTTCTTAACTCTCCAGACACCCATTAGGTCATTCTACCTTCTTTTTTTTTTGTCTGCATTGGGTCTTTGTTGCTGCACGCAGGCTTTCTTCTGGTTGCGGCGGGGGGGCTACTCTTCCTCGCGGTGCACAGGCTTCTCATTGCAGTGGCTTCTCTTGTTGCGGAGCATGGGCTCTAGGCGCGTGGGCTTCAGTAGTTGTGGCATGCGGGCTCAGTAGTTGTGGCTTGTGGGCGTAGTTGCTCCGCGGCATGTGGGATCTTCCCAGACCAGGGCTCCAACCCATGTCCCCTGCATTGGCAGGGAGATTCTTAACCACTGAGCCACCAGGGAAGTCCCCATTCTGCCTTCTTAATTCTCCTGTACCCCATTAAATCAATGGGCCTTCTTAATCTCCTGACCACCCTTAAAACAATAAGCTCCCTTAAATCACATGATTGCCTTTGATTCAATCAGTCCCCTTAAATCAACCCGGGAAGGGTGCTGTCCCCCGTCCGGGGTGCTTGGGTGGAGTATAGTTGATTAACAATGTCATGTTAGTTTCAGCTGTACAGCAAAGTGATTCAGGATACATATACATGTATCTATTCTTTTTCAAATTCTTTTCCCATTTAGGTTATTACAGAACAGTGAGCAGAGTTCCCTGTGCTGTACAGTGGTCCTTGTTGGTTATCTATTTTAAATATTGTAGTGTGTATATGTCAATCCCAAACTCCCAACTTATCTTTCCCTTTCATTAACCTTTGGTAACCATAAGTTTGTTTTTGGAGTCTGTGGGTCTGAGTCTGTTTCTGTTTTGTAAATAGGTTCACTTGTATCATTTTTTTTTTGATTCCCCATGTAAGCGCTATCTATGATATTTGTCTTTCTCTGTCTGACTTACTTCACTTAGTATGCTAATTTCCAAGTCCATCCATGTTGCTGCAAATGGCATTATTTCATTCTTTTCAATGCCTGAGTAATATTACATTTTATGTATGTACCACATCTTCTTTATCCATTCACCTGTCAATGGACATTTAGGTTGCTTCCATGTCTTGGCTATTGTAAACAGCACTGCAATGAACATTGGGGTACATGTATCCTATCAAACCGTGGTTTTCTCTGGATATATGCCCAGGCATGGGATTGCTGCATCCTATGGTGGCTCTATTTTTAGTTTTTTAAGGAACCTCCATACTGTTCTCCATAGTGGCTGTACCAATTAACATTCCCACCAACAGTGTAGGAGGGCTCCCTTTTCTCCACACCCTCTCCAGCATTTATTGTTTGTAGACTGTTTGATGAGGGCTATTCTGACCAGTGCAAAGTGATATCTCATTGTAATTTTGATTTGCATTTCTCTAATAACTAGCAATGTTAAGAATCTTTTCATGTGCCTCTTGGCCATTTGTATGCCTTCTTTGGAGACGTATTTATGCCTTCTGCCCATGTTTTTTTTTTTAAGTAAATTTATTTATTTTATTTATTTATTTTTGGCTGCACTGAGTCTTCGTTGCTGCTTGCAGGCTTTCTCTAGTTGCAGCAAGCGGGGGCTACTCTTCGTTGTGGTGCGCGGGCTTCTCATTGCGGTGGCTTCTCTTGTTGTGGAGCACGGTCTCTAGGCACACAGGCTTCCGTAGTTGTGGCACGTGGGCTCAGCAGTTGTGGCTCACAGGCTCCAGAGCACAGGCTCAGCAGCTGTGGCGCACGGGCCCAGCTTCTCCACGGCATGTGGGATCTTCCCAGACCAGGGCTCGAACCCATGTCCCCTGCATTGGCAGGCGGGCTCTCAGTCACTGCACCACCAGGGAAGCCCCTGCCCATTTTTTGATTGGGTTGTTTTTTGTTGTTGAGTTGTATGAGCTGTTTTTATATTTTGGAAATTAAGCCCTTGTTGGTCGCATCATTTGCAAATATTTCCCCCCATTCTATGGGGCACACAGGCTTCCGTAGTTGTGGCACGTGGGCTCAGCAGTTGTGGCTCACAGGCTCCAGAGCACAGGCTCAGCAGCTGTGGCGCACGGGCCCAGCTTCTCCGCGGCATGTGGGATCTTCCCAGACCAGGGCTCGAACCCATGTCCCCTGCATTGGCAGGCGGGCTGTCAGTCACTGCACCACCAGGGAAGCCCCTGCCCATTTTTTGGTTGGGTTGTTTTTTGTTGTTGAGTTGTATGAGCTGTTTTTATATTTTGGAAATTAAGCCCTTGTTGGTCGCATCATTTGCAAATATTTCCCCCCATTCTATGGGTTGTCTTTTCATTTTGTTTATGGTTTCCTTTGATGTGCAAAAGCTTTTCAGTTTAATTAGGTCCCATTTGTTTATTTTTGTTGTTTTTTCCATTACTCTAGGAGAGTAAAGGTATTGCTGCAGTTTATGTCAAAGAGTGTTCTGCTTATGTTTTCCTCTAAGAATTTTATAGTATCAGGTCTTACATGTAGGTCTTTAATCCACTTTAGTTTGTTTTTGTGAGTGGCGTAAGATAGGAGTCCAATTTCATTCCTCTACATGTGTTTATCCAGTTTTTCCCAACACCATTTATTGAAGAAACTATCTTTTCCACATTGAGTGCTCTTGGCTCTCTTGTTGAATATAAGTTCACAGTATAAGCTGGAGTTAATTCTGGGCTCTTTATTCTGTTCTTGGTCTATGCGTCTATTTTTGTGCCAGTACTGTACTGTTTTTATTACTGTAGCTTTGTAGTACAGTTTGAAATCAGGAAGTGTGTGACACCTCCAGCTTTGTTCTTTTTCCTCAGGATGACTTTGGCTATTTGGGGGTCTTCTGTGGTTCCATATAAATTTTAGGATTTTTTTTTCTATTTCTGTGAAGAATACTATTGATATTTTGATGGTGATCACATTGAATCTATAGATGGTCTTGAGTATTACAGACATTTTAGCAATATTAATTCTTCTGATCCATGAGCACAGATATTTTTCCATTTGTTTTGTCTTGTTTGATTTCTTTCAGAAGTCTTATAGTTTTTGTTGTACAGATCTTTCACTTCCTTGGTTAAATTTATTCCTAAGCATTTTATTGTTTTGATGCTGTTGTGAATGGAATATTTTTATTTCTTTTTCATATATTTTATCCTTAGTGTATAGATACACAACTAATTTCTGTATGTTGGTATTGTACTGACATCACTGATAAGTTCCAACAGTTTTTTGGTAGAGTCTTTGGGGTGTTCTATATACAGGATCATATCACCTGCATTTCTATATACAGGAAGAATAAGTTTTACTTACTCTTCCCCGATTTGGATGCCTATTATTTCTTTGCTTGCCTAATTACTCTAACTAGGGCTTCCAATACTATATTGAATAAAAATGGTGAGAGTGGAAATCCTTGTCTTATTTCTGATCTTAGAAGAAAAGCTTTCAATCTTTCTCCATTGAGTATAATGTTAGCTGTGCATTTGTTATACATGACATTTATCATGTTTAGGTATGTTCCTTCTATACCCAGTCTGCTAAGGGTTTTTATCATGAAATGATGTTGTATTTTGTCAAATGGTTTTGCTGCGTCTATTGAGATGATCATGTGATTTTTATCTTTCATTTTATTAATATGTACTGCATTTATTGATTTGCATATGTTGAACCATCCTTGCATACAAGGTATAAATCCCACTTGGTCGTGGTGTATAATCCTTCTTAAGTGTTCTTGAATTCAGTTTGCTGCTACTTTGTTGAGACTTTTTGTTCCTATATTCATCAGGGATATTGATCTATAGTTTTCACTTCTTGTGGTGTCCTTACGTGGCTTTGGTTTCAGGGTAACGCTGGCCTCATAGAATGAGTTTGGAAGTATTCCCTTCTCCTCAAATTTTTGTAAGAGTTTGAGGAGGACTGATGTTGAGACATCAGAGAACTCTCTCTCTTGCACACATTGAGGAAAGGCCATATGAGGACATAGCGACAAGGCAGCCATCTGCAAGCCAGGAAGAGAGTACTCACTAGAAACCAAATTGGCTGAACCTTGATCTTGGACTTTCAGCTTCCATAACTACGGGAAAATAAATGTCTGTTGCTCAAGTTGCCCAGTCTATGGTATTTTGTTATGGCAGCCCCAGAAGACTAATATAGGTAATACTCCCATTTCTTCTGTCAGCCTCTCTGCACTGAGAGGTCTCAGAAGGCAGAGAGACTTGGTTTTGCTTATAGTTATGTCCCCAGAACCTAGGGCAGGGCCTGACACACCACTGTGCCCAAATAAATATATAAACATTTGAAATTAGCCATTCATACCTAGCAAAACATACAGTACAAAGTAAAACTGCATAGTTTATTCTGGCCTGTGCAATTAATTCATTTATTGCTTCACATTATTCAGCTTGTCGATGTTTACTGAACTCCTCCCATGTGCCAGACAGATAACGGTCAATATATGTTAAGTTTCCTCATGCTAAAATGGACTTGGTGTCCACCTAACTTTGCTGGAACCCTAAAGGAAACCAATTATCCTGACCTCTCCCCAGGTGTCTGATTGAACTCAGCGTGTCCATCATAGCCATAGAAATATCACTAGCAGGCAATGCCAGCAGGATTAGATCTGCAAAGTGTTTGAAGTTTAGCAAGAAAGCTTTCCGCAGATGTCGACACTACCATTCTGTTCCCAGCAAACCAGCATCCCAATCAGCAGGGCTGCCATTTCCGGCTCCTTGAGCAATGCTGTAGAAAAGTCCCAACACAATCAAGTTCTCTAGACAAGAAACACCAGAAGGCAGGAGGGAGGGAATAGCCATCGCAGCTGCCTACTATGTGCAATGTGCGGGACGTGTGGCTTCAGTTATGTCGCCTCTGATCCTCACGATGACACTGATGGATGGAGAGCTGAGGCTCTCAGGGGTCACACAGCTCCAGCTGAGGCAGTTGGAGGTCTTCCCTTCAACTTCTTTGAGCAGGAGGGGCTTCAGAGGCCAGTCACAGGAAAAGAGGAGAGCTGTGCTCCTCATGCCCGGGTGTCCTAGGACCCTAATCTTCTCTTCTCCCTCGTCAATCCTCCTGAGTCCACATGTAGGGATGCAACGATTTTGGACATTTTGAGCTGAAGGAGGACAATCTTTTCTTTTCTTTTAAAGGGGGAGCTGTTAGGGTGTTTGCCTATTGGGATGCTGGGATAGCACCTGGTAACTTGATGGGGTTTCAGAATGAAGTTACTAATAGAAATTACACACTGGGAATTACACAGTTTCCAGAGAAATTGCTAATAGAGAGTGGCTTGTGCTGGGAGATTGGAAATGTTGCTCCAGGTTCTTACAGCTGTGCGTGGAAGGTATCGAGGCCAGGCACGGCTGAAATGGTATAGGAGGGGTCCCCTTGCAGACTTGGCTCTGCACAGGAAGTAGAGGCAAGCAGGAGCCAAGGTAAAAGTATAAAACCAGATGCAAAAGACACCATCCCCGCACTAGCTATCAGTCTGCCCCTGGGTGGACATCCGAAGACATCTCATCTTGGACACAGGCAGGCAACTGTACGCTAGAGCCCAATTGCTGGGCAGGGGAGGATAGCCTGAGGGCAGCAAGTTCCTAATTTTGATCTCCACACCCCCCTCCCTGAGACAGTGTGGAGGACTGCAGGAGAGACACTACCGTAGAGGGCCCAGCATGTGTGGGGAGGTCTGGAGTATGGCTGGGGTGAGAGCCCATGGGCTGGAAGGTGGGAGGTGAGGCTAGAGCGGGCAGCAAGCGCCACATTGTGACCCGCCTTATAAGTGACCTTAGTCTCAGGTTACATCTGTCCCACCTCCTTTCAACCTCAGAAGTGCCCTGTTGGGCAGTAGGTTCTATTGTTGCCCTACTAATAAACCTTTTTTTTTTTTGCGGTACGCGGGCCTCTCACTGTTGTGGCCTCTCCCGTTGCGGAGCACAGGCTCCGGACGCACAGGCTAGCGGCCATGGCTCACGGGCCCAGCCGCTCCGCGGCATGTGGGATCTTCCCGGACTGGGGCACGAGCCCGTGTGCCCTGCATCGGCAGGCGGAGTCTCAACCACTGCGCCACCAGGGAAGCCCAATAAGCCATTCTGAGACGCTCTATCCTGACAGCTATGAGAAAGATTGCAGGGTTTTAAATGAGGAGAGCAACACAATCAGCTTTGTGAATGTGTGCGTGTGTGTGTCGGGGGGTTGTGAGGATTGCTTAATGATAACTTTTTTGAAGAGCTAACATGTTCATACAGGTCAAAATGTTAAAAGACTGAGAATTCTCCCTTCCACCCCTGCCCGCCTCCCATCCATGCACCCACTGGCCCCTATGACCTAATTTCCCTCCCTAGAAGCAAACCATGTTACCAATTTCTTGTGTGTCTTTTCAGAGATGTTTAATGCACATACAAACAGATCTTCTTTCTCTCGTGTTTCTATCATTTTCTCTCTAATCCTTTTTTTATTTTCGTTTAATTTTCTGACTTCCCTTATTTCTCTTGCTTTCTCCTTCTGAATTTCTATTCTCCTTCAGATTTTAGACTTCATTTTAAGAATGAAGGTTAAACAGTTCTCTTTTTTTCTTCCACTTCTTCCCTGAGCCCTGTCAGCTCAGGATTCATTTCCTCCTATTATTTCACGACCTCTTCCCTGAGGTCTCTTCACTATGTTTTCTTAATTTTCTGGTTAGAATTTTCATGTGTTCCGTGGCAACATTTTTTTGATGCGCCTTTGCCTGCTGTTGCTTTTTTTTTTTTCCCCCTCCTTTTTGTTGTCAAATCTCTGTATAGATGATTCACCATTGAAGCTGGTGATTTATTTTTTTCCTTGCCCGTGGACCTCCTGTATGAGTGGCCAAGGTTGCCTTCCAGGTGGTCTAAATTTTCCTTATGACCCAGGGTTAATATAAGCACACTTAGCCTTGAATGGTCTCCAGCCAATGGTGATGCTTTTTCCAGTGCAAAGTCTCTCCTCCTCTGTTGCCACAGAGACAGACCACTTCCTACAAATATGGCTTGTCTGGGTGATGCCTCATTTAGTCCTGGTCCAGCAGAACTCATGACACCAGCATGTGTGCCTGCTTCCTGCTGTTGTAAACAAGGGCTTTCTGTATTGCACCTCCAGGTGTGGCGAGCGTTTTGCAGGTGAGCGTTTGCAGGTTGTGGTGAGCGTTTTGCAGGTTGTCCCTGAGACTCTGCAGTACATTGTCCTCACTCCACCTTCCTCCTATGAGTGCCTCTGCTGCTTTTTTTTTTTCTCCCTGCTTGCAGGATCCCAGTTCCCCTAACCACTGGACTGCCAGGGAATTCCCTGAGTGCCTCTGCTTTGGAGGCAACTCTTCTACCTATTTTGTGTTTTAAGCATCTCCTACTTTCACCAAAAATGGAGTTTTTAATTACTCAATTCCTTTTCAGTTTTAGATTATTTCCAGTAAAAGAAAAGGGGATTGCTAACTTTACGCCATCTTCAAATGAGAAGTTCTCAGCTTAGAAAGACCATGTTGGCTGTGGCAGTGAGACAGACTGAGGCAGAAAGATGGCAGGCTGGTAGACTAGAGAGGAGATTGCTCCTGCATTGGGAGCTGATGTTGGGGAGGAAGAGAAGTGGACCCAAGACAGACTTAGGAGGTGCGCTGATAACTTTGGCTGATTAGATGTTTGAGTGAGGGTGGGGGTGTGGATCGGAAGGAGGTGGGCTATTTTAGGGCAGAGCCTGCTGGAAGCTGCTTGTGATGTAACATGGAGCTGGGCTTCCTCTTCTGCAGCTTCCTGCCAAGTTCCAAGCCAACTCTGTTTAGGCTGGGCCCTCTGGGAAGAGTGTAAGAGAGTCCTAATGGGACAATGAGTTCCCACCTGTTCCCTGGAAGGTCCCCTGCAGAAATCTGTATGAAACTCTGATGGAGACCTCCTAGAAGACCTGAGGCAATCAGAAGCAGAGTTCCTTGCCATTCCAAAATTTCTGTCCTATTAACCCAGTCTCCCTGATGATGAGACCTGAAAATAGGGTTTGCAAGATTAAAAAAAAAAAAAACTGGGCATAAAATGCTCTGTAAAATTATTGATATCCCAGTGTTTCCTGCCAAGCTCTGACTAAGGAACATAGATTCCTAACTTCAGGTGGGTGAGGGTGGGAGCCAATTAGAGGTCCTATAGCCCACCCCGTCTCCTGCCTCCAGAAATGCTTTCTCGGTTATCGAAACTGGAAAAAATGAACAGAGAGCATTGCCTTTCTCTAGGATTCTGCAGAGCAAAAAGATCAGATTTTTTTCTTTGATCAGAATGTGATAAGTCCTGGGAATTTCCTTTGTTTTTTTCCCTTAATGTGGTCAGGGTTGAGAACCAAGGGCTACACAGTCTCAGAGATGGTCAGAGTTCATTCAAAGTTAGGAATTTGCTGGCCTCAGGCCAGTCCACTCCTATCCAGTAACACAGCTGTCTGCCTGTGTCCCAGATGAAATGTCTCCAGTTCTACTCCCTGGGGACAGATTGATGGCTGTTGACACAATCACCCAGGTAATGTGTCTTTTGTATCTGTTTTTGTTTTTGTGTTTTACACTTTTACCTTGGCTCCACCTATGGTATGTTTCTTGACCTGGCTCACGTGTTACAGCAGGGCTGGCATCAACACCTTCTGCACACAGTTCAATAACTTAGAGCCTCATTCCCAACCTAAAAAGGCTGTTGCCTGTTAGCAATTTCTTTGGAAAGTCTTCAGCAGTTCCTAAGCTAGTTATTAAGCCTCAGAAGGATTTACTTTAGCAAGAATAATCCTGGAACATTGACTTTCTGCCCCTAAAAATCCCAGGCTGTGCTCTGCTCTACAATGGAATGTTATACAATCATTTAAAATGGGGCTTGTATAAGACACGTTGTTTAGGGAGGGTTTTAAAACTTGAGAGAATGCTTACCATATTGCGAAAAAAAGCAGGCTACAAAATTGTATAATTTCAAGTACGTTAAAAACTATGTGTGATAGAGTGAAAAGAGGCTTCTCACCCTGCCCTCCCTGCTACCCCGCACCCACCTCTATTTCCCTTCCAAGCAATTAAAGCCATATGCTTTTTTGTCAGGTTAATGAAGGATATTGTCATCTAACCTTGACAGAGAGGAGGTAAATGTTCTTTCCACCAATAAGGTCAGGGTGTTTGCTCACAGGAAATAGAGTTACAAGTACAGTAGTAGGAAGAATATTAATGTCTTATGTGGGTCAAATATTATTTGTATGGTTGTGGGATTTTTTTTTCCCCTGGAAGAAATTAATCTTGGGGTAGCTAGGTAGGTTCTGTTTTAGATGCACTGTTGGGTGAAGCAGCTGTCATTTACGTGGAAGACACCCCCCCATTCCCCGCCTCCCACATTTGTTCCCCAGAACACAGTGCTTCCCCTTCCTCCCCTGCACCCTACCTCCCCAGAAAACCTGCTTCTCCTCTGCTGGAGCAGGGGCAGCTGGCAGCATAGGAAAAAGACATGGCCATTCAAAGCCAGAGGCTGGGAATGTGGGAGGCGTAGGAGTCATTTCAAGAATTCCTCATTTGTTTGAGGGAGAGAGGTCGTTCCCAGAAGGGGATGAGCTGGATTTCTGAGCAGAAAGAGGTGAAGAGTCAGAGGGGCAACTGGAAGAGAGGAGAGGGGGCAAGAGATCCCAGTAGGAGACCTTGGGGAGGTTCATGCAACAACCTACTCTACCTTCCCTCTCATCCCCGCCAAGTAGGACCCCAGATCTGTTCTCGTTCAGTGCAGAACTGAAGTCTTTCTTAAGGTCCCAGGGGCACCTTGGAGAAAGGTTGGGCTTGGACAAAGCCCCGGGCCGAAGCAGCATGGGTCCTGCACAGCATGCACCCACTGGTGACACGCAGAGGTAGCAAGCTGATCTCTTGACACCCTCTCCCCAGAAGACCCCAGAAAGAAGGCTTTCACAGGAGTCACAATTACACAAAAGGAAATAGACTTAAATGCTAACCATGGTTCCCTCTGAATATCTGGATTATGGCTATCACATCTTCCTGTTTATTTAAGCTTTTCTGAATTTGTCTCTTTTTTTGGTAATAAGAGATAAGTGCTATTTTTACAATCAGGAGGGAAAAAATGTCATGGCCATTTGCCCAGGAAGGTCTCAAGGCTGGAGGTTTCAGAGTAAGAGGCCTGAGGCAGCTTTGCAGGGGTGGGGATATGGCAGTTATGACCATGTCAGGCTGGAAAGAATATTGAGAAGTCATCCAGTCCATTCCCCTGCCTCTGAGATGAAGTACCTGAACAAGACACAATAGCTGAACCTCTTCCCCATGTCAGAAACTGCCCCTTGCCCCCCTCATCCTTCCGCTCCAGCAGAACCCCCAAAGAGGTTCAACTTCATGGTAAATGTCTTTATCACTCTCATGTTTCCAGCGTTCTCCTAAATAGAAAATAGGGCATGATCTTCCTGCAGAGTCTTTGCTCCCAGGTGGCTCTAGGACCTGCCTGTGGGCAGTGTCCTCTGAGAAGACCCAGTCACCCAAGGTGCAAGTGGAGTCAAGCTGGGCCCCAGGGCAGGGGGAGCCCAGGTGAGGAGGGAGGGAGGACGGTTTGCCCAGGACTCAGCAAGGAGAGCTGCTGGGCCTGGGCAAAGCAGCTGCTTCCCTCGCTTCCTTTTTTCCTTCCTTCCTTTTCTCTGCAATCGCATGAGGTGCTGTGCCAGGCATGTTGAGTGGGCTACAACAACAACGGAAGCCTAGGTCTTGGCCCCTGGCTTCCAGGAGGTTATAACCTGGTGAGGAGGGAAACCCATGCGGGAGTGTGAATTTCCTAGCACAGGGGCCTGATTTCCATAAGCTGTTCCTGTGCCCTATGGCCGGGAGGCGAATACGAAACACACGTGGCGATGTGACAGGCCTTGAAGAGCAAGGATGTCGCCTTTTAGGTGGGGTTGCAAGAAGAGGTCTGTGATGAGGCTTAGGTCACACGAAGTGTAGAGCGTTCCAGAGTTCCAGAGATGGAGGGATGGGTATGCTTTTTCTTTGGAGCCATACTATTGCCCCTCCCTCCCACCCCCTCCTCCGATTCTTCCCTGAATAATGCCCCTCCCCCCACCCCAGGCACACACAGATTCCCTGTCCTGATGCCTGGAATTTGTGACTATGTGATTAAATTAAAGATTTTGAGATGGGGAGATTATCCTGGATGATCTGGATAGGCCCAATGCAAGGATAGGGATCCTTATAAGAGGGAATCAGGAGGCTCAGACAGAGAGAAAAGATGTGAGGGTGGAAGCAGAGGCCAGAGAGGGAAGAAGATGCTGCCCTGTTGGGTTTGAAGGTGGAGGAAGGGACCACGAGCCCAGGTGATCTCTGGAAGCTGGAAGAGGTGAGGGAGTGGATTCTCCGCACCACCCCCAAAGCCTCAGGGAGGAATGCAGCCCCGCCAACCCGCCTTAGACGGCCCCTGAACTGTAAGGTAGTGCATTTGATTTGTTTTAAGCCACTAAGTTTGTGGAAGTTTGTTCCTGCAGCAATAGAAAACCAATACAGCCCTGCAGTCCCTGTGAGGCAATCGTTTGACCTACCTCTAGAAACAAGAAATGCCAACACGTATTTGAAATTAAACAGTAAAAAACAAGGAAAACATATTTGGAACCCATAAAGTTGACCAAGAACTGATTAATATATAAAGAGTTTGATAAGAAAAAGATCCTACACCAGATTTCTCAATGAGCAAAGAATATGATGAATGCTATGTGTTCAAGGAAAAGAAAGGTAGATGGCTTTGTGCTGAAATGGAAAGATTCTCTCAAACATGTTATTGGGTGAAAAAGAATAAGTGCAGGAGGAGTATCATACGACCCCATTTGTGTGAAAAACAAAACTGAGTCATCCATATCATATTACATATGTTCTTTTTTTACTGGAAGGAATCCCAAGAAAATGTTAGAAAGATTGCCTGTAGGAGAGGAATAGAGGGGAGTGGCATTTAATTTTTTAAATTTCCTGCTGTGTGAATTTTCTAAATTTAAATTATTTTTCCAGTTTTATTGAGATATAATTGACATATAACATTGTATTAGTTTTAGGTATATAACATGATGATTTGATACATGTACATATTATAAAATGATGAAATAAGTATAGTTAATAATTTTTTTAATGTCAACAAAGGCTAATTTGACCAAGGAGATTATAACTCATGTTTGGTTTGTTTCTTGGTACCTCTTTGCATTTAAAAAAAAAAAACAACCCAGCATAGGAGAGGGTGTGGAGAAATGGGAACCCTCTTGCACTGTTGGTGGGAATGTAAATTGATACAGCCACTATGGAGAACAGTA
>NC_041224.1:61374971-61418991 GCF_002837175.3 Physeter macrocephalus
GGAAGCAACCTAAGTGTCCATCGACAGATGAATGGATAAAGAAGATGTGGCACATATATACAATGG
Source organism: Physeter macrocephalus (assembly GCF_002837175.3). Classification (NCBI taxonomy): domain Eukaryota; kingdom Metazoa; phylum Chordata; class Mammalia; order Artiodactyla; family Physeteridae; genus Physeter; species Physeter macrocephalus. Next base: position 61,375,038 of record NC_041224.1, read on the forward strand.
AATATTACTCAGCCATAAAAAGAAATGAAATTGAATTGTTTGTAGTGAGGTGGATGGACCTAGAGTCTGTCATACAGAGTGAAGTAAGTCAGAAAGAGAGAAACAAATACCGCATGCTAACACATATATATGGAATCTAAAAAAATAAAATGGTTCTGAAGAACCTAGGGGCAGGACAGGAATAAAGATGCAGACGTAGAGAATGGCCTTGCGGACATGGGGAGGGGGAAGGGTAAACTAGGGCGACGTGAGTGAGTGGCATGGACTTATATACACTACCAAATATAAAATAGATAGCTAGTGGGAAGCAGCCGCGTAGCACAGGGAGATCAGCTCGGTGCTTTGTGACCACCTAGAGGGGTGGGATAGGGAGGGTGGGAGGGAGATGCAAGAGGGAGGGGATACAGGGATATATGTATAAGTATAGTTGCTTCACTTTGTTATACAGCAGAAACTAACACAACATTGTAAAGCAATTATACCCCAATAAAGATGTTAAAAAAAAAAACAACCAACAACCCAGCACAATAAAAGGTGGACCACATAGGGAGAAATCTGACAGAGAATCTAGTATGGTATATACTGGGTTGGCCAAAATGTTCTTTCGGGTTTTTCCATAACAGCTTGCAGAAAAACCCGAACGAACTTTTTGGCCAAGCCAATGTGTATTATTTTCTTGCAAACAGGAAGCACTGGGCTGTTCTATAAGGTTTGCTACTCAGGCTTTTCCTTGGGGGACAGTCAAAAGAAGTGTGATAAATCCCCAGGACATGGGTTACCAAGGGCCTCAGATCTAAACATGATTGTGTTGTCAGCCTGGTGCCTCTCGAGCTATGGGGAAAACAGATTTGCATTCAGGTCCCACTGTTGCCAATCCTTAATCGTTCAACCTCTGGGTAAGTCAGAGGACTTCTCTGGGCCTTTGTCTCTTCATCTGTAAAATCAGGATGATGAGGATATTCGTTTTCGGGGTTTCTATGAGGCTTAAATAAGACAATGTTTGGAAGAGCCCAGTGCAGCGACCAGCCCAGGCAGGAACAGAAGAAAACCAAGTTTTCTTCTCCTTCCTTACCTTTCTTTCCAAGCCTGTCGAAGGCTGAAGGACGCCTTGTTTAACAAGAGAGGTAAGAGCAAGTCTCTGCCTGTAAAGGTACAGCAACCTCATAGAGAAAACCAAGTCACGAAGCCACATACCTGTTTCCACATTTGTGTGTCTGCCACCAGCTTGCCGTCTTTGCCAAGTCACAGAAGGTTAATAAACTTTGTGAGTTGTTTAGAGCCAAGCAGGCACATTTTGCCTCCTCCCTGACACAACTTTCATGTTGCTGCAGCAGCTGAAATCCTAGGTGTCGTTGGCCCACATGCCCACCACCCGTGACTAGGGTGGGAGAAACAAGCACACTTAGTTCCCAGGGTCCCTGTAGAGGCCCTGTAGTCGAGATGCTAGTTTTCTGGTGAATTTGAACAAGAAATGGAGAAATTCAGCTTACAGCTGCTCCAAGAGGTAACCGAGACCAACTGAACTGAGCTGACGGGAGAAGCTGAACTCTTGGAATCCCAGAATCTGGAGATTTGAAGGGTCTTCAGGAATCCTCTGCTTGGGTGGCCACCTCTCACCAGAAGCCTCTCTGCAATGCCCTGCCCATGGGGGGCAACCCTCCGCATGATGAGCATGGCTAAGGGGGTGTCCAAACGCTGGAGACTCTGCACAGGCTGTCGGTCAGGGTCCCCTCCTGTTGTCCAGCCCTACAGGGAGGTTGACTCTTTTTCCTAAGAAGAGTTCCCTCACCTTTTTCTCATCATTGATCCATTTATTTGTTCTATCCACACATTTTGGTGGAAATCTTTAAGTCGTGGGCTCTGGTCAGTGCAGCAGTGACCATGACACAGACCCTGCCCTCAGGACAAAGTCACAAGGTGTCAACTGAAAAAAAATGCACAACCTAAGAGTTGAGAGTTATGTTTTATTCAGTAGACAAAACTGAGGACTTAAGCCTGGGACACAGCATCTCAGATAATTCTGAGGGACGGCTCTGAAGAGGCAAGCAGGGAGCCAGGGTACATAGGAGTTTTTGCAACAGGGACCAAGTAGTCAGAACATCAAAAAATTACTGTTAATTAAGAGAAACCAGATATCTCAAGTTAAGGAATTTAGCGCTTTTCTATGTATGGGAAGATGCAAGAGTCTGGGCTCACTGACATCATTCCTTTGATATGCACCTCAGCGATCTGGGGCCAGTATCCTGTGCTTTCTCATCCTGAGTCTCCTCAGGGTGCACTGTCAGGGCAGCTGTAATGTGATGGCTTGATGGCTGCAAGATCCTTTGTTTACTGATATGGTAGACAATATTTTTCATTCACAAAGAGGACGGAGGGAGCAATGAGGATGTCCTGCAGCATGGGGGATGGCGCCTTGGCTAAAATAGAGACCAATGGTCACCCAGGACTTCCTGAGCACCTAACATGAGCAAGGCGGCAGGGCTAGAAAGAAGGAGATGGAGTCCAGAGAGATTTATGGCCTGGGGCTTGATTAAATTTGGGGCGTGAGGGAGGGAAGGAGTCAGGGATGATCCAGCTCAGTGGTGATGGTGAGAATGAGGCAGGAGATAGATGGGCCCCAGGCTGAACAGCTGGAGTCTGTCCCCTGTGGACAGATACTCCAAGATGAAGAGGAGGAAGAGCTAAGCTCTGCCCAGATAAGAGACCACATATTTCTTATTCTCAAGGTCAAGGAGACCCTCCCGACTACACATGCACAGAAAGGCTCCTTGGAGGTCAAAAGGGAGGGGGCATCACCTCATAGTAAGTGATGTCAACCTACCCATAGGCCTCTTCGTTGGAATCCATCTTGGCTAAGATTTGCGTGCGCACACATGGGAGGACCCCGAGATATACCAAATACAGACTCAGAACCAGACAAAGCAAGATGATTGGCCAAAGGAAACCCAGAAGAAATGCCCCATATAAATGATTCAAACTACCGTGAGGCTGAGACTCTCTCTTTGAGCCCACCCTTGTGTCTATCCACATGTACTCTTTTTCCTCCTAATAAACACTTTGCTTGTTTCACTACTTGCCATCTTTGTGGGAATTCATTTCTACAAAGCTGACAGGCCAGGGCCTTGTCACTGGCCACTGGTCTAGTGACTAGGACTCAGTGTTCTCATTGCTGCAGCCTGACTTCAGTCTCTGGCTGGGAACCGAAATCCTGCTTCAAGCCACTGCAGGCAGAGGCCACCCGAGATAAAGAACACAAACAGGGAATCAGGTTGGGGGCCGCGGGGCTGGGGGAAGTGAGAATGAGTTGGGTTTTAGACATGGGGGGGTTCTGGGCCACCTCCAAGTGGACAGGCCCAGAAGCAGCTGGAGCTACGGTTTCATGGCACAGGAGTGACATCTGGACTGGCCACGGGGATTCAGTAGTCATCAGTAAATGGTTGGTCAGGGAAGGTGGAAGAGACAGCTTGGGAGAGAGAAGACCTAAGACAGCACTGTGAGGCCCCTACACTTAAAGGATGGGAGGCCCATAGTCTGAGAGGAGGGGGCATGGAAAGTAAGGAGGACACACGGAGGAGGTGATATCATGGTGGCCCCATGTCCATACCCCACTTCTTGAGGTCAGTTTCCTTTGAGAAGCCGCCCTTCCTCCTTTGTCTTTCATGTGGTTTGAGTGATTGGGGCGGGAGGGGCTCGGTCCTTAGGCAACTTTATATCCCAGCCCCCCCTCCTTTGATTGGTTTAGGGATGGTGTATAAGCTCTCAGTGCCAACAGCAAGGAGGCATGGGGGAAAGGCAGGCTTTGAGGGAAAGAGGAATTATTCTACCAGAAGAGAGACTCCTCCTTGGCTTGGAAAGAGTAGGGTAAGGATGTGAAGTCAGGCCCCAGTGCAGCCATTTAAAATTGTGAGGGGAAAGCCTGGAGCTGCTGGAGGTCCTCTAAGTGAGGCCTGAGTTCAAAGCCTAAATTGTAGGTGGCAGGACAGAGAGAGACCAGGTCTTAGATGACATTGTTTGAGCCACTAGATCAAGCTTCACCTGAAGCTAACCTACTTCTAGGCTTTTCAGTTATGCAAGTCAATCACTTCCCTTTACTGTTTAAGTCAGTTTGAGCAGAGTTTTGTTTGTTTTGCTGCTTGTAAAGCAGAGTCCTAATTAATACACAAGCTGAGGAATAGACCTCCTCAGGTCAGCGGGTGGAGCATGGGATGGGAGGGGAGGTGTCAGGATTTCAGAAATTTTGACACTTCTGTGTCCTTGAATCAGTAACACCTACAGAGCCACATCAGTGGATTTTCTATTTTGCAATCTCTTTACAGTTTTTTTTCCCCTCTCCTGCTGTATCACCTCCCTGACAGTACAATTAACATGATTCTAAAGTTGCTTACTCACTAAAAATGAGGTGTTGTTGGAAAATAGGTTAGACTCCCCTTCTCATTATGTTGCCTGCCCAGATACTGAAGTGCCATCCTCATCAACCAGGGTCAGTGGTGTGCAATGGCACGTCCTTGAGTCTCTCCCCAGTCACATCCATCCTCCACACTGTGGCCTAGTGGGCTCTCTAAAATACACATCCCTGCCTAAAAGACACCAGTACCTCCCATGGCCTGCTGGAATAAATTGCAAACCCCTTAGCATAGTGCATGTGGTCACGTACATGGTCTAGACGGTAGGTCCCTTCCTTCTTTGGCTACCTTCACGTGAGTCCAGCACTGCACCCACTGTTTGTCATAAAACTGTTTAACATGCCATGCCTTTCCACGCCTGTGCGCCTGCATGCCCGTTTCCCTCTGCCTGGAGAGATCGTTAATAACAATAGTTCACGTTTTGGGGGCACTTTCCATGGACCAGGTACAGCACGAAATGCTGCACATGGATTGTCTCATTGAATCCTCACAACCTCCCAATGTGTAGTGCTGTTATCACACCCCCATCACTCCCAGAGTGTCACCCCTGTCTCTGTGATTCAGACATGGGGGAAGATGCTGGAAAAGCAGACATGGATTCTGGACTGAGGTCAACCCTGGAGTTAGGAAATGGGTGGAGGGATCAGTGAGGAAGGTTAGACAAAATATGACTGTCCAGAGGCCAGGTAAGAGTTTGAACGTGAAGTGGGGAGAACCAGGTGAGGAGCCGGGGGTGATCTCGGGTGCGAGAAACTCCATCTCATTGGACACTGGGGCTCCTCCCCACTCAAGCAAGTGTCTCAAGGGACCTAGAGAATCCACATTGGTCAGGCTATGTCCTCTGGTCTATGTTCTACCCTGGAAGACACAGGTAATGGCTGTGTCCAGATTTCCTAGACCCTGAAGACTGGAATCTCATCCTCCACACTGTGGCCTAGTGGGCTCTCTAAAATACACATCCCTGCCTAAAAGACACCAGTACCTCCCATGGCCTGCTGGAATAAATTGCAAACCCCTTAGCATAGTGCATGTGGTCACGTACATGGTCTAGACGGTAGGTCCCTTCCTTCTTTGGCTACCTTCACGTGAGTCCAGCACTGCACCCACTGTTTGTCATAAAACTGTTTAACATGCCATGCCTTTCCACGCCTGTGCGCCTGCATGCCCGTTTCCCTCTGCCTGGAGAGATCGTTAATAACAATAGTTCACGTTTTGGGGGCACTTTCCATGGACCAGGTACAGCACGAAATGCTGCACATGGATTGTCTCATTGAATCCTCACAACCTCCCAATGTGTAGTGCTGTTATCACACCCCCATCACTCCCAGAGTGTCACCCCTGTCTCTGTGATTCAGACATGGGGGAAGATGCTGGAAAAGCAGACATGGATTCTGGACTGAGGTCAACCCTGGAGTTAGGAAATGGGTGGAGGGATCAGTGAGGAAGGTTAGACAAAATATGACTGTCCAGAGGCCAGGTAAGAGTTTGAACGTGAAGTGGGGAGAACCAGGTGAGGAGCCGGGGGTGATCTCGGGTGCGAGAAACTCCATCTCATTGGACACTGGGGCTCCTCCCCACTCAAGCAAGTGTCTCAAGGGACCTAGAGAATCCACATTGGTCAGGCTAGGTCCTCTGGTCTATGTTCTACCCTGGAAGACACAGGTAATGGCTGTGTCCAGATTTCCTAGACCCTGAAGACTGGAATCTCTAGGATGTCCCTGCTAAGCGTGTGTGTGTGTGCGTGTGTGCGTGTGTGCGTGCGTGCGTGCGTGCGTGCGTGCGCGTGTGCGCGTGTGTGCGTGTGTGTGTAGGGGACTATTTGCATCTTTGCGAAGCTTAGGAGCCTGCGTGACAAGTAGGGTGCCCGAAGGCCACTCCTGTCCAAGATCCCCCCAAGGCACTGTCCCCACCTCCCAAACCTGCCCCCTTTTCTGGTTGGGAGAAGCTCCCCAATTCTCTACTCCAGCTGCTTCCATTTTGCCCCCTCCCAGCCCTCCCTCTCTCAGACAATGCAGCATAATTCCTCCGAAAATGTGTTTCCACAAAACAAAAGCCAGGAAGGGGAGGGGTGTCTTGTGGGTGCTTGGCAACAGCAGCCTGCAGCTCAGGCTCACCCAGCAACACAAAGACCTCTGGGAACAGAACTCGCCAACGCTGGGCTTCCTCCTGTGCTGGGGGCAGTGTCTGCCGCAGGGAGAGCAAGCTCGTGTGAATGTCTCCACCATCCCTTCCATTCCTGATTACGTAGTCCCTTGATTAATGACTGTCTCCTGTGTTCACCACTTGAGCCTAACCTGCGTTAAGGCAGGATTTTTGTGTCTATTGTGTTCACTTTGGTCCTGGAGCAGGGCCTGGCACACAGTAGGTGCTCAGTAAGTGTGGCAGAAAGGAAGGGAGGGAGGGAGGAAGGTGCTGATGTAGAGCCTGAGGGAGGTTATAGGCAGGATAAGAGGAATAGTGCCTGTGATTTCACCTTTATCCCCCCCTTTACTCAGAGCCCCTCTGATTTGGTGTCTGTAATCCCTCACCTGGAAGGGAGAGCGTGGGTTTCCTGCATGTGGAAGACCTTGGACAGCTGCCCTCTCTGGCTCCCCTAATGAGAAGCTGCCTGGCTTAGGGGGAACGTGCACTGGGCAGTCAGTCAGGCTGGGTGTGGATTCCAGCTTAGTGACCTTGGGCAAGTTAAGTAAACTGAAACGACTTACTGTATTAAATGAGCTGCTAGTATGTAAATGTGCCTGACTCCTGCTAGAGGCTCAAGAAATGGAGCTATTATTATTTACATGGCATTTTGAACTTCATTCATGCAACTCATTCTAATGAGCACCTAGGGGCCCTCCTCTCACAGAGCTTACTTTCAGGAAGTTCTACATGCCTCTTACTTTCTGCTGGGCAAATCTGGGGCACTTACTTTGCTAAGGGCCAGGGATGTGGGAATGAAGAAGATGGAGTCCTGTCCACTGAGGGGACATCGCCCCCCAAGACATTCTGGCCCCTGGTTTTTCCTTCTCATATCCTTCTCCAGTGCCCCCCTGGGTGCAGTACACTGTCTCTCTGGAAAGAAAAGGTGCTTCAGTCTCCTCCAGTCCCCTGCCAGGTGTCCTGAGCCTGGAAGCTCCTGCTGTCCTCCCACATCTCCTCACTCAGAGGCAGACAGTAGATGCTCACCACTTTTGTTGTTTGTTTGTTTTGTTTTGTTTGTTTGGCCGTGTGTGGCAAGCGATGCCCCCTGCTATGCCCCCTGCTGTGAAAGCGCAGCGTCTTAACCACTGAACCTCTCGGGAAGTCCCTTTTCTGTTTGTTTGGTTTTTGTTTTTTGATGCTCACCACGTATTAGTGCCCAGAAGGTGGAGGGAGAGGTCAAACTCTTCTCCGGGGTTCCTCTCCCCTGCTGTGAAAACTCCAGATCTTCACTCCTGGCTCCTCTCTGTGTACCCCTCTTTGGTATTTCAGTTTCTCCCAGCTGAGAGAAGGCTGAGAAGAGCAAGGGAAATGCAGCCTCACTGAGGAGGCCTCTTTCTGGAAGGGCTTCCCAAGCCCAGACAGGAGAAAGCAATTTGGTACCACACAGGTATTGGTGATGCTGGGCCCCATCCCTCTTCACCCCCACATTTCCCCCTCCCCTCCTTTGGGGGTATTTGAATCTCAAAAAAAAAAAAAAAAAGGAGCAATGGGATCTGACAAAATACTTGTATACAGAATATAGAAAGAGCTCCTACAAATCAATAAGGCAAAAAAACCCAGTAAATATATAGGTAAAAAACTTAGAGTAGCCACTTCACAAAGGAGGATCTCCAAATGGTTAATAAGCATGAAAAGACACTCAGCCTCATTAGCCATCAGGGAAATTCCAATTAGAACTGCACCCAAATGGCAAAAATTAAAAAGAGTGACAATGTCAGGTGTTGGTAAGGATGTGGAGCAACTGGAACTCTCCTATGCTGCTGGTGAAAGGGTAAATTAGTACAGCCCCTTTGGAAAACAGTTCAGAAGTGTCACTAAAGACGGACGTATTCATAGTTACCCCAGAAATCCAGAGCCTAGATATGTATCTAACAGAAATTTGTTTATAAAGCACCAAAAGTCATGCACAAGATTGTTTATCGTAGAGCTATTTGTAACAGTCGCAAACTTCAAACTACCCTTAGCAGTGAATGGATAAATTACATGTAGTCATGAAGACAGTGGACGTGTATGGAACAATGAGAATGAATGAACTCCTGTTACCTGTAACAGCGTGTGTGCATCTCACAAACACAAGGTTGAGTGAAAGAAGCCAGACACATAAGAGTATGTACTATATGATTCCATTAATTTAAAGTTCAGAAACAAGCAAGCCTTAAGTCTATGGTGTCAGAAGTCAGGACAGTGGTTCCCTTTGGGAAGGAGTGGAGCACAGAGGGAGTCTGGGGGTGCTGGTAAAACTGTTTCCTGATCTGGGTGACAGTTATAAGCTAGGTGCACTTTGCAAAGATTTGAGTTGTACCTACTTCATCAAGTTTTGCACCTTTTGGCAAAAGAGTTTACTCGAAAAAGAGGTGGGAGTGAGGGAAGAGAAGTATGGAAAGACGACATGCCACCCAAAGTGGTGAGCAGTGGACCCTGAGATGGAGTTGAGTGGTGTTGGTGAGCAGAGCCTTCCCTGGGGAGGGTCCTTGGGATCCACACCAGTGGGAGGGAGTGAAGGAAGGGGACGGGGCAGATGGAAAGTTCAGGCTGAGGTTCAGCCCACGACGGCCTCAGCCGACTCCTCGGAGAAGTCCTGGAGCTTTGATCCACCCCTCAGCGTTTTCCTGACTTGGACTGCAATGGCCAGATCGTTACACTCTGTCAGTAGCTGGATGTGGGCCACGGGGGAAAAGGAGGGATCTTGGGCAGGGTTTCCCTCTGCAGCTGAGGCTCTCCTGAAGGGGCTGAGCGCTGGGCCTGCTACAACCCTCCCGGCAGGTCCCTCACTGAAGGGGCATCTGGGCAGCCTCCACAGGCAGCCTGCCACCTGGGTCGAAAGGATCTTTCGGCCTAGAAAGATTTTCTGAGGCTCTTCAGCTCCAGCACGCCCAGTTTGGTTGAATTCTTCCAGGGCTGCTGCTCCCTCACAGGACCTGCCTGGTACTGCAGCCCGAAGCAGGCTTCCCACACAAGCCCCGAGGCCTGGAGGCACTGCAGGGTCTTTGCAGTTCCCCTCTCACACCTCAGCAAAATCCTCTCCTTGGCCTGGATGCCCTCACCCCGGACTCACTTGGTGAAATTCAGCTGTCCTTTAAGACGCAGGAGTCACCTCTTCCAGGAAGCTCTCTGGGATCCCACCCCTTTTCTAGGAAGAGTGGGCCCTTGCCCTTCTGAGCCCCCTCCAAGCATCCTGCCTTTTGTAAACCTCTGATGTGGAGGAAGGTGTCTGAGATGGGGAGATGCCTTATTGATGGCTGTTCAGCGGTGGCAGTAGTTCTGATGGCTGCCGTTGGCCAGCTCCTCTGATGGGCCTGGCACAGCGCTGTGCACTCACACAGCTGGATTTACTTCTTACAAACAACCCTGTGAGGGAAGAGTAGCTGCCCTGTAAAACAGAGGCCACCATGCCCACAATCACATAATTGCTAAAAATCAGAGTTGGTACACAGACGGGAGTCAGTTTCCAGCCTTGGAGTCCTCTGGAAATGGCAGTTAGGGAAGGAGCCGGGAAGGGAAGGGAAGGGTGGAGGAAGGAGAGAAAGAGGAGAGAGAGGAAGGGAGGGAGGGAAGGAAGGAAAGGAGGGGGGGGGGGTCCTCTGTCTATGCCCCTGGGGGCAGGCCCACTGGCTGCCTGGTTCCCCGAGCTGTGGAGTCCCCACCGCCTCCTGCAAGTCCTTCCCAGAACCCTCTCAGCCCCCGGGATCCCGGCCTGGGGAAAATGCAGTTGGCGGAGTTCGCTGGGCCAGGGCTGGAGCAAGAGTGGAGTGAGTGCACAGGTTTAATCCTGATGTTTACTTTCTTGCTGTCCGTGCCCAGTTGCTCCCTTTGAAGAACTGCCTTGGGGTTTGTGTTGCAGCATCAAACAGGGATGGAAGATGTAGCTCGCATTAGCAGTTGGGAGCCTCTAAAGCAGCTTAAGTCCCTGGGGGTGCCTGGCACACAGAATCCTGCACTGAGCCTGGAGCACAGCAAGGGGCGAGGGGAGGGACTCACAGCCGGACTGGGAGCAGCAGACAGACACACAGGCCACAGGCACAGACACACAGATACGGTCGTGCAGATGTGCCTGAGCGCAAACCACTGCTCACACACCCGGGAGCATACGTGGCCCCCAAAGTGCATCCAGACAGCATCCTCACATGCAGGCGTGCATGTATGTGACAGACATGTCGATAGACACACACCTGCACACGCAGTCACTATAGAGACACACCCGGAGGTTTCTGGCAAGGAACGTAATTTTGTCCTTAGCCTCCTGCCGGCGAGAGTCTACTGATTCCATCTCTGAAATGTCTCTCCTAATTGTCCCTCTTTCCCACCCTGCCACAGCCCTAGTCCTTTTAACCCCATCCTGGCTGGATCCCTGCCCCCATTCTGGTCCAGCCTTCAGTCCATCCTACACACAAGGGCAGGGGGGGCTTGGGTATCAGGCAAATCTGTCCAGATCACTCCCTGCTTAAAACCCTTCAGAGGGCTCCCCTTTCCTAGCAGATATAATTCAAAGCATTTGGCATCTCATATAAGGCCCTTTGCAATCTAGCTTCAGCTCCTGGCTTGGAGTCCCAGGCACTCAGGCTCCAGCCGGGGAACTCCAGGGAGAAGCTGCCCCTGCCGGCTCTCCACGTGAAATCCCCTCCTCCACCTCCACCCTTTCCTTTGCCAAACCATCACACAGCCATCCTTCATGAAGGCCCAGTTCAGCCACCATCTCCCCACTTCACCCTGCCATTCAAGGCATTGCCGTTGTCCCATCCCACTGCTTTCCCTGTGCTTTCTCTGGGCCTCACCAGTACCATTGTCACCTGTGTACACACGAGCTGCTTCCACTGGACTCCAAGCATATCCAGTACAGAGCCCAAAACATACGAGTACTCAACTAACTCCTGGAGTGAGTGAATAAATGAATTGGTCTGTACGATGGTCAGATCATACCAGGTGATCTTTCCTGGCTGGGGACTACCGGGGTATGCACTGTAGCTTCTCTGAGCTCAGCCTCCATGGGGGTGAAAGGACCCATGAATGCCTCCGGGCAGAGTTGACAGTATCGGCTACAGAGATGCATGGAGAGAACTTTGCAGAGTGGCTAATACGTGGTGGGTGCTCCACAAATGATAACTGTGGCTGCTGTTTTTAATTTCTATTTTTATTTTCACTGACGTCCTTCTACTAGTGTTTTCTGATTTTCCATCCCTCTCACTGCCTACCCAGTTTGGTGCTGGGCTCCCAGAAGTGACTCACTGAAGGTTTGTTGTTGGATGGATCGACTACATGGCTTCTGAAGGCTTGTTTCCAGTCTGAGAATTCAGAGCTGAGGGATGATCTTCCTCCCTGCCAGCCTCCCCTGAGCCCGGAAGCCAAGAGCTGTACAAAGTACGTTCCTCTGCCTGTCTTCCCAAGCTGCACAGATGCTCTGTTTGCAGTTCTGTGAATTGAGCTGAGTCGGGACCTGGTGGGAGGGGAAGAGCTGGGCCTTTCTGCTCCAAAAGGCAGAATCATTGCAGCCAACCCCTCAGCATCTGCAGGCACCCCCAGGATACTGCACAAGTAGCTGGGGTTCCTATAGCAACCTCTGTGGGGGCCTGCTGTCCCTACTTCACCACAGGTCCTCCTGGACTTGTGGGAGAGGTTAGGAAGAGGATGGGGGATGAGGGCCAGACTGCCAGGAAGGTGATATCACTTTGACAGGCAGACACTTCAAGTCTTTTAATCCTCAAAATAACCCTGAGAGGAACATGCTATTATTATTATTATTTTTTTTTTTAAAGAAGATGTTGGGGGTAGGAGTTTATTAATTAATTTATTTATTTTTGCTGTGTTGGGTCTTCGTTTCTGTGCGAGGGCTTTCTCTAATTGTGGCAAGCGGGGGCCCCTCTTCATCATGGTGCGTGCGCCTCTCACTATCGCGGCCTCTCTTTTTTTTTTTTTTTTTTAAATTTATTTATTTATTTTGGCTGCATTGGGTCTTCGTTGCTGTGCGTGGGGCTTTCTCTAGTTGCGGTGAGCAGGGGCTACTCTGTTGCGTTGCACGGGCTTCTCATTGCAGTGGCTTCTCTTGTTGCGTGCAGAGCACAGGCTCTAGGCGTGTGAGCTTCAGTAGTTGTGGCATGCAGGCTCAGTAGTTGTGGCTCGCTGCGGGCTCTAGAGCGCAGTCTCAGTAGTAGTGGTGCACGGGCTTAGTTGCTCCGAGGCATGTGGGATCTTCCCGGACCAGGGTTTGAACCTGTGTCCCCTGCATTGGCAGGCGGATTCTTAACCACTGCGTCACCAGGGAAGCCCCGTGGCCTCCCTTATTGTGGAGCACAGGCTCCAGACGCACAGGCTCAGTACTTGTGGATCACGGGCCTAGTTGCTCCGCGGCATGTGGGATCCTCCCAGACCAGGGCTCGAACCCGTGTCCCCTGCATTAGCAGGCAGATTCTCAACCACTGCGCCACCGGGGAAGCCCGGAACATGCTATTATTGTTCTCATTTTACTGACATGGAAGTAGAGGTCGAGGTTCACCCACCAACAAACGAGAACTGGTCTGCAGTTGTATCAGTTTGTACTGATGCACTCAGCATGGGTCAGCACAAGTCAGGATCTCTAGCTGCAAGCAATAGAAACTTTTGTAAACAGGAAAGAATGTATGGAGGGTCTGTGGCGCAGTGTCAGCAAAAAGGAAAAGTGAGACACGTGATTGGAAAGAACAGGAAGCAGGGCAGCTTCAAGGGTCTGGGTGGGAGGAATGAACAGTCATTTCATCAGAATGAATAAACTTCAGTTTTTAAATCTTTTTGTCTCTCCATTTAGGACTCACGTTCAGAAGGCCCTGGGTCCAGTGCCACCTCTTGGCTGGGAGAGGGCAGGGGCTGTGATTGACAGGCCTACCAAGCCTATATCCAGTGAAGTAGGGAGAGGTCCCCCCAAAAAACTTGGGATGCTGTTTCCAGAAGAAAGGGGAATGAATGCCAGGCAGGCCAAAACCCAAACTCACCTGACTGTACTACACCATGATGGGGCAAACAATGTTATCCACGCTGTTAAGTGACCTTCCACACCCAATACACACACACACACACACACACACACACACACACACACCTCACACACAATCCTATTCTCTTTAGCTTTTAGCCTTGGTTGTTAGAAAGAGCCCTAGCAAACTTCTAACGTTCTATATGATTTCCTTATTATGTTTTTATGTTAGTTGTTTATTGCCTGCCTCTCCTGTCCCCTCTAGTGTATAAGACCCAGGAGAGCAGCAATTTTCTCCTATTTGTTCACTGCTGTGTCCTCAGTGCATAAAAGAGTGCCTGGCACATAGTAGGTGCTCAGTAAATGCTGAATGAGTGTGGAAGTACCAAGCATTCCAATAGGCACTTGGGGTGCAGTAGTGAACTGAAAGCAGGATCCTGACCTCACAGAGCTTTAGTCTAGTAACACAGAAACAACAATGCAAACATATAGCAAAAGAATAAAACTAAACTAATGAAAAATTGTAATACATGCTTTAGAGTAAACACATAAGTGTTAAAAAAAAAAAAGAAGGTGGAAAATTACTTAAGATATGGCAGTCATGGAAGGACAGAAGGCCTCTCTCAAGCAACATTTAAACAGAAGGCTTCCCTGGTGGCACAGTGCTTGAGAATCTTCCTGCCAATACAGGGGACATGGGTTCGAGCCCTGGTCCAGGAAGACCCCACATGCCGTGGAGCAACTAAGCCCATGTTCAAGAAGCAAAGCCTGGACTTCCCTGGTGGCACAGTGGTTAAGAATCTGCCTGCCAATGCAGGTGACGTGGGTTCCAGCCCTGGTCTAGGAGGACCCCACATGCCGTGGAGCAACTAAGCCCATGTTCCATGACTACTGAGCCTGAGCTCTAGAGCCTGCAAGCCACAACTACTGAGCCCACATACCACAACTACTGGAGCCCGTGCACCTGGAGCCCGTGCTCTGCAACAGGAGAAGCCACCGCAATGAGAGGCCCGTGCACCGCAACGAAGAGTAGCCCCCACTCGCTGCAACTAGAGAAAGCCTATGCACAGCAATGAAGAGCCAATGCAGCCAAAAAAACAAACCAAAAAAACCCCATTTAAACAGAGACCTGAAGGGTGAGAAGGGGCTGATGGTGAAAAGTGTGAAGGCAAATTCTTCCAAGCAATGGAAAGAGCACATGCAAAGGCCCTGAGGCTGGAAAGAATTTGGTATGTTTGGGGCACTGGAATGATAAGACCAGTGTGGCTGGAGCTTAGTAAGCAAGGGCTAGGGGGGATACAGTTTGATGCTGGGGTATGTGCCAGGCACCAGGCCCCCTGGGGCCTCATAGGACATGACAAGGATTACCCATTGCATTCTGGGTAAACAGTGCTTGACCTCCATTTTTGATTCAAAGTGATCCTCTGGCTGCCGGGTGAAGAACACACTAAATCAGGGAGCAACGGACCCGTCAATAGGCGATGTGGTGGTCCAGACTGGGGCTGAATACAGGTGGCCAAGGACAGAGGACGGTGGGACAGCTTTAGGCCACCTCGCAGTTAAATCGGGTGCTACAGTCAGTCTAGATGTCACCCTCCGGGATCCATGAAGGCACCACCCACCCACAGTTGACTCCCAGTCTGTGGGCGATGGATGGTTCCACTGACGATCTGGCTGGGCCCCATGCCTAAGTGACGGGTGACGGATGGGGTTGGAACTGAGTGTTCTGAGCCATGTGGCCAAAGCACTGTGCCGAGGAGGGCTTCGGAGCCAGGAGTTAATTTAAAGAAAGGAGTGGGGGAGCTCAATAACGCTTCCTCCACTACTCAATTAGTGGAGAGGGCTGTGTAGGGAGCTGCAGTTTTCAAGATCCCCTTAATCATCTTCTGTCTGCCTGGCAGTGTGCAGGAGTGTGGCAGGAATAATTGCACCTACCCATTAACAAATGCAATTAAGGCTCTGGGGACTCTAGCACCCCCTTCTCCAATTAAACAGCAGATGAGGGGTCCATGGGGGTGACCTTTGAGATGAATCACTTGAAGCTGAAAACTTAGAGACTGGAAGTCTGGACAGAGAGGTGATTAGAGTCGATAAAATGATGATGGGGAAGGAGAGACCCTTGTCCAGTCCCCGCCTACTCCCGCTTGAAGCCCTCCCTGCAGTTGGATGGATAGACTTTGGGACAAACTAGAAGTTCTGCTTTACCCATAGGAGAGTCAATATTTGGAACCCACCGACCACCACCTCCAGCCAGCTGCTTCCTCTTTGCCAAAGACATACCCACAGAGTGTTTAGATTCTGGTGACTTCCTGGATAATTAATTTTGTGGGAAACAAGGCTGTCTGGCGTGTCATTGGCTGTGGAGGCGAGGGGGCGGGGAGGGGGCGGAGGGCGGGGTGCTGGGAGGGCATGCTGCTATCCTGTGAAGGGGGTGGGGTGGAGGGCAGGGAACTTCCTTTCCCGGCCTCTCCAATATGCCAGGCCTTGTGCACCCCACCGTCCTATAGGCCATCTCCTTTAATTTAATCCATATCCCACAGCCTCAGAGGAGGGCCATGTTCTCTCTGTTACAGAAGCTCGGGGAGTTCAAGTGCTTTGCCTAAGATCACAGAACTCGTAGGCGGTGGAGCCGGGATTTGAACCCTGACCTATCTGACTTCCAAGTCTTTGCTCCCGCCACTATGCCAGGCCATTTTGAAATCTCGGCCGCCAAGATCTTGCCCCTGTGTCCCTTCGTGCCCCATAGGATGGACTCAGGGGGACATTTCAGATGTTATTCCCAACTCTCCCCCCCCACCCCACCCCGCCCCACACCCCGTGAATCCGCTGAGCCTCTGTTGTTCCTGACGGGGCCAAGGTAGGACTTGACAGGTGACGAGTCCTGAGGTGCTGACCACCCAGCTCATTTCAAGCTGAAAAAAACCCAAGAAATCCCCCCTACCTGAACCGCCTCTCCCACTTCTCTTTATGTGCCTCACCAATTACAGCTGCTCTACATTGTTACGCATGTGCCGATGGTCATTTTCATTTAGCATCTCCGCTGAAGCTCTGGGGCCGAGGGCGTAATTGGAAAGCTCCACTTCTGAGTTTGCACAGAGGAGGCTCTGCTCTGCTTGCCCATCCTGGTGTAAGGGTCGCCTCTGCGGGGGCCCAGATGAAGGTACATCTGCCCAGGGACCCGGCCGCCCCAGGTGAGTGCTGCCATAGCTCTTCTTCTGCCCAAAGGAGCTCAGGGGGTGAGTAGTGTTTCCTAATCCCCGACTCCCGCGTCTTATTTCCCTGGGAACTTTCCTTTAGTTTCTGGTTTGCTTTGGATTTTCTCTGTGGCTTCGGTGAGGAGCTGGTTTTAGAGAGCAACCAAAGTCACTGGGTTGAAATAGTCACCAGGTTGTGTCAACAGGCAAGCCACCTGCCAAGTCACCCTTCCTTTGAGAACTTCCTGAGTAACGCCAAGACACCTGCTGCTTTCTGGAGCCTAGAGTTTTCCTGAGCTTAGGACTCTCCCAGGTCTGCCTCATTCACTCCTGAGTCCCTAGAAGACAAGGGCAGGGGCCTCAGCTGCAGCCTGGCCCAGGTGAGAAGCCCGCTGCCCTTTTCAGCAGCAACCGGGCATGGGCTGACTGCTCTGCAGAGGGAGGGCTTCTGCAGCCCTCGCCACCCCTAGGACATTGCTTCGGGTTTAGAACGGGGAGGCAGGGATAATTGATTCCGCCGGGGGAGGCTGGCATTTGCGTTCAGTCTTTTTCATTTTTTTTTTAACATCCTTATTGGAGTATAATTGCTTTACAATGGTGTGTTAGTTTCTGCTTTATAACAAAGTGAATCAGTTATACATATACACATGTTCCCATATCTCTTCCCTCTTGCGTCTCCCTGCCTCCCACCCTCCCTTATCCCACCCCTCTAGGTGGTCACAGAGCACCGAGCTGATCTCCCTGTGCCATGCAGCTGCTTCCCACTAGCTATCCACCCTACGTTTGGTAGTGTATATATGTCCATGCCACTCTCTCACTTTGTCACAAGGGTGACTAGGGCAGGGTAGCACAGGTTTACCAGAAAGAGGGAAAGCCTGAGCCAAGGCAAGAAAGACACAAATGATGGCCTGTTGCTGCCATTCTGACTCCTCCTGCCTCCAAGGCCCCGGAATCATCGTTTCACAGAGCCAGCCCCAAAGTGCAGGAATGGCCAGGCCTCTCAGACGGCAGCCCCTGAGCCAGGTGGGCCCGGCCTGCTGTGCCCCCATCTCCTCTCCATAAATTGGAGCTGGGTCGGGAGGCCACAGACGCCTGCTCTGGGGCCAGACTCCAGATTCAGGGAGAGCCCTCAGTCCACACACCTTGGGTAGGAATAGTCTGGCCAAGATTTCTCTAAGCCAGAGTGAGCACACACATGCATGCACCCACACACACACACGCACACGCACACGCACACACACACACACACACACACAAGGCTGCGTGGGCCTGGCTCCCTGGATCCTCTCACTGCTCACCCTCCTCCCCTTCCATGAGCAGATTCCCCTTCACACCAAGCTGGGCATCACCAATCGCCTGACGCCAAACAGATAGCGGGAAAGAGCGCTTGTTTCAAGGGGGGATGGGCAGCAAGGTCACTGCTGACAGTGAGGGCTGGGCTGCAGGGCAGTGGAGAGATAATGAATGGCTTCCCTGTGCTCCTGGTGGCTCAGGGCCCTGCTGCCCTGCCACATATGTTCAGCTGGGAAGCAGAACCCACACCCACCTTCACAGTTTCCTTCTCTTTCCTCTTTTCACTTTCTTAAATTTGAAACTTCTGCATGCTTCCTTCTCCCCTCTACTCTGTCTTCTTTTTCCTTTGCGGGTGGTGGAGGAGGATGGGGAGTGAAGGCACGGGGATGGAGAAAGAAAAAACCCGGCAGCCCTGACATTCAGAAGTTGGCCTGATACTCGCAGCTAAGCCGGGTTATACTCCTGTTAGGTTTAAATGATTTCACAGAACGCCCACCTCAGACAAGCTTACTCTGAGACCAAGATAAAATGACACGAAGCAAGGCCACTTCACAATTTTGTCTAAGACAAAAACAGTTACTCAGCCACCCACCAAATACCTCCTCTCTTGGCCAAAATGAGTGACTGCTACTTCTTTACCAATTTCAACTTTCTTTATTCTAGTCTCCCCTCCCCATAGATGAGATTTACTGAAATAGTCATAGAAGTGCCCCACTTTCTGAAGCCATCCAATCGAGAGCAACCTCATTTCCTCAGACCCTCCGCCAGGTCACCCCATCAAAGCTCAGTGCTATGATGGGTTCTTTCTAAGACCCTCTAGTCGGCAGAACGCCCCCAAGATTCCCCACGGGGACGCTCTCCCTCTCCACAGTGAAGAACGAATTCAGCTGGTTTAATTATAGATGTCTTCCTGGTGGTCTTTGGCTGAAGGGCATTGACAGAATTGGAGGTTCCACCAAGATCCAGTTGAGACCCTCACCACCTTAGACCAGGACCCTCACTCAGTGCAGTAACAGTGCACAGATCTTTTGGGGGGTGGGAGGGCTTCCAGGTCCTGGTATTTTTTAAAGCTCCCCAGGTGATTATAATGTGTGTCCTGGATTTTGAGCAACTGGGTGACAAGTCACTTCAGGGGGCCATAGTGGGCTCAGAAAAGCAATGCCTGTAAAGCACTGAGCTCAGGGCTTGCACTTGCTACTCAGTTCCCGTGAGCTTCATTGCTCTGTGCCTTATTCATTTTGCTTCTGTGCCTTATTCATTTTGCTGTCCCTCTCAATAAACGGCTGTCGAGTGAACATGGATGCTGCTGATGGAAGACTGCAAATCATGTCAAATGTAATACATCTCAAAGCCGCCATTTTTCTCCCCAAACTATCCCTCCCTCCATCTCAGTGTTCTCCCAGTCACCAAGGTTGGAGGCCGGAGTCGGAGGCTCTGATTCATCCCAGTGCTCTGCCCAGCCCCCTACCCACACCGCAGGATCTTGTGACCCCCGCTTCCTTTCTGACTCTCAGACCCCATGGTGGCTTGGGGCTCTCAGCCTTTCCTATGCAGTTCATAATCTTCAAGACGGCTCTTTCTAGAGCTTGGCCTGACCACGACACACCTCCAGCTCAGACACCCTCCGTGGATCCTCATCGCCTCCTAATGAAGTTCGAACCCTTATCTTGACTTTTAAGGCTTTCCATAATCCAGCCCCACCTCACACACATATCATACTTAAATGAAGTGTTCTACTCCTTAGCCCCACAGACATCCTTCATGTCTTCAAATGGTTGGACTTCCCTTATGCTGACTGATCCAGCTGCCTGGAATGCCCTTCCCACCAGTTTTTCCTAAATAAATCCAACTTATCATTCAAATTCCGGCTTAAATGCTACTTCCTCCAGCCCTGATCACCTCAACCAAATGGGACCACTGCCCCTTTATCATCTCTTAAAACTATCCGTTATCAACTCACTAGTGACCTTTTATCATACACTGAACTGAACTGTGTATCTTTAATCACCCTCCCTCTATGTGTGACAGGAGGCATTCCAGACCAGGGGCTAAGTAAGAAGACAGGTTTTGCTATCAAGAAACCCTGAAATTCCAATTCTGTTTCCTCCTCCTACTACTCCAGTGAACTTGGGCAAGTTTTGTAACTTCCCTGAGCCTCAATTTCTTCACGTGCATAATGGGGATAATCTCATAGAGTTATGGTGAGGATGAAATGAGATAGTCACACATGTAGAATGCCTCACACAGGACCTGGCAGAAACCATAGATATTATCTTTGTAATAACAGCTGTTTTTATTACTAGGTTGAAATCTCCCAGAGCAGGCGTCTCAATTTCAGTGTGCACACAGATCACCTGGGCATCTTGTTAAAATCCAGGTATGATTCAGGAGGTCTGGGGTGGGCCTGAGAGCCTGCATTTCTGACAAGCTCCCAGATGGTACCAATGCTGCTGGTCCAGGGACCACACTTGGAATAGCAAAGTTCTAGAGGGCAGGGCTTGTGTCTTGGATAACAATATCTCTCTCGCAGAATCTGGCATGGTTTCCTGCACAGCATAGGGGCCTCATCATTTTTTAAAATGAATGCATCCTCAAGGTGGTGGTAGAAACGATACTGCACATAACAGCCTTCCTTACTCAGATTACACACACACCCACCCCATGCCACTGAATCTAACCTGGCATAGGACTGAGATTTCCCAGGGGCCCAACTGCTGTGTTTCAGAAATCAGTGCTCTGAGATGGAACGGCTGTGTGCTAACCTTATAGCCCTGATTAATTCCCTCCCTTTGTTTGCCTCATTATCGTGATTAGCTTCTGCCCGTAGCGTAGCAACGGCTAATTGTAGGCTGGTTGCAGAGTGCATAATTCCCCGCTATTAAAATTTTATCGAGGCTTAATTGTGCTCCTTTTTGCATCAGCGAAGCTTCAAAATTTCAGAAAAGAGGGGATGTGGTTAGTGGGAGCTGATGATTTTTTAATCTTAGCAAGCTCTGTGAAGCCCTGCTCTGCAAAGCCCTGCTCTGCAATAGCATTGACCTTGAGATGGTTTCCCGTGGCCAGAAAGAAGCCCATCATTTATTTATTAACCCTCCAGAAGGTCTGCAAACAATCCCCTGTGGCCAGGCAGAAAGCATATTATGGGTCAAATGCCATTACAGAAAGCCCCAAAGGGTGGGCCGACCGAATGGTTTGGCCACGTGGGCAGTTGGGCTGGAGAGCAGAAGTTTGCACGTGGAAGCGGTACAACGTGTCGCTCTGCAAATGCCGCGCGGCCACCCGGCGGCCTTCCAAAGCCAGCGGCAGAACCGAGAGGCTCTGAAAGCAGTTTTTCCAGGAATTCAAGTGCCAAACTGCCCCAGCCTGTGTGTAGTGGGAGGTGGAAAGAGGTGACCCCATTAGCAGGTACTTTCTGCAAAGGTTTTTCAAACCCACGTGATCACAGCATCACCGGGAGCTCCTTAGAGCTGCACACTTCTGGGCTCCAGCCCAGACTTGTTGATTGGGAATGGGGAGGCGGGCTGGAAATCACTCCTCAAGTAGTGCCCATGCTGAGTCACTTTGGGTATCACTTACCTGCAGCTACAAGGGACTTTGGAAAATGTAAAAAAAAGGCAGCAGAACAAGCTGCCACTTGCGTGGGGGGTGGGTCCACTTACTCAGCTCAGACTGGAACCACGAAGTCTAACGGTGTGGGATGGCTCTAAGTCAGCGGTTCTGCAACTACAGCATGTATCAGAGCTACCTGGAAGGCTGTTTAAAACACAGATTGCTGGGCCCTACATCCTAGAGTGTATGATCCGTTAGGTCGGGGTGGGACTGAGCCTTTGCATTTTTAACAAGCTTAGTGGTGATGCTGCTCTAAGGACCGCACTTTGAGAACCACTAGCCTCAGTGATTCTCCAAATCTGGACCCAATGTGTCTTTGAAAAGGACTCAGTTGTGTTTCTTGGTCCTAATGTTATAGACTGTAGCTTTACATGATGACTGTGCTTGTGTCTTGGACATCTATCTGTGACCCAGAAACAGTGGTATTTGTACTCAAGCTTTGGCCTGAGGCATTATGAAGGAGGAGTTGAATCCAGGGTCCTGCATTTAAACACGTGGAATCCAGATGAATCCATATTGTTCTACCATTATTAAGTCAAGCAAGGCTTTTAAGAGGAGGTGAGATTTTTGACACTGCTTAAACGGAAGGCAAGGAATTATTTGATGAGCTGACTTCAATCTGGGAAAGGCTTTCCATAGGGTGCAAGAATGGAATTGTGGTGAATGAGTGAAAAATAACAATGTGCCCGTTTTACAGAGGGGAGATAAATGGGGGGAGGGGCGGTGGTAATGGTAAAAAAGAGTAGGTTTAAAGCAGGGGTTGCGGGACTTCCCTGGTGGTCCGGTGGTAAAGAATCCACCTTCCAGTGCAGGGGATGCGGGTTCGATCCCTGGTCAGGGAACTAAGATCCCACGTGTCGTGGGGCAACTAAGCCCGTGTGCCACAACTACTGAGCTCGCGCACCTCAACGAGAGAGCCCGCCTGCTGCAGTGAAAGATCCCGCATGCCTCAACTAAGACACGATACAGCCAAAAATAAATAAAATAAGTAAATAATAAAGCAGGGGTTGCAACTCAAAAACCTTCAGAGGCCAGATGGATAACAGAAATGAGTGAGGCAGACAAGTCAAATTAGAATCTGTGATTCCGATTTGAATAAGAACGTGGAGTGGTAGGGGGACATGGTGAACTGGAAAGACCTGGCCCTTCTAGAAGGGGAGCCCGTTGTTCCCCTTCAACTCTGCTCTTGCTGTTGTTGCCAGGAAAGAATGTAGGCCCAGGAATGGTTTGCTGTTTTGAATTTCAAGAGAAGCTGGGAGGCTGAATTCTAATATGAAATTTCCCAACTTGAAAAAAACTGAGCCCCAGTCAAAACACGCCTGTGGGCTGTTAATTTATAACACTAGTTTAAAGAGTTCAGATTCTACTTCCTAGATCCCAATTCATTGGAATGCTTCTGCAGGAACTTGGCACATTTTTTTGCTTTTTTAGGGTGAGGGTTAGCTATAAGGAGAGGAAAAGGAAAAGAGTGAGAAGGGGAAGAAAGATGAAAATCAGGGAAAACATTGTAAAAAGAAGGAGTCTACTATTAGAAGTGACCTGGGGGTTCATATGGTCCTATCCCTACAGAAAGAATATATCACTTCTGCAACATCCCTGGTGTGGTAGACTGTTAATTTGGTGGTCCTTGTGGAGTCCCCTCCCGTAGTGACTCTGGGCTTGGCCAATGGGTCATTAGCGAGCACGATGCCGGCAAAGCCTTGATAAGTCCTTGCACAGTGGAATGCTTATTCTTGGGATCCAGCTGCCATGTAAAGGCTAGCCATATGGAAAGACCATGTAGAGAGAAAAAGAGGTCCCCACCCTTAAGCCGTCCCTGCCAAGGTGCCAGGCATGTGAATGAAGCCATCTTGGACTGTCTGACTGCAACCACATGAGACCCCGAGAGAGACCAACAGATGGGCTCAACCATCCAGCTGAGCCCCAGGCAACCCAGAGTCATGAGAAATAATAAAGTGGTGGTTGTTCTAAGCCACTAAGTTTTGGAGTAAAGATCTTCCTTGACTTATGATGGATTAAGCATCCTGATAAACCCATGATAAATTGAGATCATAAATTGAAAATGTGTTTTAAATATATCTAACCTACAAACATCATAGCTTAACCTAGCCTACCTTAAAATTGCTCAGAACACTCACATTAGCCAACCGTTGGGCAAAATCATCTAACACAAAGCCTATTTATAAGAGTGTTGAAAATCTCATTGTAGTTCGTTGAATACTGTCCTGAGAGTGAAAAACAGAATGGTTGTCTGGGTACAGAATGGTTGGAAGTGTACTGGTTGTTTACCCTCGGGATCTCGGGGCTGACTGGGAGCTGTGGCTCGCTACCACTGCCCAGCTGCACCAGAGAATATCCTACCGTATATCACTAGCCCTGAAAATGATCAGAATTCAAAATGCTAATTAGATTTCTACCGAATGCGTATCACTCTCCCACCATGGTAAAAGTCGAACCATCGTTAAGTCAGGGACCATCTGTACTTTTTTATTCAGTGAAAATTAATGGAGACCCCTAGTGAGTAGTTGGCCTATGAATCAGATATGATTCTGTGGTAGAATAAAAAATAAATATTTAGTCTTTGTCCCTGGTTCATAGCATAGAACTCCTAAAACCCTTGGAATCTCCTGAATGATAATGTCTTCTGTATGCTAATGAATGACTGGTGGCTGGGGTCTCAGCATAGCTTCAGGATGGAGGCTGCTCGCCAGAAAGACCAAGGCATGATTAGAAGGTTGGAACTTAGAACCCTAACCCACCCAGCCTCCAAGGAAGGGCGAGGGGCTGGAGACTGACTTTAATCACCAATGGCCAATGATTTTAGTCAGTTGTGTCTACACACACACCCATACCTAACCCCACGCATCTCTTCCACTTGGCAGTTCCTGAATTCTGTCATTTCTAATAAACCGGTAAACATTAAGTAAAGTGTTTTCCTGAGTTCTGTGAGCTGTTCTAGCAACTCATCAAACCTGAGGAGGGGGTCGTGAGAACCCCTGATTTATAGCTCATTGGTCAGAAGTACAGGTGGCCCAGGACTCATGATTGGTATCTAAAGTGGGCACAGTCATGTGGGACTGAGCCCTTAACTTGTGGGGTCTGACGCTAACTCCAAGTAAGAGTGTCAGACTTGAACTTTTGGACACCCAGTTGAGGATTTGAGAATTGTAGAGATTCCGTTTGGCTGGAAGTAGCAGAACATCTGAGAAACAGTGGCCTAAGCAAGTAAGAGATTTATCATGCTCATGTCAGGAGAAATAAACTTTTAATCACTGGTCAGAATCAGCTGCACCAAGGGGGACTAGGGAAGTGCAATTAGCTAGGCGCATTCACATCCCCAATGAAATGGGGTATCAACTAGTAAGGAGGAAGGAGGAATGGGTATATATTTTGCCGTATTGGCCACAGCCAGCTTCTGCTGGAAAAAGAAATGTGTATTTCACGATTTTCCCCTTCTCTACCAAATGTAGCCATTAGACCAGCCCAGCAGCCTGTACATCCAGCACACAACTATCCCATGCTCCAAGGATGAGGTCTTTATTAATTTAATGGCTCAGCATTTCATATTTGTCTGTCTGTGTTTTGTTTGGGGAGTGGCAAATTAAGCTTAGAGACTGGTTTGTCTTTGCTGGCAATTTATTTAACACAGGTTCACTGTGGGAATTATAATAATTTCACAAGCCTATAGCATCCAGGATAATGTCTCTTAATAAGCCAACAAAGAAATAACACATTCCAAACAAATGATAGATTAATCACACTATTGTTCCAGGCAAGGGGAGATGACAGAAAGAAAGTCCAAATTTAGTTCAAGGTGTACCTTTTCTATGAGCTGTGGTTTTTAGGGAGAGCTGGATTTGTCAGCTGAGAGCTGACATCCAGCTACCAGGGCAAAAATAAGTCTCTTGTTGCTAGAGCACGTTACTAGGGAACGGAGGTGCACCAGTGTTGACAGGCAGGCTAGGCTGCTCCAAGGGTTATCACTCCAAGGACTGTGGCAGGGTTTGCGCCACTGCTTAGAAGGAGTACCTCCCTGAGGCAGGAACGGATGTCCCTTCTCTTGCTGAGGCTGCCACACGGTTTAACACCTCTGCCGACCAAGAGCAGCCTCGTCACGCAGGAATGAGTGTCTCAAGATCTTTGGAGAGCTAGGTCAGCAAATGGTGGCTTTGCCCAGGCTTAAACTCCCCAATACAACACTTGCTATTTATATTCTAAATGTCCCCTTGCCATAGCTGCTTCTCCACTTGTTCTTACTGATAAAGCCCTGAGCGGGGCCCCTCAGCAGCTGAGCTACTAAGTGCTTTATCCACTGACAACAGATGAGATGATGACATCCTGATACAGCTTACTTCATTCTTACATCAAAACCATTTTACTTCTAAAACCAACTTTTTTTGGTCTTTGTCATAAATGGATTAAAACAATTTCACTTAAGTCATAAACAAGTGGATTGGAAATGATATCAAACCAATACACAACAGTCTGGTTCCAGGTTCCTCTGGTAAGAAGCTGATTGATCTTGAACTTGATTCAGTCCATTGATAACATCATTAATGAAAAAAGATCTCAGGGAAGTCAACTTTAGATTTGAAGCAATGGCGATGAGCAGACATTTTCAAATGGGCATACCTTCTGCAAACCTTAGCTGACTTTCAGGATGTGTGGCACAAAAGAAGAGGCCACAGAAGGAGCTAAAAATAAAGTCTTTGTTCACAGAGTTAGCCTGTGGCCATGTCTTGAGTTAGAAGTGGCTTGGTGGGAGTGGGAGAAAAGCAATAAAAGAAAATGAGATTGGAACTCACTCATTTTCTTTCTTTTCAGCAACTTCTTGGAGGGAGGAGATGGAGATGAATAAGACATAAAAATCACAGAACTTAGACTTGGCAATGCTCTTAGAAATAAATCATCTAACCTTTCACCCAATTGCAAATAATAATAGCTAACAATTATTTACTACATGCCAAATGTTATACAAAATAATTTACTTGATTTTTATATATTACTTTAGTTTTACCCTTACCACATCTCTAAAAGGTGGCATGATTTTAATGTCTGTCTTCCAGGCATCGAGTTAAGCAACTTATTCAAGGCCACAGTGAATAAACGGCTGGACCAGAATTCCTGAATATGTACTGCTTTCTCCTTAGTTCTTTCTATCCCATCCCCTGACAACTCCAGGCTCTTCTAGCTCTCCACTCCTCCAGAGACTGGTTTGTCTTTGCCGGCCTTTCTCCTCATTCCTACTTGGAAAGCTTGGTTTCTCAAACATTCCTCCACATGTTAAGCTGACATCTGCTTTTCTGGAACTTGCGTCATCTGTCTGCCCACCAAAGTAACACATAAGCCAGTCCCTCTGTCCTCTGACAGTCCTTCCAATGTCTGCAGTTCCAGAATCATGCATCCTCTGAGCCTTTTCTTCCCCAGGCTAAATATCTACAGCTACTGTAACCCTGCCCCGTAAGACCTTCCTACATGCTGTGCTTCTTCCTCTATGTATATTGCACTCAGACTGCAAATTCAAACTTCTACAGACACCAGCCTAGTAATGAAAATAAATAAAGCAGGCCAGGTACAGTAAAATCACATGGGCTTCTCCTTCTTTTATTTTCCCACTTTTCATAGAGACACGGATCCTGAAAAGTTTGTCTCTGCAAATTTAACCATCAAAGGCGACTAACCACCCTCAGTCTCACTATTTGGGGATGACAGGGGGTGGTGAGCACTGTGGCAAACTGCGAAGCGAGTGCACGACTGAAAGAAAGCAGACAGTGTTCACATCCAGCCGGTGCCGTCATAAAGGTGGTGCCAGAGTTTCTGAACTCTTCAAAAGCTGCTGGAAACCTGGGTTTCTACTGGAAAACTTTTGATTTTTATCAGAACAGTTTTCTCTTTCTTTTTTGTTTTTCCTGCAGCGTGATATAAGCCAAACAAAGTGTGTCTGCAGGCTGGATCCAGCCCCTGGGCTGCTGGTCTACAACTGCTCTTGAGGACAGTGGGACCCTCACTTCGCTTGACCTAAACACCATGCTTCTAGGAATGCAGACTAAATTTGCAGGAGCTTTCCTAGAAGCGGTATCACATTATACTTTAAGTTTGCATGGAACTTGTGGCTAAGTGAGTAACTTCAAGTCTTCATGTACAGGGTTGTCCAGCCTGCCTCTCCAGCCATCTTGTGCAGTGATATTTTTGTTTGTTTTTTTTGGCGGTACGCAGGCCTCTCACTGTTGTGGCCTCTCCCGTTGCGGAGCACAGGCTCCGGACGCGCAGGCTCAGCGTCCATGGCTCACGGGCCCAGCCGCTCTGCGGCATGTGGGATCTTCCCGGACCGGGGCACGAACCTGCGTCCCCTGCATCGGCAGGCGGACTCTCAACCACTGCGCCACCAGGGAAGCCCTGCAATGATATTTTGAACCTCACTGTCTGACTTTGCGTTCCTCCCTGTTGGTCCCCATTCTGTCTTGGAGAGTTTTGTCTATTTCTCCCTGCCTTTGTGTGCAGCTTTGACCAATGCTCCTTCCATGAAATCACCAGGTGGACCCAATACCCAGATGAATTCTGACCCATCTTGAGGGCATTAATTAGAATGTCGGCTAGAAATATGGAGCTCCAAGGTACCCCAAATGTCACCAATGCGCTAAAAACACTCCTTAGCTTCAGAATGGAAGGAAACTAGCCTGCGTTTGGCACCTACTCTGAGCTCAAGCCGGCCAGCTCCCTCATCCTCGCTTCCCACCCACTGTAGAGACCCCTTCTGCAGCTCTGCCCCTGTGGCCAAGGAAGAACCCCCAGGCTTCACCCCATATCACTAAGTCTGAACTCTCAGCTCTGGTCTGCAATTCCCAGATTGGTTCCTGATCGAACTGTGTATTTGGCTCTGGGTCTCAGTCTCAGCTCTGGATGTCAGCCCTCGCCTGGCAGCCCAAGGATCAGTGTGGCCCCTGCTCAGCACCCATCCCAGGCACCCAGCCCTTTGCCTGTGCCTGAGACTGAACTCCTGCTTGGCCAGGGGGACACACACTGTGCCAGGCACTGTCCTTGGCGCTGCAGCATCCGTGATCTCACTTAATGGTGAATCCGCATGTTCCCACTGTCAACTGGCCCACATTTTTCAGTTGGCCCTTTTTTGATGATCGGCGAATTTGTATTATTCATGCTCTTCCTGCCTCCTCATTATTGTGAGTGATTGCGAGCAGGGCGCCGAGCTGTTCACCAGCCTGCACAAAGCCAGCAGTACATGCTCCCTCAGAATTCCTTCTCTTTTTGTGAAATAGCTCACTATTCTTATCTGTAAAATGGGGGTGTTTCTGAGGGATCTATTCATTGATGTTAAGCATTTCTAACAGAGCCAGGCATGTCGTGGGCACTCATGAATGTCAGCTTGAAGTAGCAGCAGTTGGAGAACTCATGCTGGTCACCTCCTGATCTAGCCCCCAGGCGCTAAAGAGGGGGCACCCCCTTCCCTAAGGGAATGTCACTAATTCCCTTCCGCCACCAGGCTCAGCAGCAGGCACCCCGAGCTGGTTTTCTGATGAAAGGAAAGGATTGGTTCAAGCCATCCACATGGCCCGGGGGACGGCCTCTGGAAGGCACAGGCCTGATTCCTACCTCTGCCACTTACTTGTTGGGCAACTCGGGACCAGTTGTTTACTCTCTCTGAGCACAGGTGCTCTATCTGTAAAAAGTGGGCAGTAATATGTAGCTTACAGCATTATGGTGGGCGATCAAATGAGATTTGTAGTGAAACACTAGGCACATAGTAGGCACTTGATATGGTGATGATGACACAAATACTGAGGCAGACATTGTCTTTGGCCCTTCCCAGCGAGAACCAGCAGACTTCCTTTTTTCCTGCCAGGTTTGCAAAAACTGAATTACAAACTTACTGCTTGGTTGTGGTAAAAACAAAACAAAACAAAACAAAATCAAACTAACAATACAGGCATTTATAAAATAAAAAGTTGGCGTCTTCTGCACTCCAATTCTACTCTCCTGAGAGAGCCATTGTTAACTGTTTAGGGTATGGCCCTGCTGACATTTTTCTATACACACACACACACATTATTTTTAAAGCAACATCAGGATACCATACATACCCTTCTGCAACCTACTTCTTTCTCTAAGCAGAATTTCATGGCCATTTTTCCAAGTCAGAGTATATGGAGCTAGTCCAGCGTTACAGACTTAATTATGTCTCCCAAAATTCATATATTGAAGCCTTAGCCGTCAGTGCCTCAAGATGTGACTGTATTTGGAGATAAGGCCTTTAAAGATGTAGTTAAGTTAAAGTGGGTCATTCGTGTGGGCCCTAATCCAATACGACTAGTGTCCTTTTAAGAAGAGGAGAGTAGGACACAGACAGAGGCATCAGGCACTTGTACACGTAGAGAGAAGGCAGCTATCTGCAAGCCAAGGAGAGAAGCTTCAGAAGAAGCCACCCTGCTGACACCTTAATCTTGGACTGCTAGTCTCCAGAACTTTGAGAAAATAAATTTCTGTGGTTTAAGCCACCCATTCTGTGGCATTTGTTATGGCAGCGCTAGCAAACTTATACATCCAGGCTTTCATAAAATACATAGTATTCCATTTTATAGATGGTACAAAAAATGTGTTTGTTGATGACTTTCAGGTTGTTTACAGTTTTATGGTATCACTAAGAGTGCTTCAGGTAATATCCTAGCAATATGCTTTGTGCACATACGTGAGGATATTTGTAGGCTCTGTGCCCATATGAGGAATGACCAGGTTGGAGAATATGCACATCTCAAGCAACGTACGACTCAGTTGTACCAACTGAAACTCCCATAAGGTAGGCAAATTACTGCCTTCCTTTTTACCCCCAAAGCATAATTTCAAGGACTTACATTCTGTGGCCATAAAACATAACTAAACTGACAGTCAGTAAAATATGACAACTTTGACCTTGGCTTTGCTTGTGCGGACCACTTCTGCCTATGCCAGGACCTTGGCCCCATCAACCACCTGCAGAAACACACAATTTTCCTGAATGGGCAAAGTTCTCACCAGACTTTATAGTCTCTTCATTGTGAAGTCAAACTCGCTAAGAACAAATGGCCATACCAGAAACAGAAGCATTGATTTAAATTTTTTAAGAGTATAATTAGATTTGAATCACACATGGTATATTGGATTTAGGGAGAAAATATTTCATGACAAGCTGCCAATGTATTTGTTTCTCATCTTTCACCATATAGAACTGGGGGTTGAAGGCTGCAGAAATGGACACAGGTTGGCAATGGCATTCCGATAGGCAGTAATTTCTATCTTGAGTTGATGTGTCTGACTGGCCTTTTGTTTGGAAAAAAATTTAAAAATGGGAACCGTCTTCTGTAGTGAAGATGAACTTGGAGGTGTGACGGTCCAGGTCCTTTTTGGAGAGTGTATCGGAATTTACCCAAATTGCAAGGGGGTTTGCCTTCCCTCTTTTTGCTCTTACTTTTCCATACAAGTGGATGTGCAAAACAACTGAGCATTAAAAGAACATTTGTTTTGTGAATGAGTAAATAAATAGCTGTTAGTACACTTTTTCTATTTCTAATTGTTATTAATTTTCTCAATATGTCATACATACATATCATTCAAAATTCTGGGCTGGCCATCTCGTTGTCCGTGCTCCCTGCTTCTTTTGGTCCCGTTCTGGGCAGGGCTTGTGTTCAGAGCCAACTAAGAGTAACAACTGCAGTTCATTGGATGCTTACTGGGCACTAGGCATTATATCTAGTACCTAATCCCACCTAATCCTCTTTTGGGGAGGGATTAATAGTACAATTACAGTTGAAGAAACTGAGGTCAGAGTGGTTAAGTAATTTACTTGCCCAAGTTTACACAGTAAGAATCAAAAGCAAGATTCTTTTCCTGGTCTGTTACCAGAATCTGGACTTGTAATCACTGTACACTTAACCTCTCCGTGCCTCAGTTTCCTCAGTCGTAGCCTAGAGATAATAATAGGGATTATTTCATAAAGTTGTTTTGAGGGTGGGAGAGGAGGCAGTAAGGAGTAGAATGGATCCAAAACAGTTGAGAAAAGAATTGGAGGCAGGTCACAGTGAATGTTTAGGGATGAATAGTGTTTCTCAAAGTGTCATCAAGAGCCAACCAGATTAGCATCACTTTAGGAGCTTATTTCACACGCAGATTTTAGGGCCCCTTCCTAGACGTCTTCAAGCGTGGAGTCTGGGAATCTACATTTTAAACTAGCATAGAGATGATTCTGATGCACATTGAGATTTGAGAATTTCAGGCCCTAGGATGTGTGTCTGTCTGTATGTGTGTGTGTGTGTTGTTACTTGTAGCTCCATCCGGATAGCACTATTGTGGCTCTATACTAAACCCCTCCTCACCTTTCCTCTGTACTCCCCACGTACAAGTCATGTTTTTCTCATCACCAGCATAGCCAGTAATCCATCCAAAAGAGATTCTGAGATTCCAAACCAAGAAATCTGTGTGTGTTTCTGATTTCTTTTTGCTGGGGAAAAAAAAAAATAGTGATAGATGGCCCATGAATGATGTGAATCTGTGGTCGGGTGTCTTAAATGTATAGGAACCCATCTAGCCCCTGGTGTGAAGATCACTCCAATGCCCTGTGTTCCTACAGTCATTCTGGTCCCCTGAATTTGGGGGCTAGCTCTGATGAGCCAATACCTTCAACAGCCTAAGTAGGTGATGAAAATTTAAGTAAACAATACTCACTAACGTTATGATCATGTGTGGCATCTTCTATTACTAAATGATCCCGGTACACAGATATTATTCACTTAAATAGTCAATCACTGTCAACAAATTAAAAGATGCAGAGAATGAAATTAGCAAAATGGAATATGGATGTAAAGTTCATTTGAAATTCAATTTAGTGACAACATTAGCTTTCAACAAGTCTGCCCAACTGTTTGAACACCTTCCTTTTGCACAGAGTTTTTTAGAAATAAATGCAATTAACCTTTTTACCGTTCAATTGCTGTTGGCCATAACAATATTGTTACATGGCACCTATGGTCTGGGAGTGAAATAATTAAACGATGATGTGGGATGAGGACATCAGGGCAGTCCTAGGGCTTTTTCTGGAGCTTCTACTCACGACTTAGGGGTGGGGCAACAAGAGGGGTCCAAGAGGTGGAGATGGGTGTGCGTTTGCACTGAGCCTTCCCCAGGGAGCATCTGATATTGTTGCATTGTGTCTGGAGGCGAAGAGAAACCTTCTCAAGACCCATCTCACAGTCCAGATTCCTCATTCCCTATTCCGCACACAGCAGTGTGCATTCTGCATTTCCAGCCAATTGCCCTGAAAAGCCAGCCCCTCCCCCACTACCTCATTGCCTTTCATGATTCTATGACTCCTTTTATCCAGTCACTCTAGCTGGAGAGTAGGAGTCACCTCAGACTCCTGTCTCCCCCTCCGCTCCCACAGGGCAGTGAGTCACGTCACCCCTTCAAGCCTTCTTCCCTTGGAAGCTGCCTCTCTCTCCTGCTGTCTGTGCCTGCGGCTGCCACGAGCAATCTGGGTCCCCATCTCCACTCGGCTCTCACCTCTGCATGGCTACATCCTGGCCCCCACCCCAGAGTCCACCCTGCATGCCTCTCTCTGCCAAGGTGAACAGACAAGCCCCGACTCAATATCCTGCAACCACTCCCCGCTGCCCCCATGATCAAGACCGAGCCTCCCGTCCATCAGTCCTCTGCCACCCTCACCACCCGCGATGGCCTGGTGGGCACGGCTTCCCCTACCTCCCCTGCATCTGCTACCCGCCCCACCCTGGTACCCAGATTGCTCTTCAAATTGCCTATTCCTCACCTCCAGACATGCTCTGCGCTTTCCTGCCCTCACACCTTGCTCCTACCAGCCACTACATCCGAAAGAAAACAAAAACCTTTTCCATTTCTCTCTCTCAGTAAAATCCTTCTTTCCCAAGGCCCAGCCCAAACCCCACATCTGCCATTAAGCCTTCCCAACTACACCCCAGCCTCCAGAGATCAGTCTCCTTCAAACAGCTCAAGTGCTTATTGTATGGGGCGTTCCTTTTGATCCTTAATAACTTGCTTTGTGATGTCTCTCCACACTCTCAGCTGTGTAGTACATTCCCTTGAAAGCAGGGACATGCCTTTTAGTCCCTGCTTCTTGCTTAATGAATGAAGCCATTTCTAAGCCTTCCCTGCAAAAGGATGACACCGGTTTCTTTTGTGTCCTGTTTTCAGGGCTGTCTTGAGGTGGACAATTCAGATATGTTGAGAGCAGGAAGCCCTGCCTTGGAGCAGCATGTTGTAGGCGGACTGATGGGATTTCGGGGATGCAGGCAGAGGACGTGCCCATCTGTGGGCACGGTGCTTAGCCTGGAAAGCTGTCTCTTGTCAACTGTGCCCGATATTCTTGGTTCTGAACCACATCCCTGGCTGTTCCAGATCACCCCGTTATTACTACAGAGCTGCCCCACTGCTGGGGTAGGTGGGGAGTGGGCAGTGGCTCCTCCCATCCTCCCTTCACAACGAGCTGCGGGGAAATAAGTCACATTTAGACATTAGGAAACCTCTATCCTCTAGCAACTGAGAGCAAAATTCTTCAGGAATCTATGGAGAATCTCCACGAATTCTTGGGATTCTTCTCCAAGAATCCTGAAGGGGGTGGCCAAGATGCTGAGCTTGTCCTTTCTCTGGTCTGAGGGTAGAAAGAAACAGTCTCACTTATCTCTGAGCTATGGCTTTCCTCCCCCTGCTTCCCAAAGCCAAACCGATTCTCTCTATATTAGCTGGCTGCCACTCATGAAGTTACCATTTATGTGCCCAGCGCTCCACAGTTTACCCCACCTAACTCTCATGGCAAATCGCTGAAGAAAGTTTGTTCCCATTTTAGAGATGGTAAGTCTGAGGCTGGGAGAAGTTAGCCAACACAGCTGGTAAGCAGAGCCAGGTTAGAAACCAAGCTGAGTCCAAATCCCCCTTTCCAAGCACTACCCTGACCTGACTCCCAACCCAGCATTTCTGAAACCTCTTTTCCTCTGGGAAGCCCCCCCGCCCCCAGCCAAGCTGCCTAAATCATGAGGTTGCCCCAATTATCCCTCACTTGTCTCTTTACAGCCTGTTTGAAATGATGGCATCTGGTGCTCCTCCTGACATGTGTGGTTATGAATTGTGTGGATTTTGTGATCACAGTGCCATGCTCCCTGTGAGCTGGCCCAGCATCTGGGCTGGAGTCAGGTTGTTTACCTCCAAAGGATGAGCCATGAAATGACCGTCTAAGTGGGTTTCAGGTCACTGTGGCCACTGAGCTACCTTCTCCCCCAGCCCACAAATTTTGGGGGATACTCTTTGAGATAAAGCCAGCAAGGCAGGTTCCTCCTGGGCCCTTTCTTGGTTTGAAGTTTTGGCTTAACACGTGCTGGGTGCCTCGTTCAAGGAGTTTAATCTCTCATGCCTTGGTTTCCTCCTCTGTAAAATGAAGACATCCTTCCCTACGACATTGTTTGATGTGTAAATGAAATCAAGTATGTTCAACACTTAGCAAAGTATCTAGGATATTGCAGGGTTTCTGCAAATGTTGGTTTCCTTCAGATCCCGAATAAATAACCTGGGAGCCTCAGACTTCCCATCTCTAAAATGGGAACAAACTCTCTTCAGAGATTTGCCGTGGGAGTTAGTTGAGTTATAACTGTGCTTGGGAGAATATGGTCTGAATAATGACCACATCTCAGGCAGCTCTGGCCTGACCTCTGATGAGCAGGATCTCGGCTCTGATCTCAGCTCTTAGCCTCCGTTCCCTACTGCCCCCACCCTGTCTGACCATCCGCACCCCTCATCTGCCCCAGCCTCGACACAGCCCTTCCTGGGAGGCAGAGAGAGAAATGGGAAAAGGAAGACAGGATTAGCCTCCCCACCAGCACTTTGAAGGACACAAAGCCCCCCAGTCCAGAGGATGCCCCCAAACCTCCCTTCCCAGCTCATCTCGCAAACTTCTGCTCACACTGATGCAAACAGCTTTGTGCTTTGCCAAGAAACGGAGCAGTAATCGGGGAGGCGGGGGCAGTGGGGTCAAGGGAAGGCTTTTTACAAGATGGGAGGTACGATTTTACATTTACTGTTGGAAATGGTCAAATAGAGAAAAATTGATGGAGGAGAGTCTTCCACTGAGTCTGGTTTTGCAGTATTATCTGGTTTCCTTCACTCCCCTTAAATTTTAGATTAAAGTTTCCTTTCTCATGTCAGTGACTCCCTTATACTCAATAGAGATGACATGGTCCAGCAGGAAGAGTTTTGGAATTTGGGTTCAAATCTCACTTCTACCACTGATTGTCTGGGTAGCCTCTCTAGGCCTCCATTTCCTCCTTTCTAAAATGGCAAGAATAATAATACTTACCTCTCGAATTTGGTGTAAGGATTAAAGGAATAGTGTTTGGCCTGGAGCAGTGTTTAGTAAGAACTCAGAAGTGGCCATTGCTGTTGTTACCATTCTCTTACCAAAAAGGTTCTTCCATGTCTTCCTGCGATGCACTGAGTCCCTTGCTATGAGGTAACCATTTCTTTGGTGTCAGTCATGGGTCAAAGTACCAGATCCCGAGATCTGACTGTGTAATTGGAGAGAGAGCTAAAGATAAATCTAGATCTGGAGTTACATTCTCACTCTACATATTTATCCAGCGGTTCCCTTCTCACAACCACTTTTCTGAAGTTTCAACCTTCAGCTGGAAGAAGTCACAAAAGCATAACTGGTGTTCCCAGGCCTTTAGAACGCCTCTGCTTGAAACTCCAGACTCACCAGGGGTCCAGGTTTCCTCGAACCCTGGCTCATTTGATGGGCAACAGGGCCAAGCAATGGGTGAACGCCCGCAAGGCTCTATCGGAGCGCCCATGGTCCATCTAGAGCAGTGGTTCCCAAACTCTGCCACATACTGGCACCACCTGGGGAGTGCCTACCCCAGAATTCTGATTGACTGGCAGGGGCCAGGGCATAGGGACTCTTAGAACCTCTCCAGATGATTCCATTGTGCAACAGAGTTGAGAACCACTGGACTAGGAAGCTCACAAGCCTCCTAAATGGGATGATCTGCTGTCACCTGTGCCACGTCCAGACTAAGCCAGCCCTTCACTGGGGGTCAGGAGACTGGCTCCTTCATTCATTTATTCAAGTATTACCACCTCTGACGATGCATCCAGGGCCCTGTCCCTGCCCACGTGGGTGAGCTGCCCTCATCTAACACCCCTAGGACTTGCACTCTTGTACTTGCCCTTCATGGCATTTATCTCTCTGTGGGTCACTTGTTTTTCTTCTCCACATCTGTGAATTTCTTGAGTGTAAAGACTAGGTCTTCCTTTCTTACCCCCAGTGCCTAAAATGTTTAATTGAGGGAATGCATGTATGAATGAATGAATGAGTGAATGAATAAATGAATAAACTATGGGACTCCAACCTTAGAAGGGAGGCATTGTAAGAGAGAGCATGGCACCTGGAGAAGATAGATTTCAACTCAGATCCCAGCTCTGCTACTTAGTAGCTGTGCTGCTTTAGGAGGTTTCCTCAATCTCTCTGAACCCCACTTTCCTTACCAGGAAAATGAGGATAGTAAATTTCTGATAGTGCTGTTGTAAGGAGTAAATTATGTAATCCATCTAATGTGCTTTGTCTGGAACATAGTAACAGCCCAATAAATGTGAGCTCTTATTAGAATGGGGGGGCGGGGCTGCTATTTGCACCTTCACGGGCATTTAGACGCTGCCCTCATTACCTAATTCCTCTTGATCCTGGGTTTCCTACCCCGTTAAGGAGAGTGTTCCTGGGACAGCCTGGGTGAGCAGGAAGCTCCTTCCTCCGCCTTCTGTGTGTCAGCTCCCCCAGCCTTGGGTGCGGAGCCCCGAGGGGAGCAGTTGCTCTGCCTTTTAACCTCCTTGCTGCTTTGTGTTGATTACAGGGCAGGTGGAAGCAGCTGCTGTGACTGGGTGGCATCTGCTGTGGCCTGTCAGCCCCCGTCAGACTCACCCTGAGGGCAAATAGGGCTCCAGCTGATGAAAAGCTTAGTTGCAGCCTCCGAAGCAGCCCCGCAGCTGAGGTCCTGGCCTTTCCTCTTGTTTCCCATGTGCTTCGGCAGTTCCAGCCCTCCGCACGACCAGGGCTAGAGTCCCGGCACTGAGGTGCCCTTCTCCAAAGATCAAATGACTGGGCACACGCTATGTCTGCACGTTGAAGCACATCAAAGGCTTGAGAAAAAGCAGGCTGCCCAGGGATGTGGAGGCAGCTGTCTACTTGCTATGATTCCAGGGTCCCTGGAAAAATCCCTGGAGCCCCACATATTTTCCTGCCAGAAAGTTGAAACTCCACCATC
Source organism: Physeter macrocephalus (assembly GCF_002837175.3). Lineage (NCBI taxonomy): Eukaryota > Metazoa > Chordata > Mammalia > Artiodactyla > Physeteridae > Physeter > Physeter macrocephalus. The sequence continues at coordinate 61,412,983 of NC_041224.1, forward strand.
AGATACCCAATCTTATGGTTTAAAGCAGCGGTTCTCAAAGTGTGGTTCCTCCTCTACCCCAGCAGCAGCAGCACCTGAGAGCTCATTAGAAATGCAAATTCTGGGACTTCCCTGATGGTCCAGTGGGTAAGACTCTTCACTCCCAATGCAGGGGGCCCAGGGTTCGATCCCTGTTCAGGGAACTAGATCCCACATGCTGCAACTAAAAGATCCTGCATGCCACAACTAAGACCTGGCATAGCCAAATAAATAAATATTTAAAAAATACAAATTCTGGGCTTCCCTGGTGGCGCAGTGGTTGAGAATCCGCCTGCCGATGCAGGGGACACGGGTTTGTGCCCCGGTCCGGGAAGATCCCATATGCCGCGGAGCGGCTAGGCCCTTGAGCCATGGCCGCTGAGCCTGCGCGTCCGGAGCCTGTGCTCCGCAACGGGAGAGGCCACAACAGTGAGAGGCCTGCATACCGCAAAACAAACAAACAAACAAAAAATACAAATTCTTAGGTTCCACCCCAGACTCCGAAATCAGGATCTGGGGGAGGGACTTATCTGTGTTTAGACTCGGGACAGACTCTTAGCACTGCCTTCTAGCTCTGTGGGCAAATTACTTATTCTCTTCAGCTTTCATTTGCACCATTATAAAATTCAGATTGTACAGCCAATTCAAAGGGCTGAAGATGAAATAAGATACATGAAGTACTTGCACATACTAAGTGCTTAATGAGTGCTCATATCCTCTCCCCACCCCACCTCACCTCATTTCTCATAGAGGAGTCTAGGTTAAGTGCCATGGTAGGGGAGAGGATCACACAGATGGGAATTTGTGAATCGCAGTGGCGTGGACCAGGAGAGAAAGACGTTAGAGGAGGATGGGATGCTGAGACAGAGAAGGAGGAGAAAAAGGGAGAATAAGGAGCTCCCCTCAGACTTCACCCTTCTGGTGCCCTCTGTTTTGCAGGGGCTGGCCCTTCGGGGCAGGGTCCACCTCCAGTGGCCCAGTCTCACCACCATCCTTCCCAGATGCTGGGTGGGGCGGATTCTTTGCTCACCTTTCCCCTACTTGATTCTAACCTCTTTCAGGCACATGACTTACAGATCTAAAGGTTTCCTGCAGGGAGATGACTGGTGGAAATATAGAAATGGGGAACTTTCCTGTAACCCTGGGTCATGGGGCTTAAGAAGAGAGCCAGCAGTTGATAGAGGCCACCCTGGGGTCCTAACTCTTGCACAGACACTGCCAGGGTCTCCCAAGGAGCCAAAAGGCAGGCAGCTGAGAGCATCTGAAGAGAGGCAGATGTGGCCCTGGAGAAACAGATGTATGTGTCCCAGAGCAGCCTGCTTCCCTTTCTTTTAAAGTCTTCCCATTGCCACTTCAGCCTTTGATGGGAGGATAAATTAAGATCTCAGTCTCACTAGGTAGGCTCACGTGACGTGGTTCTGGGGTAATGACACCCCAATTTCCCTAGCTTCCCATTGCCAGGAACTACAGAGCCAATGTTTCATCATTAATTTAAGGCATCCCTATTAGAACTTGCATCTCCATTAAGCTATGTTCTGGCTTGGGTGCGTCAGCCTCTATTCAAACCCCAGCTCTACCATTTGTTAGCAATTATGTTCTGGGTTAAATATTTAACCTCTTCAAGCCTCACTTTCTGCCTTTGTGAAATGGGAACAGTGATTATATATATATAAGTGTATGCATATACTTATAATAATTTCAAGGGTTAAAAGTCTGCAGTGCTGTTTGGGTTTCTCATGCATGTATTTCTTTAAAGTTTCAAAAAGAGCGTAGGGAGTAAGGACTGAAGAGAATGGTTGAGATCGGGAATGGCTAGCAGGTCTCACATGGGTGGACTTGCAGGCGCCAGCGGAACACTGTTCTATCAGGGCTGTGAAGGATTCCAAGGAGACCCCAGTCTCTGCAGACAGAGCGCGTGACTGAGTGGAAGTATCTACTCCGATCTGGGCAAGGGACCCAGTCGCACGTGCAACCCACATTTGCCATCTCTGCTCTAGTTGCCCCCTCCCTGAAGGCAAAAAGACAGGCTGTGACTCTTGCAGTTACCTGCGGTAGAATTATAGAAGCCATTACGTGGGATCTTCAAAGGCTCACACAGAAAAAGTAACTCACCCTCTTAATTGAACACCGTCCTGCGGTATCATTTTGGAATGGTGGAGCTGTCCCCAGTCACAGCGCACCTCCTCTTGATCTTCGTGATAAAAGTCCTTGATGTCGACTCGCCAGGAAAGAAAGAGGAGTGCTCTCTCTGTAGTGGCGTTAGACAGATGTTTGGTGAAGCTGGTTTTGTCAGGGTGGGGTGGGGAGGTGGAGACTAAGAGGTGGGTGAGCATCCCAGGCGAACCCGAACTCCAGCCCCTTGGCTATTTGTCAGATCAACTGTGGCTTTTGTGTGTTTCACAGCTGGCGGTCTGTAAGGCACACAGGTGTTTTACATTATTAATCAGCTAGATCTTTTTTTCCTTCCTAATAATCTCATCTCCCTCCAAAGCTGTGGAAGCACTTTGAAAAGCAGGCTGCGGTGTATCCGTGCAGAGTGTTTAAGGCAAGGCAACAGGGTGGGCCCAAGGTCCCTTGGGACAGCAGGCACTGTGCCTGGGGCCCATGGGAATTTGAGGGGCCATAAAAAGGTTTTGATTTTAAAATCAGAAGAAAAAATGAATGTAATAATAATGAATATAGAATAATGAATCCCACCAGGATTATATTTATCTTTATACCAATGCAATCATAAAGTATCATTTTTAATATTTTTTATGGGAGAAGAAGTCCACAAAAACTTAAGTGCCTAGGGTCCAGGGGGATCATAAAATGCACCCCGGAGTGTAGGGTATGGAAGAGATTTGAATGGGGTTTGGGGACAAAGCTGTGGTCCCACCTCAGACCTGCTGACCCCATGACCTTGAGCAAATCATTCACCTGGGGTTGCAGTTTTCTCCTGGTTCAGTGCCTACAAGTGCAGGAGAGGACTGAGGGCCCCTCTTCTCCCCTTCCTCTCAGTCCCAGCTCTAGGAGATAACCGTGAACTGTGTGAACATGTATAAACAGGCACTGGGTATATAAAAGATCAGAATTCTCATTACCTAGAAGGAAGGTGGGCATCCCCTGCATGCTCCAGGGATGAACAGCTCCAGAGGACAGGTGAGTGTTTTCACAACACCCTGACATCCTAACATCCACCAGGCAGTCACCATCTGTCCCGTTCCTGAGAAAAAACAAGTTAGGGAGACGCTGGAGGAGTAAGCTGGGTCTTGCAGTGGTCGTGGGGACTCAGGGAGACAGAAGCCTTCAGGGAACCACACAACTCTAGGCGGAGTGCTGAGCTGGCTTCTGGAATAACCCGGGGAGCAGCGGGGGATGGAGAGGGAGGCAGGAGGGCCTCCAGGTGTGAGGGGCTCGGCCAACCTGCAGACCAGGGGTCGTCCTGCGTGTGCTCTGCGGGGTACCTAAGCTGAGATGAAGATCCGAAGCATCTGGAAATCGAAGGGATTTTTCAAAAATAGACCTTGGGAGAGTTAGGGGAGAGGAAAATGGGAAGGTTTGAGAGGGCACCAGAAGTTCTGAGGTGTGACACAACCCGTTCCTTCTCCCCAAGGAATCACCATAAAATCCGAACTGCTCACCCCAGCGCTGGGGGTTGAGTGGTATGTTTTGACGATATCACTAACTGCCAGACAGACCTGGCCTAGGTTCCCATAATCCGTCTGCCTCATTGCTTTTGCTCTTTTCTCCTTCCTTCCTCTCTCCCCCATATCTTTCTTCGCTTTTTCCCCCCTCCCCCCTTCCCTCCCTCTCTCCCTCCCTCCCCTCTGGCCCGATACTCCTCTCCCTTCTCCCCTTTCCCTTTGCTTTCTCCTCACACTCCAGAAAGTGGAGAGAAGCATGCCCACTGGAGAGCTCCCAGCTGTGGGAACCCCAAAGCAGGAGGGTCAGGAAGCCTCCTTGAGAACAGTGGAATCCATCTTCTTTCTGATGAGTGGAGCACTAAATGGCTTAGTCTGACTGCAAAGTTAACCTGACTCCTGTCGGTGGCATTACTAATTTAAATACCGTTTCTTTCCTTCTCCTTACAGATAAGTGTTTTTTTCCTTATCTGTGAGAACAGGCATCTCCCCACTTAACGGTGGAGAGGACAGACAGCTGGACGCTAGCCCGCCAGCCTGCAGGACAGGGTCGGCAGGCTGGGGGGCCTAGCAATGCCAGAGCTTTCATCCGCAGGGGCAAACCAAGCCTGGCCTCAAGAAGGAAACCCCTTATTCCTCCTCTGCCCATGCCCTGGGGAGAGAAAAAGAAGGGGATGGCTTAGAAACAGAGGAAGTCCAGGCCTTCCCCAGGGCTGTGTGGGGAGGGATGGTGGGCTGGGCAAAGGAGTGGGCTGGCAGAGCCCTCTCCATCTCTGTCTCTGAGACCTCCTCACCCAGGGCTGCTCATATACATAGTTTCAAAGCTGCTGTAATTAAGAATCAAAGAGGTGAATGTTCAAATCATCAAAGGCCATTTTGAAAACCTATCTGCCGGGCAAAATAGTAAAAGCTTTTTGAAGAGTTTGCCTACTACACAGGTGCTCTCAGATCCTCCTGGAAGGAAACGTGCAAGCTTTCTGGAGACACAATTTGGAAATGTGTCACCCAAAATATACCCTTTGACCCAGGCATTTCACTTCTAAATATATCCTAAGAACCCCATAAACGTCATCAAGAATTACTCACAAAAATGGCCATTGCAAGTTTTATTATAGTAGTGAAAACTTTGAGACTTAGAAGAGTGATTAGCTAATTTGTGGTACATTTATTTATTCAATGAAATTCTGAATATCTATTAAAAATGATTATATATGGATTTAATGACATGGAAGATATTCACGATATACTATTTAAATGAAAAAGTTGTTTTCTAAGCAGTATGTATATTATGATCTTATCTTTTTTTTTTTTTTTTGTGGTATGCGGGCCTCCCTCTGTTGTGGCCTCTCCCGTTGCGGAGCACAGGCTCCGGACGCGCAGGCTCAGCGGCCATGGCTCACGGGCCCAGCCGCTCCGCGGCATGTGGGATCTTCCCAGACCGGGGCGCGAACCCGGTTCCCCTGCATCGGCGGGCAGACGCGCAACCACTGTGCCACCAGGGAAGCCCATATGATCTTATCTTTTAATGAAAAGAGATACCATTTACAAGTATATTAATTATCTCTTGATGCATAACAAATTACTCCCAGAACTTTGTGCCTTAACATAATAAGCATGTGTTGCCTCACAGTTTCTGTGAGTCAGGAATTCAGAAGTGGCTTCTGGCTCATAGTCCCTCATGAGGTTATAGTCAAAATGTCAGCTGGGGCTACGGTCACCTGAATGCAGATAGAGGATGCTTCCAGGATGGCTCATTCACATGGCTGTTGCCACGAGGCCTCAGTTTCTCGCCCCACGGATCTCTCCATAGGACAGCTTGAGTATCCTCATGGCATGGAAGCTGGCTTCCCCCAGAGCAGGGGATCCTAGAGAATAGGACATAGGTCACAATGTCTTTCATACGTACCTCAGTAGTCCCACCTTGTCACTTCTGCAATATTCTATTGATTATGCAAGTTAGCCCTATGCAATGTGGGAAGGGACTATACAACAGCATGAATACTAGGAGGCAGGGATCATTGGGTCATCTTGGAGGGCCGTCTACTGCAATGTTTGTACTCATTCAATAAATAGTTTTTCCAGGACATGGAAGCAACCTAAGTGTCCATCGACAGATGAATGGATAAAGAAGATGTGGCACATATATACAATGGAATGTTACTCGGCCATAAAAAGAAAAGAAATTGAGTTATTTTGAGTGAGGTGGATGGACCTAGAGTCTGTCATACAGAGTGAAGTAAGTCAGAAAGAGAAAAACAAATACCACATGCTAACACATATATATGGAATAAAAAAAAAAAGGTCATGAAATGAACCTAGGGGCAAGACAGGAATAAAGACACAGACGTAGAGAATGGACTTGAGGACG
>NC_041224.1:61419387-61480463 GCF_002837175.3 Physeter macrocephalus
GATATATATATATATGTATAACTGATTCACTTTGTTGTGAAGCAGAAACTAACACACCATTGTAAAGCAATTATACTCCAATAAAGATGTTAAAAAAAATAAAATAACATCTACCAAAATAAATAAATAAATAGTTTTTGAGTACCTGCTGAGCATCAGACCCTACTGCCTCTGTGCTGAGGGTGCACACACAAAAAGAGAGACAAAGTGTCTGTTCTCCTGGAGGTCACATTCTAGGGGAGGGGGAGGGAAGAGATCATAAGGAAGCAAGGTCATTATAAACAGTGATGAGTGAGCGAAGAGAGTGTGGAGGAGGGGATGTCAGAGAAGCAGGCAGGGGCAGATAAAGAAAAACCCTGTAGGTCATGTACAAATTTAGCTTTCATTCTAAATGTGATGTAAAGGATGGTTTTAAGCAGAGCAATGACATGATCTGATTTATATTTAAGAATATCCCTCTGGCTTAGTGCAGAGAATGAATTGAGGGGCAAAAGTGGAAGCAGAGAGACCAGTTAGGAGTCTGTAAGAGTACTCTGGTGATGGTTGCTTGGATGATGACACAAGTAATCTCCATGGTACAGTGGGCTTGTGGAGGGTTGGAGAGTAAGACAGGGAGGTACAGAGATAAAGGTAGTGAGATGAAACTGCTTTGGAGAAGTATCATGGGGGAGGGAAATGGAGATGGAGTAGACGCAGGAGGGCCGCAGAGGTTGTGTGGGTTGAATTGAACCCCTCTGGAAGTTATGTTGAAGTCCTAACCCCTAGTACCTGTGACTGTTCTTTTGTTTTATCTTTTTTTTTTTTTTTTTTGCGGTACGCGGGCCTCTCACTGCCGCGGTCTCTCCCGTTGCGGAGCACAGGCTCTGGACGCGCAGGCTCAGCGGCCATGGCTCACAGGCCCAGCCTTTCCGCGGCATGTGGGATCCTCCTGGACCGGGGCACGAACCAGTGTGCCCTGCATCGGCAGGCGGACTCTCAACCACTGCACCACCAGGGAAGCCCGTGACTGTTATTTTGAAATTTACATCCTAAGGTGTAAATTAAGATGAGGTCATGCTGGAGTAGGGTGGGCCCTTAATAGAAAACGATTGGTGTCCTTATAAGAGAGGAGAAGAGACTCAGAAACACCCAGGGAGAATGCCACATGAGGACAGAGGTAGAAACTGGACAGGCAGCTGCAAGCCAAGGAACGTAAAAGATTGCTAGCCACCACCAGGGGCTAGGAGGAGGCAAGGAAGGATTCTCACCTACAGATTTTGGAGGGAATGTGGCCCTGCCAACACCTTGATTTTGGACTTCTAGGCTCCAAAATTATGAGACAATACATTTCTGTTATTTTAAGCCACCCAGTCTCTGGTACTTTGTTACAGCAGCCATAGGAAATGAATACAGTGGTCTGGGAGGAGATATTTATCTATTTATTTATTATTGAAGTAGAGTTGATTTACAATGTTGTGTTAGTTTCTGGTGTACAGCAAAGTGATTCAGTCTATATATATACACACATATATATATATTCTTTTCCAGATTCTTTCTGTTATGGTTTATTACAAGATATTGAATATAGTTCCCTGTGCTATACAGTAGGACCTGGTTTTTTATCTGTTTTATATATAGTAGTTTGTATCTGCTAATCTCAAACTCCTAATTTATCACTTCCCCTTTCCCCTTTGGTAACCATAAGTTTGTTTTCTATGTCTGTGAGTATGTTTCTGTTTTGTAATTGAGTTCATTTGTATTATTTTTTAGATTTCACATAGAAGTGATATCATATGATATTTGTCTTTGTCTGACTTCACTTAGTATGATAATCTCTAGGTCCGTCCACGTTGCTGCAAATGGCATTATTTTGTTCTTTTTTAAGGCTGAGTAGTACTCCATTGTATAATATATATGTACCACATCTTCTTTATCCATTCCTCTGTCAATGGACACTTAGGTTGCTTCCATATCCTGGCTATTGTGAATAGTGCTGCTGTGAACATTGGAGCACATGTATCTTTTTGAATTAGAGTTTTCTCCAGATATATGCCCAAGAGTGGGATTGCTGGATCATATAGTAGTTCTATTTTTAGTATTTTAAGGAATCTCCATATTATTTTCCATAGTGGCCATGCCAATTTACATTCCATGAGGGGATTTTTAGACAGGGGAGAGTTTGTATTCTACTGGGAATGATGGAGAGAATGAGACCCTGAGGATGCAGGAGTGCTGGGTAATGGCCAGAGTGGAGTCACCAGGAGGAGAGAGAGGATGGCATCCAGTGCCTCAGTGGCCGGAGGGATTGGTTTTTGACAAGAGCAAGTCCACTTCCACTGAAATAGGAGGGAAGGTGAGGGTGTGTGTACAGATGGAGATGAAGTTCACAGGCCTGGTGGTGAGAGGATAAGAGAGTTTATGTCTGAGGGAGGGCTTCTATTTGCTCAAAGAAACATGAGGTGAGAAATGTGGGAAAGTGAATTTACTAAAGAAATAAGGTAGGATTTCATTTGGATAGAAAAATGTTTGGAAGAATATCTCATTAAAATGAGATTTGGGGTGATTTTTCCTCTTTCTTTATTTCTAATATATAATTCCTAATTTCCTTCCAGTGAGCCTAGATTAAATATCCAGTAAAAATAATTTTTCAGTTTGCAAAAATCAATGTCCTGGTGCCGAGTTTAAAGCATCAGGAGGCTGTTAATGGGTACATAGGCACTTTGGAGGTGGGAGATGGGGTGAAAGGGACAAGCTGTCTCCTCACTGGCTGTGTGACTTGACACCAGTGGAAGGCCTCTCAGCTGACCTCTTACACCTGCTAATGCTCCACATGCCAAGTGTTTCCTAAATACTCACGATCGGCCAGTTGGTTTGACTTCTGTCAGCCTTTCCTGCAGCCACGTTGAAATGTTCTGTTCCATGGCTCTCAGCCTGGAAATATCTGGACATTCCATTCTATTCTGTTCCTTGCACACAGGGCTGCCCAGCTGAGCAGCTGGAATGCTGCACTGTCCCTCACGGGGTGGGAGACCTCAGCGTCTGGGCACGGCTGATGAGCTTTCATCAGATTTACCATGAGACTCGGGGCTCCCTGGGGAGGAAGAAGTTGCCTTGAGATCCCCCCTTGTAAGCTCTTCGATGAGTAGCTGCTTTTCTCTAAGCTCCTCGGATGAGAACTGTCAGGGGAGATTTCCTAGCTGAAATCTTTTACTCTCTCTGAAGAACAGCCCAGACACTCCCACACCCGCCTAGCAACTCTAATATCCTTTCCTTCCCAGCCAAGCATTTCACTTACTAGCCATGGGCCCTCAGGGAAATCTCCTCACCCCTTGAGCCTGGCTGGGCACCCTCATCTATGAAACTGGGGTAGCAACATCTGAGTTGCAGGTTGCTATTCAGCTGGTACACACCAGTGGAGGTGTTCTGCTTATTAGAACATTCAGATGCATCTGGAGCAGTTGGTGAAAAACCACTGCCCTAAGCCCCTGGATTTCCCTCACTCCCAAACACTCCAGCCACCCACTGCTGGGACCCTCAGACGTCCATAGCATCAACAGCCTGAAGGCCATGTACGACACAACAGGAGCTTGGGACCCGGTTCCAGAGCTGTGGGCGGGGTCAGTTCTGAGAGTTTTGGTGTCTGCGCCTTCCTGGCTGTTAAAATTTTTTTTTTTTTTTTCGCGGTACGCGGGCCTCTTCACCGCTGTGGCCTCTCCCGCCACGGAGCACAGGCTCCAGACGCGCAGGCCCAGCGGCCATGGCTCACGGACCCAGCCGCTCCGCGGCACGTGGGATCCTCCCGGACCGGGGCACGAACCCGTGTCCCCTGCATCGGCAGGCGGACTCTCAACCACTGCGCCACCAGGGAAGCCCGTGGCTGTTAAATATTTTAGTTATACTCTTGGCTGTGGTGATACAAGGTAATGTACGTGTAGCACCCAGCACATTGTTTCCTGGGGCACCAGAGAAATGGTTATTTTTATAATCCTCATACTTCGCAACACTGGGCCTCCCAAGTTTGTGTTCCTCAGTCAAATCCCAGCCAAAATTTATCCTTTTTCATGCTTTCACACCACCTTTTTGTCTTCTGTTTCCTTCTGCCAATGCCTTAAAAAAATTTTTTAAAAAACATGTATCTGAAAGGGAGAAACTTCCACTCTGTCCTTTTCCACAAATGTCAGCAAACTAGAAATTAAAGATCCATGGAGAAGGTGACTTAAGTTGTGGGGTTCCTTGGGTCTTCCAGTCATTGGAATTTCCTCTACCCATCCAACTGCAGAAAGTCCTTGACTGACTCTCATCCCAAATAAACCTTCTTTGGGTTCCAGGAAACTCGTGCCATTTGTCTACCTTAGCCATGGCTCTGTCACTAACTCATTGCATAACCTTGGACTGGTCACCTAACCCCATTAATCCTTACCTTCCCCAATTGTTAAATGAGGAAGTTCATTTTGTGTTTCTTAGCGTTGACGATGGAAACTCCAGACATTTGGATAGCAGGCCACAAAGGGGCATCAGTGACCCGCTACCTGGTGACAGCATACCTAGATCACAGATATATTACCCAGGAAGGATGAAATAGCCTGACGAACCCAATCCACAAATACAAGTGAGGAACCCCAATTAAAAGAAAACAGAATTATCAGGAGGGTTTGGTTAGCATTTAATTTGTCCCTATCCTAATGATTTCAGGAAACCAGGTGAAAAAATGGCAAGACTTGGCCAACAAGCTCAAGGGCCATATGCTTAGATAGCTGTGGCCCAGTCATCCATCCATCCATCCATTTATTGTATACCTCATCTTCTTCCAAAAATTATTTGAGGCAGATGTAACAAAACTAAAAGCTATTACTTTGTTACCGTAAGACATACAATACCTTTTACTGTGTTGGAGAGAGGGGAGGGCAGAGGAGGGTAAAAAGAAGACGAAAGAGAAGCTAAAATGACTGACAAGTAGCTAAGAGGAAAAAAAAAAAAAATACCATCCCCATCCAGCAAAGGTCCATTTACTAAGCAAACAACCCTTTCTATTTCTCTTTGGTTGTGTTCTAAAAAGGCCTCTGCTGAGCAGTATCGATTGCGCAACTAGGCCCCAGTCCCCCTGCCAGGCAGAATCCATCAAGGCTGCACCAGTACTCATGGGAGCAGAGTACCGCCCTGATAGAACAGGAGCCCAGCAGGATCTTTGCAGGAGCCAGTTTGAGCCTAAGTGCGTCCCCAAGGAGAGGGGAAACCGAAGTAAGATCAAGGGAACTAGGGTGGAGTTGACATTCGCTTCCTTTGGATGCTGTGGCCCAGGACCAGGCCCCCCTCCCTTGTGAGCTGGCCCCGGGGCCTCGCGCCAGGCTCACTGGAAGGACTGTCAATCAGCCAGCCAATCACGTGACCAATAGCTCTGTCTGCGTTGAGCACTTTTCAAGGTGTTCTGGGGAACACAATCCAGCTGAGGTGCTTGATCACTACCTTGAGGCCTTTGTTAGAGAGAAAATGTTGTCACATGTTCTAAAAAGTGAGCCACTCTTGAAAGCTGTCCAGCGACTTTAAATATTAAAGGAAGGAAAGAGGAACAGGGTATGAGTGTCTACACTGACAGACCTTGCTAGCAGAGCTGACCCAGTGGTAGGAAGTAAAATTCAAGGGTCCTGAAATAAAAATTTTGGAAAGCAAACTCTTCTTCTTCATGAAAAACAGAAGGAAACCAACAGTGCCAGGCCATGCCCGAGAGTGGCCCCTGAGGAAGGCAGAATTGGTGTGCTTAAGATTTCTGAGAAAGGAAAGTCCTCTCTCAACCGGGGTCAACAGGGGCCCCTCAGAGGGGAGGCGGGATGGAGAAGACGACGGAGGCTCTGGCATATGCGAGGGCAGAGCCGGAAGTATAAAGCATGCTTGGGGCACAGAGTTGTGGCCCACTCTGACTGGAGCCAAGCCTGCTCCACGTTTTGGGCCTGGGAAAAGTTGAGTGGTGGCTGTAGGCATGGAATGCTATGAGCTCACGTTTGTATGGTGCTGAATGTGCGTATATAGTGTACTAACTGGTGAATTCTCACAATAGTCCTATAAGGGAAGTACCATTCTTCTTCCCTTTTTACAGATAGGGAAGCCAAGGTACAGAGAGGTTAACTAGCCCAAGGTCACCTGGCAAATAAATGGTAGAGCTGACATGTGAACCCAGCATCCTGGGTCCCAGACCCTGAGTTCTTAGCTACTATGTGATCCTGGCTCCATCAGTATGATCAAGAAAGGGAGCCAGTGTATGAGAAGGTTGATGCTTCCAGGTTGGGACCTGTTGCTTCGAGGTGGAAGCATCCACCTGGCAATTGATGATGCCTCTTGGGGCTCCTGAGAGTGAGGGCTACTGCAGAGAGGGGGGCACCCGAGAAGGCGTTCTGGGCTATCTGCCCACCCTCTCCCTATTCTGGAGGAGGGAAGAGTAGACAGTGGAAAGTGACTGTTTTGTTTGATTGGTTGGTTTCTAGGCAGGTCTCCGGGACAAGGTTAAACATATGTATGTATGAAAACAAGATGGGAGATAGAGATAGAAGACAGATATGGATGGAGGATGGAGATATATACATACAGTCAGCAGCATATCAGCCCTCCTCTCTTGGCTAATACAAAGGCAGAAGTCTTTATGCTGAGCCGATCAATGACCAGTTAGGCCATTCTTTTCATCCACGAAAAAAATCAATTAGTCAGTCTGAACCAACAAAGAGGAGCAACAGGACAGCCCAAGTGATGAAATCCAGTTCTGGGAAAGCTTATACTGTGTAGTAATTCGTTTAACCTTCAGAACAACCCCGTGATGTAGCTACTACTGTCATTTCCATTTCGATAGGCTGACACATTTCCCATCGTCAAAAGCCTTTTAGGTAAGAGAAGAGTCAGGACACCAGGCTTATACATCCCACTTTGCTGCTGATGAGTGTGTGATGTCGAGTCTCAGTCTTTTTCCCTGTAAAATGGGAGCAGGGGTTGAAGTGCAGCATTGCTAAAGCTCTCTGTGCTAAGGCTCTGTGATTCCAGTACTGCCCTCAGGGCCTTGTCTTTCCACTGGCTTCCTGGGCCCAGGCTGGCTGCACAGCTCCTGCCCTCAGCTGCCCTTCTCTCAGCAGGCACAGGGTTGTGGCTTCTACCCGAGCTGTGCCCTCTCACCCCACGCCAGGGCCTTCGGTGTACATCTGTCATGGCTTTCTGCTTCTTGGCGTGAAGTTGGGAGGGGCTGGCACCCTGTGGTGCCTGGCCAAAAGGCAGGGCTCTTCCCGAGCTGGCTGAGGAGCGGGAAGGAGCATGGCAGATGGCGAGCAGAGCTGCCCCTGCCCCCGGGCCCTGGGTGGCTGTCATCTGCCACCCTCACTCTGGCTGCGGTCTGGGCTGGCAACACCCACCCTGCAACCTGGCGAGTGGGCCAAGAGCACTGAGACTTGGTTTTCTACTTTGCATCGCTTTTGATTTTTGAGTTGGCATTTTTCATCTTGTTGAATGAGGAAATTCAGATTCTCTTCTGCTTCCGACACTCCCTGGCACTGAATCAGGATCCAAAGAGGCTCACTGGCTCTCTGCCCTGCTCCCAGGTGTTGGAAGGCCTGTGTGGCAGGGCGGAGTCCCCTCCAGGGAGGAGGGGAGACTTGCCACCCGACACGGGTATTGACGAGGCCAAAGGCCTGCCCTTTGGACCTGGGTCAGCCTTTTCCTGCCTCTCTCGGAGATCAGAATGTGAAACGGGGGTGAGACGAAGTAGCTGACCTCAGGAGCTCTTTCCAGGTCTCAGACCTGTCCCTCCACATCCGAGTTGGCACATCACAGCTCATGGGCCAAACGCAACCAGCTGTCTGTTTTTTGCAAATAAAGTTTTATTGGAACACAACCATGCCCATTTGTGGTAGCTGCTTTCATGCTACGGAGTTGAACAGTTACAACAGAGACCATATGTGTCATACCAAGACTAAAATATTCACTATCTGGCCCTTTACAGAAAAAAGTCTGCCGAGCCTTGCTCTACATAGCAACTGTCGCAGTCATAGAGGTTAGTCGTTGGAAATGCCCGCTGCTCTCCCTTTAGACAAGGCTGTATAATAATACAGGTGTAATAATAGAGGTCTCCTGTGGCCAGAGGTGTTTCAGACCTCAGAACTGTTCAGAGTTTGGTATATGAATACATACTCTGTAGTGTATTATATATCGCCCTGTGGGGTCTGAGGCAGCATGCCATAATCAAACACATTAATGTTTTTCTGTAGTGAAATATATGACTATTCTCACTACGTGGGATAAATAAGATCATCCACAGGTTCCCATCAATTCAGGCCAGGTTCTACCACTCAGTACATCAAGTCAGGTCAGATGTGGCTGCCGAATGAGCTACAAAAATCACTTTGGGTTCTCAGAGACTTAGGGATATCAGAATCGCCGATAAGGGATTGTGTTGTAATTCTGACACTTTACTGGGCACTTGTTGGGGGACAGGGGGTGGCCAGGACCACCGTCCTAGGAGGGCATATGATTATCCTGTTTGGTAGATTAGGAGACTGAGACACAGAAAAGGCATGTGGTCAAGGTTACCCAGCTAGTGAGGGACAGAGCCCAGCCCCCCAGCCCAGATTTGTCTCTGAATTCTAATCCTAGCCTCTTTTAAGACCCAGATTTAATCCGCCCACCCCCTGCCACCTTTCATGAGGCCTTCCTTGACAAGGCGGGTTTACATTTACCTCTGACTTTACAAATCTTCTCTTTTTTTTTTTTTTTTTTTTGCCTCAAAATCCAGCACGTTGTTCTCTGCTGCGTGGTGTGGTTGTGCCTGGTTGTCGCCTCATCTCTCGCAGGGCAGAGTCTGTGAATTCTATCTTTTCTTGTCTTCTCCACGGTGATCAGCACTGGGCTGAGTGCTCAGTACATCTGTGATGATCCACTGTTATTGAAGAAAGTAGCCGACCTGGGCTGTAACTCCACTTCCTGCCCCCAGAGCAGCGTGGAATAGGGGAAGGGGGAATTTGCTGCTGTGTGTCATGGAGCAGGGCAAACACGAGAGCATACTCTAATGCCTCTTGTGGAACCTTAACACTCCTTAATTGAAGTGGCTAGACTTGGAGATACATAAATGTCGAATTGAAGCATGTGTGTGTCGTGCTTTGTTAAACTGGAAACTGCCATAGGAAAGCTTCAGGCATAAAATCCAGCTACTGCACACAGACACCTTGATGGTCAAGAACAGCAGGGAGCCAAAGGTGACTGGCCACCGTGGTCGGAGTCAGCAAGGAGGACAAAGACAGAGTCTGCATTTAGGAAAAGCATTTGGGTGAATCTCCTGGCAGACTGCTCCCGTGGGGCTTGGATAATGCTGATGAATATGTGCGTTTTGAAATGATCAGGAGTTAGTCTGATAATCTATCACGTATAAAGATGCCTTTGGGGGCAACTAACCCTTTCTCTACTGCTGTGAAGTCCATCTCTTTATGAGGAGGGGGACCTGGTCCATATCCCCACAGTCTTTATCATTACCAGCCATCATCGTTGCCAGGGTAAGTTACTGAAATGCCTGCTGACATGTGGAGCTTGGATAAAGCTCTGTCTGGGATAAAACCCAAATCCTCATCACTGCCTTCAGTGGTCTTGTGGTCCATCCGATTTCCACCTAAGCACTAAGAGACATGGTGGACAAAGCATGGCTTCTGGTGTCTAGTAAACCTGTGCATGGATCCTGCCTATGCCCTTGGTAGCTGTCTGGCTTTAAACAAATCACTTACCTTTTCTGAGTTTTAGATTCTCATCTGTAAAAGGGATTATTAGTAGTATCTCTTTCTCAGGGTTGTTGTCAGATATAATGAGATATTCACTGTGAAAATATTTTGGTATAGACACTAGAAACAGTAGCTGGATTTTATGCCTCGTGGTGTCTCAGGTAGTCTCAAGAACAAGCTGGAGTGATAGTAGGCTCTTGAAAAAGGCTACTCAAGGGAATGAATAAAGGAATCATGGAATGAATTGATGGATGGATAGATGGATGGAGCTCCTGGAAGCCAGTATCGGTGGTCCCCTATTACTGATCTTTATTTGCAATTGTTTCCTCCCCACCTCTCTCTCCTTTCCTTCTGCCAATATGTTTCTTGCTTCCTTAGTTTTCATCTCCTCCATCTTTGTTTCCATTGTGAGCTTCCCTTCTTATGGTTTCACCCTCCTGAGAGCAGAATGAAAGGCCGGGTCAATCTCCCATCAATTAATTAATTAATTAATTGAGTCAATAGCTGTTTATTGAGCTCCAGCTGTTCCTTCATCCATTCATGCAGGCACTTGACAAGATGTTTATTGAGCACCAGTGGTGTGTGTGAAGTGGAGCCAGGAGCTAAATGGTGGGGGTGCAGAAAGATCTAAATAAGATCCCTGCTCTCTGGGGATCAACAAACTAAAGACAAAACCAACAGAAACCGGAAGCCACTGAGCTCTGCTGTCCCATCACTCCCACCCTAACTAGTTCCCCACACTCAGGTTGTGAGGGGCAGTCCACTGGACATGCTGCTTTGCTTCTTGCCCACTTGCTAGCTGGTCTAACAGCGCTGCCTGCAGTGGCCATGGATGAATGAGGCATTTACAGAGGCAGCCAGGCCCTCTCTGCTCATTACCCGCCTTCACCCTGCTCCTCTCATTTTTCCAGCATCTTGTCTTCAGTCCCTCCTGTTCCTTCCTTGATTTGAATCCTCAGATCTCAGAATTAAAAGAGATCTTGGATGCATGTGTTTTCCCTTTGCGCCTCCCGAGGCCGTTCCCAGGGCGTAGGCTGGCACCTCCAGCAGCAGCCTGCTCCCTCTGAGTGATGGGCCTCATGTCCCAGCTCCACTGTGGCAGATTCAAATGCTGAGCGCAAGCTGACCCACTTTGTCTGGACTGCAGAAGTTAGAGCTCAGGATAATCCTGATTCACCTTTTGAGCTGCAGCCTGTCAGATATTGGAATTATAGCTATTCCGTGCCTTTTCAGGGTTTTCTTCCTGAGAGTAAATATTTCCAGTTTTCTCAACTTTTCCAGATTCAAATATGAGCTCTCACAATCCTGAAGAGCTTTCTCTGGGCAGACTCTAGCTTTCCTATAGACCCCTCAAAATGTGCCATTTCCCCTCAAATTGACTGCTATAAAGAGGTCTGCCCAGCAACTGAGGTCAGCTGGGCTACTGCCTTGTCTTAAGTGACCACTATATTCCTACTGTCAACTACTATTTGCATCCTACTGGCTTTTATTGAACTTACAGCCAACTAAAACTACCAAGTCTTTTTTTTTTTTAATTTTATTTATTTATTTATGACTGCATTGTGTCTTCGTTGCTGAGCGCGGGCTTTCTTTAGTTGCAGTGAGCGGGGGCTACTCTTCGTTGCCGTGTGTGTGCTTCTCATTGTGGTGGCTTCTCTTGTTGCAGAGCATGGGCTCTAGACGGGCGGGCTCAGTAGTTGTGGCTCGCAAGCTTAGTAGTTGTGGCTCACGGGCTCTAGAGCGCAGGCCCATTAGTTGCAGCACATGGGCTTAGTTGCTCCACGGCATGTGGGATCTTCCCGGACCAGGGCTCAAACCCATGTCCCCTGCATTGGCAGGCAGATTCTTAACCACTGCACCACCAGGGAAGCCCTACCAAGTCTTCTTGATTTGATAAAATGTGAGAGTTATATGTTAAAGTTAATATAAACCATAAGAATTATCTAGTAGTCCAAGCCACTAATTTTATAGGAAAGGAAACTGAGGTCCAGAGAGGTCAAGTGACTCACAGCTTATGTAGAGTGAGGACAGAATAGGGACTCCTACTGGTCAGGTACTCTTTCTCTTACGTGAGGCTGCCTTCTGATTGCTTGACATTTCAAAAAGCAAGTGGAAAGCATCTTCTGCTTTTAAGTCAGTTTTTCTCATTTAATATTTTGTGCCCTTGGGTTTTTGAACTCAGTGCATGACCTTGCGTTTAGTTCTTTTGGATTTCATCCTACTCATTTCATTCGATCTGTCAAGATAATTTCCGGCCTTGATTTGGTGTTGCATTGCTGTGGCAGGTCTTCCCAGCCTGGTGCTGGAACTTCCCATAGCTCCCTTCGTTCTGTACCTTCTGCCAGCCTGCTCTATTGGAAGCTTGGCAGAAAGATGCATTGCCTGAAGCCAGACTCACCATGAGCTTCCTTCTCCCCTCACCCATCTGCTTGGCTGTTGCCTTCCACAGTGAGTCTCTCTCCTCCTACTTGCCTGTCATTCTGCTATTAGGAGCCCCACAAACCCATTTCAGATTCTACTTCCAGTATGGAATTTGGGGGGAAAGACACAAGCAGCATTTGTTGTATTTTGGGAACTAGCCTTTCCTGAGAGTCTATATGCTGTAGTGAGAAAAATCCCTGGGCCAGGCACTGGTTCCAGCACGTTATGGGCTCAAATTATTTCTCTCTCCTCAGTTGGCACATCTATATAATGAGAGGCAAAGGAAACTCACAGCTAGTGAGCATCTGCTCTGTGCCATCAGCTACGCTAGGGACTTTGTTTACAATTTGCATTTCATTTAATTGTCACCACAAGCCCGCACAGCAGGCAGTATCCTCACTTCAAAGAAGAGAAAGCTGAGGTCAGAGAAGTTAATCTGACAAGTCACATCCAGTTAGTAAGTGGCAGAACTTCTTCACCCCTGTTCTCTCTCTTGCTCAGTAATTGTAAAAATCAAATAATTTAGTAATGAATGTAAAGCTGCTTTGAAAAGTATAAAGCAGCTCCCAGGAGCTGTTAAATGTAAATGTTAGGGGTATTGTTAAAATGCTACTTTTCCTCACTTGCTCTCTCTCCTTCCCCTTTTCTGTCACTTCCCTAAAGTATAAGCAGCTGCCTTTGGTCCAGACCTATCAAAAAAATGTCATAAAACCATTTTTCAAAATATCAAAGTCTTGTGTACTTTAGCCCAAAGTAATTAAGCCTTTTTATTTTCTCCAAGTCACAATGTAGAACCCTGGGAGCATCTAGAATGTGCCCTTTCTCCTCCATCCTGAACTGATGGAAATCAAGGCTGAAGGCTGAGCTTGCAGGGGAGTCCACGAGAGCCCTTCAGTGCCACAGAGGCCTGGACTGACTTTGGCGGGTCTCCAGCCTTGACTACAGAATGCTAAATAACAAGTTTGAATTATTTATCCAGGGGCCAAAGACTCATGATGGTGTGGTCCACTGCTAGCAGAGTGCCAGGGGCCCAAGGTCACAGGTGAGTGGATGCCAGAGGCAGGACTGCAATCCTGGTCTCTAGACCAACCCCCCCCCAGCCCCACCCTCACCCCCACCTCCACCCGTACATACCTCCTAATCAACCCACCTCATGCACAGCAGGCAGAGCAAGAGCTCAGTGCCCGGAGGGCAACTAACATGTCAATGACATTATAGGGTGTTTACACTGAGCTAGATATTTGTGCATACATTTTCCCATTTCATCTCCACAGCAATGCTTATTTTCTCTATTTTTCCTTATAAAGACATTGATGCTCATTCTCCAGGTCACACAGTTGACGAGGGGTAGAGCCAGAATGAGAGCCCAGGTCTGATATTTCTAGGATACCATGTGGACTTCCTCTTAGAATTCCTCTTACCTGACAATTAGCTTTATTTAAAAAAAATTTTTTTTTAATTTTTAATTTTTTGGCTGTGCCATGCAGCACGCGAGATCTTAGTTCCCCCGCCAGGGATCAAACCCGCACCCCCTGCAGTGGAGGCGTGGAGTCCCAATCACTGGACCACCAGGGAAGTCCTGACAATTCATTTTAAAAGCACAGTCTAAGATGCTTGGGTGGTTCCAAGCACAGTCTTGGGGAGCAATAGATTTTTAGCATGGATTTTAAAGTCCTCCATGACCTAGTCTCATTCTAGCTGCTTCTTATTGTAGACACAGTGCTTTCCATCATCAGAATCACCTGAAAGCTTTAAAATACAGATTCTTGGATCCCATGTCTGGTTTACTGTCATCATAATATTTGTTGCTGGGACCCAGGAATCTGTTTTTAAGCCTCCCAATTGATTATGATGATAAGTTGGGAATCATCATCTTACCAAAGACTTCTCTTTAGTCCCTTTCCAAAGTACCATCTATACTCCCATTTCTGTGACTTGGCTCATTGCCTCACTTAGGCAGGGTATTCTCTGTTTCTACCCATCATTATTATTTATTTTTTTTTTTTTGCGGTACGTGGGCCTCTCACCTCTGTGGCCTCTCCCGTCCCGGAGCACAGGCCCCAGACGCGCAGGCTCAGCGGCCATGGCTCACGCGCCCAGCCGCTCCGCGGCATGTGGGATCCTCCCGGACCGGGGGCACGAACCTGTGTCCCCTGAATCGTCAGGCGGACTCTCAACCAGCCTCTCACTGTTGTGGCCTCTCCCGTTGCGGAGCACAGGCTCCGGACGCGCAGGCTCAGCGGCCATGGCTCACGCGCCCAGCCGCTCCGCGGCATGTGGGATCCTCCCGGACCGGGGGCACGAACCTGTGTCCCCTGAATCGTCAGGCGGACTCTCAACCACTGCGCCACCAGGGAACCCCTACCCATCATTCTTTTAACCCAGCTCACACTCCATCTATAAAGACCTTGACCGTCACGGCTTCCAGGAATGGCCCTCTCATCTGTATTCCATGAACACCTTTGGCCCTCAGCTGGCAAATATATTAGGATGTGAGTTTAGAAGCTGTAACAGAGACCCAAAATAACAGTTTTGCCTCATTTAACACCTAGAAATATGCTTGTATTCTGTAACAGTGCAAGGATAATCAGTCCAGTGGTGTCTCCAGGGCACCAGGACCCAGACTTCTGCTATCTTCTTGCTCATCCCTAGGATAGTGCCTTTGTTCACGTGGTCCAAGATGGCTCAGCACCACGTCCACATCCCAGTCAGTGGGAAAATGAGATAAGGGAGAGCAGTGACCTAGGAGTTGCACAGAACAATTCTGAGAACACTGCCCTTTCCAGAACTTGATCCCATGGCCACACTTAGCTGCAACAAAGGTTGAGAGATTCAACTTCATTCTGCATGAATACATGCTCAGTTAAAACTGGGGATTCTATGAATTGTGTGAGTGAAAGGGGAGAATAGATGTTGGAGAAGAACCTAGCTGGTTGGTAATTTTCTGTTTGTGTCTGGCCCCTGGCTTATTCCTGCTTGTGATCCTTCTGGTGTGTCTAGCATATGGAAGGCACTAGATGAGTGCCTGTGATTGGCAAGTTAGACTAGAGGGATAGGCAAAGAGCTGGAATTTAAGTCAGATTTTTAGTCTAGTCTGTGTTCTCCATAATTTAGGGAAAGTTTCTTAACCTTTCTGGGCTTCAGTTTCATAGAATCATAAAATTTAGTTGGAAGGCACTTAAGATATTATCTAGTCCAACTGTCTCATTTTATAGATGAAAAAGCTGAAATCCACAAAGGGTAGTGACTTGTCGAGGACACAAAGATTTGTAAATAGAAGAACCAGAGCTCAGGTCTCCTAGCACTCAAGCCAGGCACAGCACTAAGGTATCTCCCCGTATTTGGAAAATGGGTGCAAGTGACAAGGAGACCTCTAAGTGTCCTTCCAACTCAGAAACTCTGATGCACATACGCACTCACATTTCTACTCCTCAATCAAATTAAATACAAAACTAGCCCTGAACCACTGCATCCTGCTGAATCTTGCTATGTGCTCCAGCAGCATATACGGTCATTTAAGAGGCAGAAAAGTTCAGAGCTTTGGGTTCTGAGGTCATCTAAGAAGCAAAACTAACTGAGGAAAGCAAGGGAGAGGGACTTGGATGACCCTACCACTTGGGCAATAGTCCCTGTGATCTTCTTCCGAGAGGACACTGCTCTGGGTGCCAGGGAGCAGCTGGCCTCAGGGAATTTGGAATCTAGGTTACACACAGTTAAATAGCAGTGGAAGAGGATGTATGTAACATTCCACAGAAGAAATGTCACAAGGCCAACTGGCCATAATAACAATAACAGCTTCCATTTATCGCTCAACTGCAGCATGTGCCCCACTCTGTGATAGGTATTTATTTTATAGGCTTGATCTCATTAAATTCTCACGACAAGTTTCTGGGCTTACTGAAGGTCACGCAGCTGGTAAGTGGTGATTATCAAGGGAGTGGTATGAAGACAAATATGGAGCAGTTCAGGAGAGAAGCCTGTGGATAGAGTGTACTGGGAAGGCTCTGTGAGGGAGGAGAGAGTTAAACTGGACCCTGAAGATGGGTGTGATTCGTGGAAGAAGAGAAAAGGGGGAAAATGAGTGCGGGTGGCAAGGCAACATAAGCACAAAGAACACTGAGTAAACAAGTTCCTGGGGAAGGTGTGGGAATAAGTAAACACAAGGGCAAACAACTGAACCGTGGAACCTTGGAGCTAGGAGTCATGGGGCAGAATGACACACCCAGTGATCATTCTTGGAGATGGGGTACAAAGTCAGGCTGAAGTCCCGTAGCTCACACATGGCCCACTGCATAAGAAAAGAGTAAATAAGGTGACTGGAAGAGTGTAAAGGCAATTTGTGTTGAGTGCCTTATAAAAAAGTATAGATCTTTTCCTCCACAAATCTCACTTCTAGGATTTAACATAAAGAAAATTTCAGAGACAATGTGAAAGCTGGAAACAACTAGATGTCTAATAATAGGGGAACTGTTGAATATACTATGGTACACGTATATGACTAAATGTGATGTGGCTTCTACAAAACATACTTTTTTTTTGCGGTACGCGGGCCTCTCACTGTTGTGGCCTCTCCCGTTGCGGAGCACAGGCTCCGGACGCGCAGGCTCAGCGGCCATGACTCACGGGCCCAGCTGCTCCGCGGCATGTGGGATCCTCCCGGACCGGGGCACGAACCCGTGTCCCCTGCATCGGCAGGCGGACTCTCAACCACTGTGCCACTAGGGAAGCCCTCTACAAAACATACTTTTGAAGGATGTGAAATGATCTCACATAATGTCAAATAAAAAAGCAGAATGCAAAGCTGTAATGCAAAAGTCTTAATTTTTAATTTTATATATATATATATATATACCTATAACATAAAATCGTGTGTGTGTTTGTGTGTGTATGTGTGTGTACACATACTCACAGAAAAAAAGACTGGAAGGAAAGATACCCAGCATGTTTACTGTGATTATCATTGCTGAGTGAGAGGATGCGTGATTTAATTTTTCTTTAGACTTTCTATATTTACTGAGTTTTCTTCAGTGAACATGCACTTTTATAGTAATAAAAATGCTTGTTTCTAATCTTTTTAAAATTTAAAATCCCAGTACTCTGCCGTGAAACACTATAATAAACATCTTGCTTTGTCTTTAAAGATAATTCATTATCTCTTCTTCGAGTATGCTGACACTAATCTTCCAACCAAATGATTGTTCAGTAATTACTACATCCATAGATTTTTTGAAAGTTCATTGAAACCTGATATTCCCTGGTTCCCATGTAAAGCTTCCAGCTCCATGGCTCCCACTGGATCAGAAACACTAAAGTTTCCCATTAATGTTCTCTGTAGTCATTTAGATAAATAGCCTTCCCCGGAGCCATAAATCCTAAATGAATGACACCCTTATTTCAGGGGACAGGCACAAAAGCCTTTTTCAGACTCAATGATTTATGAATCTGTGGCTTTCAGAATGTCAGGGGTCCTTCATCAATACCTCTAGGGCCTTCCCATGTAGAGGAACATAACACATGAGATGGAAAGACATTACTGTACTTGGGTCAATAGTTTTCACCTTTATCCTTTCTGCTTGGTTTGGTTTGGGTTTTGTTTTTTTGTTTTTTGTTTTCCTTCCCTTGAAATAGTTGGGATATTTGCTGAGTAAGAGAGGCAGTGCATTAAGTATAACTTGATCAGAATCCCAGCCTGCCTTTGCCCTCACTGCTACTGGGGCAACATAAAGGTTAATAACCGAGAGAGGCTCCCATGCACTTAACCACAGAGCAGCACCCCATCACCAAGTGACAATTAGGAACTCTCCCTGAATGCCAATGACGGGTGATCAGAGCTTCACCCAAACCAGGCAGACCTCTGCATGAGCTCAGAGCTCCATTCATCACCAGGCTGACAGCCTGCAGAGCTCTGCGTGGAACATGCAGCTTGGTCTTTCTGTTTTACCCAATGGAATGATCTATGCTACCAGGACTGAGTGGGAGAGGAGCAGGGAGGGGATGAGGGGAATAAAGTAGGCTTGTCTTTGGCATGTTTGGGCAACAGCTCAAAGTGTCTGTTGGAGACTTGTAAAGAAATATCACGTAATGATCTTGCTTGTCCCTTCTTGCAAACTTTCTGGCTCTCAGACAAGGATGGTCCTACCTGAAATAGTTCTCTTTTTGGAGGCGGCGTGACAAACTGGAGCAAGCACATAGCCAGTGTGTGACTTTGGATGAGTCACTCTAGGCCTGTTTTCTCATCCATAGAATGAATGGGTTGGATGAGAAGGGTGGTTTTCAAACTGGGTTCCTCAAGGTCTTACCGTTCCGTAGTGGTGCCTCTGAACCTACAAGGGCAGGGAGATGGGGAGGTTAGTGAAGCCAGGCACAGCTGCTTCACATCAGGTTATTGAATTTTATTTTATTTTTAAATTTTATTTATTTTTGGCTGCGTTGGGTCTTCTTTGCTGCACGCGGGCTTTCTCTAGTTGAGCGGGGGCTACTCTTCATTGTGGTGCGCGGGCTTCTCACTGCGGTGGCTCCTCTTTTTGTGGAGCACGGGCTCTAGGCGCGTGGGCTTCAGTAGTTGTGGCACGTGGGCTCTAGAGCACAGGCTGAGTAGTTGTGGAGCACGGGCTTAGTTGCTCTGCGGCATGTGGGATCTTCCCGGACCAGGGATCGAACCCACGCCCCTGCATCCGCAGGCGGGTTCTTAACCACTGTGCCACCAGGGAAGTCGCACGTATTGAATTTTATTGTAGGCTATTTTTAACTGTGCGGACCATGGTCTTACATACTAATCTCACTTGATCTTCACAACGTTGTAAGCTAGTCAGGAGAGACATTACCATCTCTTCCAGTTCCTATTGCTGTATAACAAGCCATGCCAAAATTGGATGGCATAAGACAACCATTTTATTATGTTCAGGGATTCTTTGGGTCAGAATTTCAGACAGGCACAGCAGGAAATGCTTTCTTAATTCCATGAGGTCTAGGACCTCAGCTGGGAAGACTCAAAGGCTGGAGGTGGCTGAATGGCCAAGGGCTAGACTCCCCTGGATGTGTCTCCACTCACAGGTCTGTCTGTTGACTGGGACACCTATATATGGCCTTTCTCTGTGGTCTTGTCACATGGTCTAGTTTGTGCTTCCTCATATAATGGCAGCTGAGTTCAAAGAGCTGGTGTTCCACAAGCAAGGCAGAACTGCATGGCTTTTTTATAATCCAGACTCAGAAGTCACACAGTGTTGCTTCTGCTGTATTCTGTTGGTTGAAGCAGTCCCATGATCAAGGGAAAGAACAAGATGGGACAAGAATCATTATCACACTGTAAGAAGAGATTGTGGAATGAGAGCTAGTGTTGTGGCCATGATTAGAGAATATAGTCTGTCAAGCCTTTTCATTTGAGAGATGAAGAGATAGACAAAGAATTGGTACCCTTCTACGAAGGGCAGAGCTGGGACTAGAACCAAGTCCTTCAGATTTGAGCTCTTTCTACTTTCCCACGCTGCTTTTGGATCTGGGTTTTTTTGTTTTTTTTTTTTTTTTTGCGGTACGCGGGCCTCTCACCGCTGTGGCCTCCCCGTTGCAGAGCACAGGCTCTTTTTTGCGGTACGCGGGCCTCTCACCGCTGTGGCCTCCCCCGTTGCAGAGCACAGGCTCCGGATGCGCAGGCCCAGTGGCCATGGCCCACGGGCCTAGCCGCTCCGCGGCATGTGGGATCCTCCCAGACCGGGGCACGAACCTGCGCCCCCTGCATCGGCAGGAGGACTCCCAACCACTGTGCCACCAGGGAAGCCCTGGATCTGGGTTTTATCTTTCTGAATTAACAGGTCATTAATTTAGTGAATAGACTGATTCAAACATGAATCCTCATCATGACGGTGCATGACCAGCCAAGGAGAACAATATATTTTAGTGGATGGAACATTTTGGTCTTGTCTCTTCTCAGAAAATTGAAGCGTTATTGTGGTGATCGTTCTGCAATATATAGAAATATTGACTCATTATGTTGTACATCTGAGACTAATATAATGTTGTCATCAATTACACCTCAAAAAAAAAAAAAAGAAAATTGGAATGGAAAATGTATATAAATTCCATTAAAATTGAGATAAAAGGCTGTTTTCCAGTCCAGCATTAGGACCATAATTGGTACTTAGAAAAGGGTTGTTTGGTTGTTTTTTTTTTTTAATGAATCAGCATTTTGTTTTAAATCCTTTCCAGAGTCAAGGCCATATAAACAATTCTTTTAGGTTGCTTTGATGTTTTGATTGTTCCTACTTGGAGTTTACTTCTCTCTTCATCCATTCTCACAACACCTAAGTATATTTACTTCCAATTCACCAATGAAAAAAATGAGAGCTGAGAGACCAAGGGAGAGCTTAGGATACAGGGTAGAGGCTGAGGAAAGAGTTGGACTTTGGGAGAAGTTGTGAAGTAGAAAACTTTTTACCGATCAAGTAACCATTGATTGGGAAGTGGCAATGGCTGGTCCTCTGTTGGACACAGGATCCAGAAACAAGTTAACAACAGTCCCTGCCATTGAGGGCTTCACAGCCCAGAGGAGAAGATATCTAACATAACTAGTGCTAAAGAAGCAAAGTGCTGATAGAACACAGAGGAAGCAACAACAGGCACTGCCTGAGAGATTGGCTGGCTTCTCAGGGGAGATAACATGTAACCTGGACTTGGAGAGTAAGCTGTCCAGGCAGAGACGGTGTGGTAGAAGAAGTCCCAAGCATGGGGAATACACATGGGAGGCAGAGAAGAAAGGTTACAATGTGTCTTGAGAAAGGCAGACACCTGTCAGTGTTGGAGGATAGGTGTGAACGGTGAGTAGACAAGCAGGGGAGGAGACTGGAGCAGTAAGTTGAGGTCACCTTGTAAAGGAGTACCAGTAGCATCCCTAGCTATACCCTTTCTGTGAGCTTCCCCTTCCTTATAGTCCCACTTTGCTCCCACTTCTTTGACCCTGTTCTCTGCCTCTCCACAATTAAAATCTACTCTGGAAAGTGTCTGATATCAGTCATTTACACCATAGTGTAAATGAGATTATTCATAGCCTATAAGAAGTGAGTTCTTTCTTGGAGCATTTTATTATTATTAGAAATTTGATTTCAGCTTATAAAATAAAAGGCTGTGTCCCTCTTGTTTGAAAGAATGTTGTGGAGATCCTTCCTGTGACCAACGAACTCTCAGCCCACAGTGAGTGTCTTGTGGGGAAACATCTATCACTCTTCACCAGAGACAGAATCCTGTGTTCAACTAGCCATTGGTCCAACTCAATGTGCCTGTACCATTCCTGGTCATTTTGAGCTTCCCTGTTGTCTGGATGAGAGCTTAATTATCCCAAGAGAAGCTAACTACGTCTCCCAATAAAATACAGTCCAATTCATAACGATCAACCTGCAGAACTCATATCCTTCACATACAGCAAGCCAAACTCCTAGGCATGGGGCAGAATGTAAATGTTAACAGTCTCATAGCTCATTGCCTATTAAAAACTCTTTTATGAGTGTCTAAGTAACAGGCGATTGTCCAGTGCCTGCAGTTAGAGTGATAATTCCACCTCCTACCAGCTGAATGAGATGAGTGCTGATTCTTTGTGTGAGAACATGTGGGTTATAGGGATGTTCGGGGAAAGCCAGACCTTAACAGCGCATTGACACGGTGCGTTCACAGTGCTGCAAGGGAGGAATGAGGATGCTTCCTCACGGTGACTGGTTTCCTTTCCTTGTTGATTGGTGTCAGGTACAGCCTGACTTCCTGGCTCATCAGTGCCCCTTCTCATTGCCCACCTGTTGCCATCCTTGAAGTCTACTTAACCTGGCATTAGAAGGCAACTGACTGATCATTAAGCTCCATTCTTGCTGCTTTTTCTCAGATTACTCTTTTAACCTCTCATTGTCACCATCTCTCAGCTCCTGACTCCATAGATGGTCTCCTGACTCTTGTCTCACTTCCTGAGCTCTGATTTCCTGATTGCCCACTGTGTGATGGTTTTTCTCCATGCTCTGCTGTCCTCTGTTGTTGCCAAGGCCACTTTGTACCCTCCTATAAGTACAACTCGACCAGATTGCTCCCTGAGTATTATTACCCCAGGAGACTGACATTGAGTCAGCCATGCTGTAGCGGCCACTTTTGTTCCTCTGACATGTCCCTGGGCATGGGAAGAAGTTTTTACCTTGTTCTCCCGTGTCCAAGCCTCTGCATTGTGCTGCAATGCCAGTCACCTGGTCTGTGTCTTATCCTTTTGCTCAAACCCCTGCCCTGCCTGATTCCTTCCTAAATGCTTCAGTTCATTCCTTTGAAATGCAGGCCCTGTCTTACCCTTACTGTGCAAACTGTACCCTCAAGGGCTGAAGTCCAGTGGGAGCCCCAGTCCTTGGATCCCAAGACTCTCTCTTGTCATGCTCAGCTAATGTCAAGCTATGGCTGCTAATACCACCTTGAAGACCCTGATCTGGACTCTGACCATTTTCCTGTCCATTTCACCTCTGGTCACTGCACTTTGTTTCCCTACACAGAGTTCCTGCTGCCATCTGTTGCTGGTTCTGCCCAGAAACCTGCCATATCTCATCCATTAGGCCAGCTGCTGTGACAACCCCAAATGTCAGTAGCTTAACACATAACAGGTTTATTCCTCACTCACATCAGTTCAAGTGTATGACAGTTTACCACACAGCGATTCAGGACCCTCTCCTTCCATCCAGTGGTCCCTCCACCTTCTAGGACCTTGGAATCCTTCACTGGTTCCTCCGAATCCAGCCAGCCAGTAGATGAGGGAGGAGAGATAGCAAAGGATATCTCAGGACATTTTAGGACCCGGCCAAAAAGTAGTGTTCATTGCTTCTGCTAGAACTAGTACTTGGCCGTACCTAGAAAATGAAATCTTCCTGTGTGCTGGGAGAAAGTAGAATTGTTTGGTGTACAAGTTGCATTGTCTCTGCTACACAGTAGAGGCATCTGTTTTCTAAGAGCCCATCTCTCCCACCCCACCCCCAGTTTATCATTCTGTCCAAAGCCTAGAAAGGACTGGACTCCTAAGAAGACATCTCGGAAGTGACAGATAGGTAGACCAGGGCTTTTGCCTTCCCATCACCTGAGCAGAAGGTGGTTCCTAGTGGGAGGTGGTGGGGCAGTCTACAGAGAACCTCAGGCCCTACATAATCTCACAAATTGGGCTCTTCTAGACAAGTGTCAGCCTTTCGTTTCTTCCAAGAAATATTCTCTTTTCCCTCCTGGGGACTTGTTCAGAGAAGAGATACTCAAGTGATAGGTGCTTTACAAATACCTAGATAGAGAGAAAAAAATGGCATGAAAAATAATTTAGACAAAACAATGTAGATTGCCATGGAAACAATCTTTAGAACACACTAGGGAGAAGGAATCATTGTTAACATGGTTCATATTTTACAGAGATACCCAATCACAAAACTCAATTCCAGACCCTTCAGTCATGCTACTTTCAAAATGCTGGGGTTGTTATAACCACAGAGTACATGCTGGTTTTCAGGGAGCCCTTTTCCTATTTATCTAATAATCTTTAATGAAGCTAATGCTTTAATTAAGGCAACTTACTGTTTCCCGTTGGTTAATTTAAAAGCAGTGAAAGGTCAAGTTACCAAGTAACACAGTGAGTTTACTGAGCTATTCCAGAAGTATTTTTATTCTGACAGCAGAGGCTTATATGGCGAAAATACATATTTAATTGAAATGTGCGCAAGGAAGATGGGATGTGTATCTTTTGTATTGTGTGGAAAGAAAAAGAGAAACCATCCTTAACTACTCAAAAGCAGTTTTTCTTAGATTTTTCTGTCCCAACTAAAGCCCATAGGTGTGGATGACTCTTGGTCAGTGATAATGATTCAATATGGCTGTTTAAACAAAACCTCTGGGGGTTGCTAATGAACAGTTTGTTCCAGGTGCTACTAAAGAAATGTCAGAAGAAGGGCAGTGGTTTTATTTTTATTTTTTATTTTTTATTTTTTTGCGGTACGCGGGCCTCTCACTGTTGTGGCCTCTCCCGCTGCGGAGCACAGGCTCCGGACGCGCAGGCTCAGCGGCCATGGCTCACGGGCCCAGCCGCTCTGCAGCATGTGGGATCCTCCCGGACCGGGGCACGAACCCATGTCCCCCGCATCGGCAGGCGGACTCTCAACCACTGCGCCACCAGGGAAGCCCGAGGGCAGTGGTTTTTGAGAGTGAGGCCTCAGAGATGTAGCGTCCCACAGGCCAGATGCTGGGCCTCAACCTTGCAGGCACAGAAATGCAGTGTCTGCCATGGTTTTCTGCCCACTATTCTCACAGGGCTCCATTCCTGCCCATTTCCCAGCCTCCTCATCTTCCTGGGGAAAATTTGGATGTCTTCCTCATTGGAAGACAAACCCACTGTCTTACCTTGTGGTCCCAGGAACCAACTGAATCACAACTCATGCTCTGTGTACCCCGAGGACTTCCGGAGGATGTATTTGTGCTTTCTCCTTTCCTTGCCCCTGGTCTTCCTAATACATGACATGTGTGGGATCAGGGAGAAAAGAGCCAATTTGCTTGCCCAAAATAGATTCCAAGTCTTGATAAAACTATGAGATTTCTTTCTTCCTTTCTTCCATTTCTTCCTACAAGTATTTGTTGAGCACGTACTACGTGCTAGGTATTCTCTCTGGTGCCTCCAGTGTTTCTTTCGTGTATCCCTTTCCCCTCTCTGTGACTGCTTTCTGTATCAGATTTCCTCCTTTTTTCCACCTCTCTGTGACCTCAAAACCTGTTCTCAGGGCAGTTGAGCTATCAGTCTTATGCACCTCAGTGCTCCTCTTGCTGGAGAAATCAGCATTTGACATTTGATTTTCCATTTGTTGTATCAAATATTCCATGTTCAATAAATTTTAGACATCAGTTTTCAGGCAGGAGAGATAGAGGAACTTCTCCAAAACCTTAGGTCCCACCAACTGGTGACCACCCACTTAGAATATGCACGAGGTTGGTGCCTTCATTGGCTCCTTTTTGTGATCACATCAGAGAATGGAATTGACCAATCTCAGAAAAACATGCTAACATTGCTCTTAGGATAAAGCTCCAAATCCTTTTCCTAGCACATAAGACCTTGCATAATCCAGCCTCCTACTTAACTCTTTAGACTCTTTCTGCACCATTGGAGGAAAGCCACATTGGAATTTTGTCAGATCTTTGTTAGAAATACCATCTAATCTTAGCATGCTTCTGCTTGGAGTGTACTGCTCATCTACCCCTTTCACCATAATAACTCCTATTCCTGCTTCAGGTCTCATTTTTAAAAAAAAATAAATTTATTTATTATTTTTGGCTGTGTTGGGTCTTTGTTGCTGCATGCGGGCTCTCTCTAGTTGCAGTGAGCGGGGGCTACTCTTCGTCGTGGTGCGTGGACTTCTCATTGCAGTGGCTTCTCTTGTTGCGGAGCACGGGCTCTAGGCGTGCAGGCTTCAGTAGTTGTGGCATGCGGGCTCAGTAGTTGTGGCGCACAGGATTAGTTGCTCCGCGTCATGTGGGATCTTCCCAGACCAGGGATTGAACCCGTGTCCCTGGCATTGGCAGGCAGATTCTTAACCACTGCACCACCAGGGAAGTCCCCAGGTCTCATTTTATTTATTTATTTATTTTTTTGTGGTATGCAGGCCTCCCTCTGTTGTGGCCTCTCCCGTTGCGGAGCACAGGCTCCGGACGCGCAGGCCCAGCGGCCATGGCTCACGGGCCCAGCCGCTCCGCGGCACGTGGGATCCCCCCAGACCGGGGCGCGAACCTGGTTCCCCTGCATCGGCAGGCGGATGCGCAACCACTGCGCCACCAGGGAAGCCCCCCAGGTCTCATTTTAAATGTTACTTCTTCTGGGGGGCCTTCCCTGACTCCTAGTGAGGCTGGGATTAGGTTTCCTGATACATGATCTCATAGTACCCAATAATTTTCAGAGCACTTATCATGGTTGTGTTCAGTTATTTGTTTCATGGATGTATACCTCATCAACTGGTCTTCACAGCTGTCGTGTTTATTATTATGTACCAAGCATCTGGCAGAGTGCTGGGCTCATAGTAAATATCTGTAGAACGTATCCATGACCAATCATAAGTACTGTATAGGTACTAATCATAAGTACTTACTAATCTTAAGTACCAAGTCTCTAAGTCAAAACTTCATCAAGAGTTCCCTTACTATTTGGTAATTTAGAAACTGGTTAGGGGGCTTCCCTGGTGGCGCAGTGGTTGAGAGTCCGCCTGCCGATGCAGGGGACACGGGTTCGTGCCCCGGTCCGGGAGGATCCCACATGCCGCAGAGCGGCAGGGCCGGTGAGCCATGGCTGCTGAGCCTGCACGTCCGGAGCCTGTGCTCCGCAACGGAAAGGCCACAACAGTGAGAGGCCGGCATATAGCAAAAAAAAAACACAGAAAAATAAACTGGTTAGGGACTTCCCTGTTGGTCCAGTGGTAAAGAATCCACCTTCCAATGCAAGGGACACAGGTTGGATCCCTGGTCAGGAACTAAGATTCCACATGCCGCAGGGCAACTAGGCCCTTGATCCACAACTACTGAGCTTGTGGGCCTCAACTAGAGAGAGAAAACCCGCACGCCACAACTAGAGAGAAGCCTGGCACCACAACAAAGAGCCCGCGTGCCACAACTAAGACACGACACAGCCAAAAAAAAACCAAAAAAACAAAACAAAACAAAAAAACTGATTAGCTCTGCCCTGCTGAGTGGTTACCTACTGTTTAGGTCCTCTTGTCTTGGGCAGACTCTGTACTTGGATTCTGCCCTCATTGTCTCACACTTGAGCTTTCCCCATTACAGTCCACCCTGTGAGATCCTACTGGATTAATCTTCCCCAAACACTGATTTGACCAGGTGACTCTTCTGCTTAAAAGAGTTGGCTACTGAATAAACTCAGACTTCACCTGACCTTCAAGTCCATCTTTAATCTGATTCTGACCTAAGTTTCTGTATTTACTTACTCTCTAAGGTAAATTGTTTGTTCCACCAGACATTTTTATCCGCTGACTTTAAGCTTTTGTTTATATTATTTACTCCCCCCAGAAGTGCCACCTTCTCTTCTGTTACCAAACTTCTGTCTGACCTAAGAGTGCAGCTTATATCCATTTTCTCTGTATAACAGTCCCTAGTCACCTATGTTAGAACCTTTCAGTTGTAAATGATGAGGCCAATATCAAATTGGTTTAGGTAAAAAATAGAATTTATTGGTTTATGTAATTGATAAGTCCAGAGATAGAGTTTAAATATGACTTTAGGTAAAATATTATCAGTAATCCTTCTCTCTCTTCTGATTCTGCTGATTCTTTTGATCTGCTGATTTCATTCTGAGTTAGTTTTACCAGGGAGTGGGTGACAATATGTTTCACGTGGTAGCCCCATACACTCAAGGCTAAAATCCTACCTGCTTAGCAACCTCAGGAAAAGTGAACTTCTTTCTTTAAAGTTCCAGCAAAAGTTATAGAGAAGGATGGGTCACATGCCCATTCTGAACCCATTGCTATGGTGCTCTGATTAACCAGGTCTGGGTCATATGTCCACTCCTGGAAACTATGGGTGGAGTAAACCTCTCAAAACTGCTTTAATGGACAGTGGGAGTTGGGTGGCTCCCCAAAGGAAAATTTAGATTTCTTTACCAGAAGGGGAACTGGATGGACACCAGGCAGGCAAAAACAACATATATCCATTCTACCACTCCAGATGTAACTGGGCTCTCCTGGCTCTGAATTCCTGTTGCTCTTTTTTGTCTACACTATTTATTTATCACTTAACATCATGGCCTTATTTCCCCATAGTCACTACACCATAACCACAGCCTCAAACACCAGTATTCCAAGCAGAAGGAAGAAGGGAGCGGGTGGCGAGAGGACTTTCCTACAAAAAGGAAAGCTTCCCTAGAGACTATCCAGGAAACTAGGATCACCTTGTGAGGAGGCAAGGAAAATGAGTATCTGGCAAAGGGGAATGGAAGAGCTGAGCTTGGATTAGCTCAAATGACGTTCATTCCTGGAGCTGAGAACTCTGCTGAACCAAAGCAGGGCTCTGTTAGAAAAACGGAAGGGGTGGTGTTCTTGCTGTTGCCTAGGTAGCCAAGAGTAACTGACCAGGATGCTTTTTCATCAACTTACCTGCTAGCAATTGAGTACTACATGCAAGGCACAGCATGTTTTAGATTCTCATCTCGTTCATATGATCTTTTTTTTTTTTTAATGACAGGAACAGTGGCTTATACTCTGCATCGTCACAATGACTTGCACTTAGCTGTTCAATAAGTATTTGCTGATTTAAAAAATTTGATGGTGAGGGATCGAGAGAAAGGTATAGAATTCAGAGTCTTTCTAGGGCCTTGTTGTTCAAAGACTTAA
This sequence comes from Physeter macrocephalus, assembly GCF_002837175.3. NCBI lineage: Eukaryota > Metazoa > Chordata > Mammalia > Artiodactyla > Physeteridae > Physeter > Physeter macrocephalus. The sequence continues at coordinate 61,447,880 of NC_041224.1, forward strand.
TTTTTGCCCTCACTGCTGCAGGAAATGAAAGATCCCACATCTGTGTTGTGGTCGTTAGAATCATGGACCTGCAAATGAATCTAAGTATATCTTCTTAGTTCTAAGTTATCTCCTGGTTAACTTGTAAAGTATTTGACTCTTTGTATATATGGCCCATCTAGATGGTTCTTAAAGATGTAAGATGAATTTAGACAGGCAATGTATGTAACTCAGTTAACTGGTCTCCTTTTTATGTCTTTTCCTCATTTTTTACTTAATAGGGAAATTGCTCTCCCACTGAATCTTAATTCACAATGTTAAGACTTCAGAAATATAGTTTTATATGCAAGAAAGAATTTCAATATTCTTGCTGTCAAACATACTCTGCTCTCACATGGGCACTAATGGTGTCAGGATGTCAATTTCATTCTGACAGGATACCTATAGATGGAATCTTCAACTTCTTATTCTTGGTTAATATGGATGGATAAGAGGATGTTTGAGGTTTTTTCCACCTCTGTTTTCATGGAAATATATACTTTCCCATAAACTTGGATGACAGTAGTATGTTTGTGAAGCACTCTAAGCTTTTGAGGGTGAAAAGTTTCCTACTGCTCAAGACCTACTATTAACTGCCTCCAAATGGCTCCATGATTGTTGCAATCTCCAATTTTCTCTGATGCTCTTAATAGTCTGAAGGCCTTGGAATCTTTGTTCCCACCAAGAAATGACTTCTTCTACATTCTTTTGGTGCAGCATCACTTGAATTTTAGATGTAGCCATTATAGCTACAAATCTGTTGTTCCTTGCTCTTTAGGTAATGTTAGTGCCTGATGTGAGTTTTAGATATTTGCCCAGGAGTAGGAGTAGACTAAACTACTCTCAACACTTGTATTAGCTATCTATTGCTGCATAACAAGTGATGCCAAAAGGATATGGCTTAAAACAATAGACGAGTAACCTTAAACTAACACAACATTGTATATCAACTATACTTCAATAAAAGAAAAAAAAAACAGACAGGTATTATCTCACACAGTTTCTGTGTGGAATTTGGGAGAGGCTTAGCTGGGTGGTCCTGGCTCATGAGGTTATTTCAAGGTGTTGGCCTGGGGGTGTAGGCATCTGAAGGCTTAACCGGAGCTGGACTGAGTTTTCCAAGATGGCTCACTCACACAGCTGTTAGCTGGAGGCCTAAGTTTCTTGCCATGTGGGCCTCTGCTTGAATGTCCTTATGGCATGGCAGTTGGCTTCGTCCAGAGTAAGTGATCAAAGAGAGAACTAAGGAGAAGCTGCAATGCCTCTTATGACCTAGGCTTAGAAGTCATACACTGTCACTTCTGCCATATTCTCTTTGCTAGAAGTGAATCACTCACTAGGTCAATCCCATACTCAACGGGAAGAGAATTCAGCTCCACCTCTTGAAGGGAGATGTATCAAAAGTTTTGTGGACATATTTAAAAACCACTACAGCCCTCTTGATTTCCCCCTTTTGTAACTGGGTACCTTCAAAATAAATCAAACTCAGAGGTTTAGTGTGTGGTCAGCAAATGGACAGATGAATACTGTTCCCTCAGTCTTGGGGTAATTCATGCAGAATTTCAGCCTTCTAACCTAACCAAATAGGTGCTCCTCTAAAACTTGAAAAGGGTAGAGTGGAGGTTGGGTCTGAGAGAGCCAGATTTCTTCTTCCAGATTCTCCAACGATACTGTTTTCTATGCCCCTCATGAATATGCAGTGGCCAGGAGGAAGCTTTCCCCAGCACATGCTCAGAGAGGGGGACACCAGTAAGGATGGAAGGGCTAGAAAGGAACAGGAATAGAAGCGTTGGATTGTACTTACCTGGACTAACAGGTTAGACACAGGCAGCAGACGGTAAGACCTGAATAAGTTAGCTGGTTCTGTTCTGCTGCTGGTTGGCGAAGACCAGCCACAGACGGTGAGTGAGGGTGTGGCTATGAGTAGATGTCGGTCCTGGGATTAAGGAAGCATCAGAGCCTCCTGATGAAATCACCTGCAGCACCACTGAGAGATGTACAGGATCCACGGGCAGAATTCTAGGCTTGGATCCTGAAAACAGAAACCATGGTAGTTCTGGCTCCTTGGCAGCTCTTAACATACAATGTGCTGAAGGGTGTACTTGGTACCAGATGGAGAGGTTGCGAGGACCCAGCATGACTGTCAGGCCACAGAGTGAAGTGTCGTGCCATAAAGACAGATGGTGAGAGGGGTGCCCCCGTCTGTGGTGGCTTACTGCCTTTTTGGTACTCTTCCTGCCTGTGTACTCTTCACATTGGGCCTCTTCAGGAGCTTCTATTTCCAAAGCATTTTAATTTAGAAGTCAAATGTGAGTGTTCCAAGCTCCAGTCCAGGCTAAGAGTGCTTCATAGCTTTTCTGTTTTCTCACATTTAGAGACACCCAGGTTTCTAATACACTGATTAATAAGGGAGACATAGAATAGTATAATTTGTGAAACTGGGCATTGGAGAGGAGTTGCCACATAAGGAGAGAGTGGAGTCAAGAATAGAGCTTTCTTTCCAGTACATTCCTGCCATTAAGATACCAGTGCAAGAGGAGAGGAGGTGGGAAACAGAAAATACACAGATTTAGATTTCAAGCTATAGATCTACTATATATGTCATTACCCTACTAAAGACATTCAGGGGCTCTGCTGCTACCTACTACCACCTTAGATGCAGGTGAGAGGGGCCTACCTTTAAGGGGCTCTGCTCTGGCCCTTCTCCAGCTGCACTCCTACATGGGACGGGAATCCATCAAACCAAAGGAATATGCCCACCTGAAGCTGACTTCACCCCTTCAGACCTCGCTCCAGGTATTGGAAGCCAAAATTCTTTACCCCAATGACCCTGAGCCCACTTCCAGGGCCTTTGTGGTCTTCCCCCCTAGAGCCTGAAATATAAACTCCTGGACTTGTGGAGAGGCTAAGAAATTATAGTTTTGTAGAGGGAAAAGTGGGAATGGAGCTTGGACATGTGGGCTGGGGTACCCATGGAGTGGGGGGTGAACTGGCTGTGGGAAGAAAAGGGGGGAAGACTGCTCTGTGTGTGGGCCAGCTCTCTCTGTTCCAAGCAGGGAACTCTGAAAAGTCCCAGAACCCTAAGTTCGAACCTGGCCTTCCAAGTTGTTAGGAAAATTTGTCAAAGCAAGAGGATATATTTTTTAACTTCACAGTCTGTTAGCTTGTTTTATAACTTTTACATAACATTTAGACATTTGATATGTGGAACTCCATGTGTAGCCTTTTGTGGGCCCTACAAATGCTAGGGTTGGCTCTGGCTTCCCATTTGATACAGAATCAAGTTGAATCAACTTGGCCTGGTTTTTAAGGCCTTTTACTATTGGTTCTTCCCTAAACTTACCTTTTAGTACTCTTCTGCAGGAATCCTCTGTAGACCAATCTGGTGCACCCATAGCCAGGCTCGGCCTACATCCTTTCCTCTGTGCTCAGGTTCACTCAATTTTTTTCTCTGAAAAGCCTCTGTTTCTGCTCTGCATTTGTATGGGCCAACTACTGTTTTAAGACTCAGCCTCATAGTCATGTGTCCTCCCCCTGGATTCTTCTAACAGCTTTTGTCTGAGCCACTTATTGACACTCAAAGTGTGGAACCATGTGTGGAAACCATTTTTCTTATTACGCACAAGGCATGGCTATAAGATAAGGAGATGCCAATATGCAACCGTTTTCCAATGAGGAAAGAGGATTAAAAAAAAAAAAATCAGAAGAGTAGCTAGAGAATCTGGAGAAAGTAGTTAGGCAGGTACCAAAGGAGGAGATGGCTGGTATTGTCAAAAGGCTGCAATATGGTCATTGGGAAAGATCCCCCAAAATAGAAAGAGGAAAGAGGTCTTTTGTGATCACTGAGAGATCAGCCCATTGTGTGGGTAAGCAGCATTGCAGTTGGGAAAATAAGAGATGAGAAAGTAAAGACAGCAAATACAGTTTCATGTCTCTTAAGCACTGATTCTGAGAAGAAAGGAGGTAGAGTAGTTTGAAAGGGTGGAGGAGGTTAGTTGTTTTGTTCTGTTCAAAGCATGGAGGAGACTGTGTTTGTGGGAGAAAAGAGCTAGATTAGAGGGGAAAATTGATAACAAGGAAAGGATGGTTGATTCATCAAAATCTGGGAATGGCTGTGATCCAGTGCACAGGTGCAGGGATTAACCTTGATGAGGAGAAAGGACACTTCTTGCTGTGGGACAGGGAATGAATGAAGGCTATAGGATAGGCATAATAATGAAGAGACTGGGCTTAAGGGGGAAAAAAGTTGGCTGTCATTGTAGAGGAAAGGCTAGGAAAGCCCGAATTTTCTGGAGTGGGTTCAGATTTCATACATAGTTGGCCACCATATATCTGTGGATTCAACCAATCATGGTATTCAGGAAAAAAAATTCCAGAAAGTCCTAAAAAGTTGCACCGGCAACTATTTACATAGTATTTACATTGTATTAGGTATTATAAATAATCCAGAGATGATTTAAAGGATATGGGAGGTAGGTTATATGCAAATACTACAGCCATTTTACATAAGGGAATTGAGCATCCACTATTTTAGTATCTGCAGGGGTCCTGGAACAAATACCCCAGGATACTGAGAGAGGACTGTATTTAAATATCACATTCTTCAGTCATTCCTTTTACATTTATTCAGTGCTCTGCTTGTGCCAGACACTGGGGTCTACAGAGATAAACATTTTCATTTAATTTCGGAATTTGTTATAATGGTGACTGAGATTTACTTTCTACTCTTCTAGAAGGCTTTCAGTAGAAATAAACACCAATCAGAAGGGTGTCCTTTGTCAGACCAGACGTCCCTAGTAGGGGTTGGGAAAACAATGGCATCTCAACAATGGCTCCCTGTTTGAGGTGGAGAGGGAGGAGAGGCCCTGATGGGGGGAAAACAGGTTTAGACCTGGGCAACCCGAGGAGGGTGCGCCCTCAACCAGGAAGAGGCGAACCTCTTGAGCCCTTCAGGCCGCGCGGTAACCGAGGGTTACAGCGCCCCAGTCCACGGTGGTGTGAAAACCACCTTCTTCCCTAACCAGGTATATCTACGGAGGCTGACCAGGACCAGACCCAAGCCAAACCTCTCCATCCAAGGTACCTTCCCTCTGCCCCTGACTACTTAAGGTCACTGCCCCTTTTGCCTAGTTTATTGATGAGGGGCGAGGGAGAAGGGAAGCGGTAGGCGAGTCACCTTTCCTATTTTACGATTGGTAGTATTAGGCTCCAAGTCCCGCCTCCTGCCGCGCCGCAGACAGGCTCTCGGGGTTGTCACTCGATCCTCTACAGCCGCCCCTCGCCGTGGCCCCGCCCCTCGCTGTGGCTGGGATCTCGCGGGAAGAGCGGTGGGCACGGCTGTGGCTCCGTCTCCCGGCTGCGCGCGGAGCGGGAGGGCTTTCCTCACACAAGCGCTTTCTCGCGGAGGGGTTGGAGCTGCGGCAGACGCAGGCCTGGGCAGCCCCTTCTCTGCCGCCTCCTTCTCTTCCTGAGGGCTACCCGGTCCTCTTGCCCTCCGACGCTACCCAGGTGAGGAAGCCCGGAGCTCGTCTTCGCTGAGGAGCGGTCGGGGAGCGGGGACACGGAGCAGCCGGGGCAGGGGGGCTCCCGACGGGGGCGGCTCCGCGGGCAGCGCGGCGCTGCCTGATGGGCGCGAGGCTTGGAGGGGTTCGTGAGTGCGGGGGTCGAGGAGGCGGTGGGGTGGGATCCGGGTGCGGGCGCCCATGGGCGGTGTAGCGGGTGCCAGGGCTCCTCGGGGTGAGGAGGCGGTTTAATGGGGGTCCGGGGTTTTTTCCGGCTTGGGGTGGTGGTGGCTGGCAGCATATTGGGTCCCGGGTCTTCGGGGTCGAAGGAGATTTATCAGGATCCTTCGGTTCCTTGAGGTGGTATAACGCGGTTCCGGGACAAGGGGTCCTTTTATCGCGGTCTCAGGCTCTTTGGGGGCAGAGGATTCAGTTTAGGAAGGTCCTAGGTCTCTGAAGGGGCAGATCCATGGGGCTTTGGGGGTCCTTTGAGCGAGAGTGGGCGTCTCGTTTCGCATTCCTGGGATAAAGAAGCAGTATTGGGGTTCCGTCTGTTTATCGGCGTCTCCGGGCGAGAGGGCGATGTATCTGCGTCCTGCAGGGGCCGGGACCTCCTTGGTGGGCTGCTGGGGGCGGAAGGGTTTACAGCGGAGACCATCGTCTTTATTGGGGTTTCTGCTTTGCCCAGAGGGGGGCGGTAACTTGGCACGGCCTCCAGTCTTTTCGGGGGCGACTGGGCGAGTTAGTGGGTCCCCGGGAGATCTCGAAGGGAGGGCGCGGCTCTGCAGGCGCTGGGTCGGCTCGGGGCGGGAAGGGGACTCTGGTGACATCCCGAGCCAGCCTAGTACACAGTCTGTGGCTGGTCAGCAGCCTGGAACAAATCTCTTTCTAGATGAGATTTACTCAATGCTTAGTTGAAGGATCGATCCGTGTTGTTGCCTAGTTGGAGAAATAGTGGGTTTGTTCTGCAGTTTTCTTCTCTCTGTCCCGGGATCCCTGTGGAGGCGTGCTGGTCTCCCTGCTCTGGGAGCGGGAGAGTGGCAGGCAGCACCTTAAAGTGGGCATGTAGACTGTAGATTCTTAAGGAAGCGAGTGTCCTCCGGGTCAGCGTGGAAGCCGCTGAGGATAGAGAAGGCTGTGAGGTTTTGGCTTCCTTTCCTAGGTGGTCTGCTTTGCTCATCCTGCATTAGTAGGTCTGTCCTGAAGTCTTGCTCGAGTGTTAGGCAGTCAAGCAGTGCTGGGAAGTGTGTTCTGGCTTCTCCCTGTCCTTTGAAAAGCATTTGTGGAGAGGGGGAACTTCAAGTTCAGCTTCCAAATAACGCATTGGAATTCGAAGTTGCAAAGCTAGAGCTCTGCAGAAGCGTCATTTGGGACCTGTAAGCATGGCTAACAGACAGCTCTTTTAGAGAATCCTGCTTAACAGTTTTATTGTAAAGGTACAGTTAGTCTTGACTCCTATGCAGAGTCCTTGGTAATTAGCCCAGACTTAGGTGGAATTCAAATAAAATTACCTGTATATATGTGTATGTGGGTTTTTTTGGTTTTATTTTGTTTTTTTTTATGTTTCCGTCAGACAGTCTGTTCCTTTGCTTGACAGTTCTCCTGGTTAGATAGCTCCTTTATCATAGAGGCCCGTAAATGAAGTCTGTATGTGGCAGGCAATGGAACCTGTACTCACAGTAATTCTGTGATTTGGGATAAACAGACAAATTTGAGTATGCTAAAACAGAGAACTTTGCTTGCCTCTTTCTTTTTCTTAGTGACATTTTTTTAATGACATTTCTTTTGATCTTAGAACCAGAAACATTAGTGATAATCTACTTAATACTTGACTTTTGTAATCATTTTAAAAAAACAAGGGAATTCTGCATAGCAATGCATAAAGCTTAAGTTTTTTTGGTTTTTGTTTTGGTTATAAATTCCTGATCAAACCAAAATGCCTGATTGAGTTTTATAAGATAGTTTTGACTATCAAAACTGATCAGTTGAGCAGATATTTGATTGGAACCACAGCCAAAAAAACTCTAAGCAGATCTTTTTTTCCTCATTATTTTTGAAAGCCAATGAAAAATTAAGCAGATGTCAGTAACTTTTGAAAAAGCAGCTTTCATAATTTCTAAGTAAACATACTGATCAGTCAAAAAATATTTGATTGCCTGGTAGCTGTCACAGCATGGAGGCACAATGATTCCAGCTCTCATGAAACCTATATCAAGAGAGAGAAAGACAACAAATAAATAAAATAAATGCATAAAGTAATTGAGATGCTGATAAGGAAGAAATAAACAGGATAGTTGGGGTTTTGCTCACTTAAAAAAAAATAACCTCTGAATGATAATATAATTGATGTCTGTCATGTTAACCAGAAACCAGGGAAGATAACGATCTACCTTCTGAATTAATAAAGATTAAATTATGATCAGTAGAGTTTGAGTGTTAAATATATTTTGACTCTGAGGATTAGCATCTTCTGTTATATAAGCATAAAAAAAGTCTGTAAGGATAAACATCAGACTTTTAAGTGTTCGGGGGATTCTTCAGGAGATAGTTGCAAAGGCATGGAAGAGAGTTATTCATTATTAATATATGCTTTTATACTATTTGAATTTATTTCAGTGAGCAGACATTACTTAAGGGTAAATTAGTGAGTCTAAAAATTAAAATTTTGGTCACTATGCAAATTTGTGAAATGTACTGTATTTATAAGGCATTTTGTCAGTGTTGCCACTTCTACTGTGCGTACTAGTGAAGGAAAAATGTATTTCAAGTATGTAAAATTATAGGAATGGGGTGGGGAGGGGAGCACAGCAGAATAAGTAAAAGACTGAGGCCCAAGTTAAATCTTAAAACATGGTAAAGATGTTGGATCTTTAATTATACAAAGATAAATTAATCTTAGGCCTTTCTTATTTCAAATTTGTTTCCTGAGTTTGAAAAAGGAAGTTTTTAGACTCCCTAGAGAAGAATAGGTTGTGTTTTTGTGGCGGGGCAGGAGGTGTTTTTATTGTGGCACAGATTTCAGGATGGGATTTCTTTTTGTCAGACATATGGACACCTAATAGATGTTTTTCTTGTGAGGCATATGAAACAAAAATAGTTTTATAGTTCATTATTACGCTGCTGAAAATGACAATACCAGTGTATTTTGGATTATCATTCAAAATTCTGAAATTATAAATGTGACATACTAAGCCAATTTCTAGAAAGGAAATCATAGGACATGAATTCCAATCTTAACTGTGGTGCTAACCATCTGACCTTGGATGATTCCTTAGTCTCTCAGGGCCTCAGTTTCCATATATATAAAATTAAAGAAAGAGAAGTCCCTGTCAGTAATCAATATAAACTCCAATTCCAAGGTTTTTATTACATAGGTTTTTATGTTGCGGATCTACAGTATTATATGTACAAAAAGGGATAGATGCCATAAGAGTAGCTAGTTCTCAGGTACAATAATTTTTATATATCATACCTAATTTTAGAGCCTCTTCTGTTTTAAGATATATAGGAAATATTTAATTCAAGAATATACATTCATGAAGGTAAATGATTTCCTTTTGGTAATTTAGCTTTATCTGTTAAAGCGTTATTGTTTTTGCTTCTGATCCCTGGTTCTGTAATAGAGTATCTATATGATAATGTAATGTCCTTATTTAACTCTGTGTGTAGAATGAGGTCTCTAGTGGTTGACCCCCTTTAATCTATCCTTTACACTGCTGCCAATGTGATTTTTCTAAAATGCAAGTATGTTCAGTGCTTTTTTCTTAAAACCCATACTTCTCCCTTACCTACAGTATTTAGTTCTATGGTTACAAGGCCCTTCATCATCGGGCTCATCTCCTGCATTTCTCCCACCATACATCTCAAGCTCCAACTGTACTAATAACATCAGTTTACTGAAAGAGCCATACTTTTTCCTGACTCAGAGCCTTCTTATATATTCTCCCTGCTGCTTAGAATGCCTTTCCTTCTCGTGTCTTACTGACAGAGTCTAGTGATTTTTCAAGATACAACTTAAGCGCTGTCTGCTTTTTGAGTCTTCTGTGAGCTCTGGTCCTCGCTCTTCCAGCCCCACTAGGTATTCACTCTCTGTATCTTGTTCATTCATTCTCTTATGTTCATTAGTATGCTGTAATTATGTATGTCTCTCTCTTCCTGGACTCAGAAGCCGATGTATATTTATCTTATTACTTATTTAATATCTATTGCTTAGTTTACACAGTTGGCTCTCATTACAGATTTGAACTCTCAGTGCCAAGATTAGCATCTTCATAATGTCTGAGTTAAGCCCAAATCTCAGTCTTGTCCTATTTTTCTAAAACGTTGGGCTTTCTGTATTATCTTACTCTCTTGCCCCTATGACCGCAAACTGACATTAGATCTGTAGTTCTTATCCTCATGTTTAAGAAAAGAGACTATCAGCACTGTAGGAGTTAGGGGTTACTCTGTTAAACTTGCAGAAAAGTCATGCAGAATTTTGAGGCAACCACTAATCCCTGTATCTAAAGTTGTTAGCACAGTTATGAACTAGTTTGAGTATTTCAGATCTTAGACATCAGTGATTTAGTAGATATTTTACCTTGGCTGCTTTCTGTATGGGAAATGATTGTTGCCAGTGTGTATGGGATTTTATAGTGGCTTAATAGTTGCTTTACATACATTACCTTTAATTCTGAAAACAAATCCTGCAAATTTAGTAACTTTCTCAGGGTTATTATCTACTAAGAAGCAGGCTATGTAGATCCAGGTCTGTCTTACTCCAGATTCTATGCTTTTTCAAAATACTACACTGCTTTCTGAATATGAGTTCTTATTCAGTGTATTTAAAATTATTAATAGATATTTTATTCATTTTATAAATTGAAGAAGTAGGTTGTGAGGTTTATCCATTCAGCTTTTTCAAAAAAAGCTAAAGTAGAGGATTTGAGATTGATTGGACTTTAGAGACCACTTAATCCAACTCCTACATTTAGCCTATGAGGGAACTGACATACACAAGAATAGTTAAATGACTTGCTCAAGATCACACAGCTTTGTAGCTGGTTAAGATTTGTTGTTGTTGTTAAGCCAGTTATGACCATAGGTGTTGTAAAACCATTATTTGAAAGGAAACCAGGTGCCTGATGTTCCCCCCAGGAAAAAAGCCGAGAGTGGCTTTTAGAAAAGTGATGTTGAGGATCTCAGAGTCTTAAGGACATGGCTCAGAGAAAATCCAGACTTTGGATCATGACACGTGGAGACGCTTCAGTGCCTCTTCACTCACGTAGCTCCCTAGTCTTGGTTTCTTTCCTTCATCTTTTTTCTTTTTAAAAATCTATTCACAGTTTACTAATCTTCTGCCTGCTAAAGTTATTAGCAGCAGCCTGACCAGTAACCATTTACATGCTAACCATGGGCTAACAGGGATACAAAAAAGCATAAAGTCTAGTCACTGCCCTGAAGAGGCTCAGTTTATTGGGAGTGGGAGGCAGTAAGTATTTAATTGCAAGGCAGTATATAAAGATGCCATGAGTGATGCAGCTCCAGGAGCTCAGAAGATAAAGGTAAATGTGGACTGGGCTAGTGGCTGCAGAAGTTTCTATGTAGAAAAGGTTTGATTTAAGTTAGTCTTTAAATGAGGGATTGGAGGGAAAGACTGGGGAAAAGAATATCTGGCTGTGTGTGTGTGTGTGTGTGTGTGTGTGTGTGTGTGTGTGTGTGTGTATTTTTTTAATCTAACCCTTGTTCACTTCCCTTTAGCTGCAGTGGCCTCCTTGCTGTTTTAGAAGGCCTGGAACATGTTCTTCCAGATATCTGTATGTCTCCCTCCCTTCCTTCCTTCAGGTCTGAATTAAAGTATCACCCCTTCTGAAAGGCCTTTACTGATACCTTGTTTAAAATTACAGCATCCATACTCTTCCTATCACTCTTCCCTGCTTCGTTTCTTTTTGTGTGCTTTTCTGCAGTCCAACACACTGCTTTTATTATCTTTCTAACCCTACTATAATGTAAGATCCCTGAGAGCAGGGATTTTTACCCATTTTATTCAGTGCTATATCCCCAGCACCCACGGGATACAAAGTAGGTGCTCACATTGTACCTTTTACAAAGTAGGTGCTCACATTTTTGTTAAATGAATAAGGCAATCGAACTTTAAAACAGAAACTTGAAGATTGTTTGATCTAACCTCTCTCCTTCCTTCCTTCCTTGCTGGCTGGCATGGAGGACGAGGAACTTTCTCTTCTATTTAAAAAAAATTTTTTTTCTAGGACTTAAATTGTATACAGTGCAGAAATCATAAACAGCTCAATGAGTTTCTACATATGTAAGCATGTGATCACCAACCACACCAAGAATAGAACACTTCTAGGACCTCAGCATCCTTCCTTACTCTCTGCTAGTCAGTACTTCCCAAAGGTAACCACTATTCTGACCACCATCACAGTAGATTAGTTTTGCTTTTTCTTAAACTTCATACATTGGGTTGGCCAAAAGTTTCATTCAGTTTTTTCCGTAAGATGGCTCTAATAGCACTTAGCTGTCTTTAACTTCATTCGAAACAATTTTGTTAGATTTTATGTGACAGCTGTATATCAGCATACCTTTAAAAAAAGACATCAAGATTGGTGAATTTTTGTGTAGCCATTTTAATATTGAAGGTGGAAGAAAAAAAAGCTAACATTTTCAGCCTATTATGCTTTATTATTTCAAGAAAGGTAAAAACACAACTGAAACACAAAAAAAAGATTTGTGCAGTGTATGGAGAAGGTGCTGTGACTGATCGAACATGTCAGAGGTGGTTTGTGAAGTTTCGTGCTGGAGATTTCTCACTGGACGATGCTCCACGATCAGGTAGACCAGTTGAAGTTGATAGTGATCAAATCGAGACATTAATTGAGAACAGTCAACGTTATCCCACGCGGGAGATAGCCGACATACTCAAAATATCCAAATCAAGTGTTGAAAATCACTGCACCAGCTTGGTTATGTTCATCGCTTTGATGTTTGGGTTCCACATAAGTTAAGCAAAGAAAACCTTCTTGACCGTATTTCCACATACGATTCTCTACTTAATGAAAACGTTCCGTTTTTAAAACAAATTATGATGGGCAATGAAAAGTGGATACTGTACAACAGTGTGGAATGGAAGAGATCGTGGGGCAAGCGAAATGAACCACCACCAACCACACCAAAGGCCGGTTTTCATCCAAAGAAGGTGATGTTGTATATTTGGTGGGATTGGAAGGGAGTCCTCTATTATGAGCGCCTTCCGGAAAACCAAACAATTAATTCCAACAAGTACTGCTCCCAGTTAGACCAACTGAAAGCAGCACTTGATGAAAAGCGTCCGGAATTAGTCAACAGAAAAGGCATAATCTTCCATCAGGATAATACAAGACTTCATGTTTCTTTGATGAGCAGGCAAAAACTGTTACAGCTTGGCTGGGAAGTTCTGATGTATCTGCCTTATTGAGTCAACAGAAAACACATGATCTTCCACCAGGATAACGCAAGACCACATGTTTATTTGATGACCAGGCAAAAACTGTCACAGCTTGGCAGGGAAGTTCTGATTCATCCATTGTATTCACCAGACATTGCACCTTCGGATTTCCATTTATTTAGGTCTTTACAAAATTCTCTTAATGGAAAAAATTTCAATTCCCTGGAAGACTGTAAAAGGCACCTGGAACAGTTCTTTGCTCAAAAAGCCGAAAAGTTTTGGGAAGACAGAATTGTGAAGTTGCCTGAAAAATGGCAGAAGGTAGTGGAACAAAAGGATGAATAGGTTGTTCTATAAAGTTCTTGGTGAAAATGAAAAACGTGCCTTTTAGTTTTACTTAAAAACTGAAGGCACTTTTTGGCCAACCCAATAAATGGAATCAAATCAGTTTTTAAGTTAGCAGAAGTTCATTCTTTTTCATTGCTGTATAGTATTCCATTGTGTGAGTATATTTTTTTATTGTACTATTTATAGACATTTGGGCCATTTCCAGGTTTTAGCTCTTAGGAACAAAGCTGCTAAGAACAATTTTGTACCTGTCTTTTTGTGGGCATAAAGATTCATTTCTTGGCTAAAAAACTAGAAGTTAACCTCATCTTCATATAGATATAGATATATAGATACATACACATAATTCTTAATTCCATGTTGTCCTTAGCACATGATAGATGATCATTAAATGACTGAAGATAAATTATTAACTAATCATGTACTGTGAGATTATCTCAAACTTATTAAAAATATTGGAGAACAGCTTCTGGTCCGTGCTTTTGTTCTTATATCTGACTTAAAACATGTAGCACTTAACTTTATCCAGGCTGTACACATTTCTCTTTCCTCTTGATTAGCCTCTTTTTTTAAAATCATGTTCTTTATTAGTTGGTGCCCCTTCTCCAGAAGATGGGAGAAATATGTCCAGAAAAGAGGAAATTCAAATTAATTAATTTTAAGGTGTGAATTTCAGAACTGGTTGGCTATTTTTCTATATTTTCCCAACTTAAAAAAGTCATTTCTTTTTGACAGTTTGGTTCTACTGTACATTATATATATATTTTACTATTCTATACAGTTTGAAATCATTTATACCAATGCGTAAGTTATGTTTTGGTATATGTCAAGCAAAGGCTTTCTTTGATGGTCTTAAGAAATTTTAGAAATGGCTTCAGTTGGTGAAGAATGCAAATGAGAACCCCTACAATAATAGAAGAAATCATGAGAAATATTTTTCTAATTCTGGAAAAGTTTTCAGTTCCCTTTTGAAGTGATTTCTAAGCTAAGACTTGAAAGATGAGTAGGAAACAAGGTGGATGAGATGCCCGGTAGGGAATGGGGTAAAAGCACTGTAGGTGGGGAGCTGTCTTTACAGAGAGAGAGCAGGGCAGATTTGGGAATCTGCAGGCAATTCAGGAGGGCTAGAGCAGTGGTTTTCAAGCTATAATGTGAATATGAATCTCCCGGTAGGAGTGGGGCTCATGAATTTGGAGTGCTAACATGTTCACAGGTTGTAGAGATGTCGCTGGTTCAAGTATCACACTTTGCAAACCACTTGGCCAGAGCATAGGAGGCAAGTGAGAAGGAAGGAGTGGGGAGTGAATGCAATGACCATATCATGGAGGATCTTACAACTAATGTAAGGAATTTGGATTTAAGGCAGTGGTAACCCACTGAAGGGTGCTAAGCAGAATAGTGACCTTGTGAGATTTGTGATTTTCGAGAGGGCAGTAGTGGTGGAAATCATCTTTAGGGGTAAACTCCATCCACATTTGAAACTGTACAGATTAATGTCTGAGCAATGATAGTTTACCCATTCATTAATAATTATTGTTTTTCCCAGTGGCAGATTCAGTTCATTTAAAGGAATAGTTTGGTTATGTTTATTAATTTAGATGTTATATGTTAGATTAATCTTTTTTTCTTCCAGGGATATTATTACTTATTATATAATAAGTATTACAATTTAACTCATAATTACATTTTTAACCCTGTTTGATGGGATTTAATTTTTGTCCATGTTGTACCATATGATAGTTCAAAGTCTTCTTTTTAATTGTATTGATTAAAAAATAAGCTAGCTGGTGGTGCTTATTATATGGTAGGAATGATCTTAATGATACATAGTAATTTGAGTTAGTTTGTCATGAGCTTTTGTAAATGTTATTAATTAGAAGGCTTTAATTTATTTCAGCTGTTTAAATATCAGTAAGTTTTCCAATATTATAAACTTAGGAATGTGTGTGTAGCTTGTTTTTCCCCCTTATTTTATAAGTTCTAGGAACTCATTTTAAATACGTGGAGAAATACTAAAGACAAAGATCTAATGCCTCAGCTCAAATATAAACATTGCTAACATTATGGTACACATTCTTCCTCCTTCCATGAATATATTTATTCATTTGTATACTGTTTATTCTCCCACCATGAATTTATATCATAAAGATTTTCGTACTTTGTCAAAATTGTTTCAAAACTGAATTTTTAATAGCAGCATAATATTCTGTTGAATGGATGTGTAATGATTTAACCATTCCCAATTACTGAATATTTTTTTCCTCTGCAGATAACACTTGAAGAAAATCTTTGTGCATAAATATTTCTCCATACTTGATTATTTTCTTAGGATAGGAATAAAAATGTTGAGTCAAAAGGTAAGAAGAACTTAAAAAAATTAGGTATTGCCACATTACTTTCTAGAAAGGTTATGCCACTTTACATGCCAATATCAGTATTAGTTTTAAAAATCTTTTCTAGGGAATTCCCTGGTTATCCAGTGGTTAAGCCTCCACACTTCCACTGCAGTGGGCACAGGTTTGATCCCTGGTCGGGGAACTAAGATCCTGCATGCTGTGTGGCACAACCAAAAAAATTAATTAAAAAATTAAAAAAAGAACCCTTTTCTAATTTAATAAGCAGAAATGATCTGACTTTAATTTGTATTTCTTTGATTATAACTGAAGAGCATTGCAAAATTTTTTTTGAAGTTGCATATTAAAAGATTTTTAAAAGACTACCACATGCATTATGTTATAAGGTAAAATGTTTTAACTGGAATTAATGTTTTATTATTGTAGTTTTTTCTTTTAATAGATAAATTAATTTCTTGAATAGTTATTAAAAAAACTTACAAAATTCAAAGACCCAAACAGTTGCCCTAGAGGCAACTACTGTTACCAGTTTCTTATATGTACTTCCAAAGGTATTGTAAATCATGTGTGTGTGTGCCAAAACATTAGACGAATTATGGAGAACATTCATTAAAATACTGTCCAGTTCAGATGTGGTATTGTGTACTAAACTGTGTACTAAAAATTAGAAAGGGTCTAAAAATGATTAGTATCTGGCTACTGGCCCAGAAGGAAGAAAAGCAGGGTCTGGCAGCATTTGGCAGTAATTTTCTATAAGACAAGTGGCCTTAGCTCTTTTTATTATTGGATCGATTCTTTGACAATAGCACTTCTGTTTATAGTACCTATTCTGTAGTTCTATTCCAAAAAGAAAAGCCAAGTGTTTGAAAATTAGTTGATGCCTGAAAGAAACTCTTTAAAGTACAAAAGCTATTTGAAGGTATTTAGGAACAAGATACTTTCTTCTTAGGTATTTTAGGATTTCTTTGGCAAGTACAGTTGTATCAGAATTTTCATGACTTTGTTGCTTAACAGTGAAAGTTCGAGCTTGAATAATTATAAATGAAATTCATCATTTCCCTAAACTCTTATTTACCTAATTCAAAAACCAATCAGCCATGATAAAAAATATTTTAAAACATATTTTAAAAAGATTTTCATGCCAATAATATAGTAGTAATTTGTCTCATACAATCAAAGATCTTTTTGAGCTTGGAGGCCACTGCTAAATAATTTGAACAATAAGAGTCGGAGGTTTTAATTGGATTCTACAGAGCTTTAATGCTTTAGGGAAAAGATATTTGCTTTGGGGATAGATTTTTTTTTTTTTAAGCCCATGTTTCCAAAGACAAAATTTGGGGATGACTATTTTTTTTTTAAATGGAAATGCATTTCTTTTATTTATTTATTTATTTTATTTTACTTTTGGCTGTGTTGGGTCTTCGTTTCTGTGTGAGGGCTTTGTCTAGTTGTGGCAAGCGGGGGCCACTCTTCATCGCGGTGCGCGGGCCTCTCAATATCGCGGCATCTCTTGTTGCGGAGCACAGGCTCCAGACGCGCAGGCTCAGTAGTTGTGGCTCATGGGCCTAGTTGTTCCGTGGCATGTGGGATCTTCCCAGACCAGGGCTCGAACCCGTGTCCCCTGCATTAGCAGGCAGATTCTCAACCACTGCGCCACCAGGGAAGCCCCTGGGGATGACTGTTGTTTACTGAATACTAACTCTGTGTGGGCCAGGATAAGTTAGGGGTATTATGAGAGTTCCTATTTGCTGGAATTCATGTCTCCTATTCCAGATTAATTATAGGGCTGTAAAGGCTGCTAAAGAATTTGCACCTAATAGTGGTTGGTAATATATGAGTAGTTTTAAGAAAGAATTTACCAAAGGTGGGAAAAGATCCTCTTGACTTTAAAGAAACATTTAATTTTGAAATAGTTATATGTTTATAGGAGAATTGCAAAGTACAAAGAATTCCCATACACCTTTCACCCAGCTTCCCCTAATGTTAACATCTTATATAACCATGGCAAATTTATCAAAACTAAGAAATTAATCCTGATTTTTTTTTTAAGGGGAATTCAGCAAACTTTTTTTTTTGAACACGTATTATGTGTAACAGAGTGTTTTAGCTGCTGATACACAATTTGGAAAAGAAGTAAAGGTTGCAGATAATAATAATAAAATAGTGAGCTTGGTGTTATTCCTGAACAAACTGTCAGATTATTGAACACATATATTTTTGATACCCCCCCAAAAAAGACACTAATCACTAGGAGCCAGCATGGGTTTACAGAGGACAAGTCATGCCACACTAGCCTCTCTTTTTTTCTTATAGGGTATGTAAGCTGGTAGGTACATCAGGAGATGCTCTGGCCATAATATATCTAGAATTATGGCTACATTTATTGGATTTTAAATTTTGTGCTGGGTAGTGGGTTAAACACTTTATATAGATTGCCTCATTTAGTCCTGTTTTACAAATGAGGAAAGGGACCCCAAAGGTTATACAGGTAGCATTTGATAGCCTTTTATTATATCTTTGTAGAAAAGATACAGAAATGTAGTTAATAATTGCATAGGCAGGTGGATTTGTAATTGATTAATGAATGGGCTGATGTTAAAATTAAACTGCAGTTCATTCTTAGTGGTGAGCCTCAAGATGCTATCTTCCCCCATGTCCTTTTAAGATGTTTATCATAAGTTATTCTCAAAATTGTGAGGGAGTGCTAGTATGTTATGTGACAGAATCAGGATCCTCCCCAGCCCACTTTATTTTTAATAATTAGAACGGTGGACTGTATCTAAGAAAATATCTGTTATAATAATTTTATTTATTTATTTTTACCCTTTTAAAAAAATTTTATTTTTTTAATTTATTTATTTTTGGCTGCGTTGGGTCTTTGTTGCTGTGCGCGGGCTTTCTCTAGTTGCGGTGAGCGGGGGCTGCTTTTTGTTGCGGTGTGCAGGCTTCTCATTGCAGTGGTTTCTCTTGTTGCTGAGCACGGGCTCTAGGTGCACGGGCTTCAGTAGTTGCAGCATGCAGCCTCAGTAGTTGTGGCTCGCGGGCTCTAGAGCACAGGCCCAGTAGTTGTGGCGCACGGGCTTAGTTGCTCCGTGGCATGTGGGATCTTCCCGGACCAGGGCTTGAACCCTTGTCCCCTGCATTGGCAGGCGGATTCTTAACCACTGCACCACCAGGGAAGTCCCTATGATAATTTTATTTTTGGTGTGTTAATATTTGATAGGGACAAACAAAGCCCTATAATTGAATTTTTTTTTTTTAAATCTGCACAAATACAGGGTTGGAGACTAGGAGGGCTAACAGCAGTAGGTGTAGGTGTATTTTTTTTTCAAAGCAGGTGTGTGCCTGGGTGTGTCTTCTTATTTGTCTGAAGTTGGTGAGTCCATGGTTTATTATAACTGCCCTAAAGGCTAACACCCGTGTAACAGTGTTATTTTGAGACATGTCCAAAACACAGTTGATTTTCCTTTTCTACTTTGCATTTAGCTTAGTGCTCTCAGTTCGGTTTGCCACATTTTAAGGAGGACATTGATAGACAGTGAGTTCAGAGGAGAGTAATTGGAATGAAGCAGTGTCTTGAAACAGATGCTTGCACGATAATTGACATATTTGAGGTTTTCAGCCTGGAAGAAAGAAGACTTTAGTGGGGTATATGGTAATGCTTTTCAAATTGGGTAATTGAATGATCTTTAATATTCTTCCTGACTCAAATATGTGATTCTGTGAAACACATGAAGGAATGGCATGTGGAAGAGGGATTAAACATATCTTTTGCATCCCCAGAGGGTAGAACTACGAACAATGAGTAAAAGTTAGAGGAAGGAAAATACTGGTACGTAAGAGGATGTTTTTAACAATTGAACCGAAAATAGAGTGGACATTCTGTCATTGAGGCATTAAAGCATGTATTGAGTAGAGTTTAATCAAGCTATCCTGTAAGGACTTTTCCAACTCCAACCTTTAAAAAATTTTTTATTGGTTATAATTCCCCATAGCAAAACTTTCTGTTGGGTTACCTCACTTATTCTCAACATCTTATGTTTTCATATAGTATCAAACATTAGTATATAATAATATTATTATTATAATGCAAATTTAAACAACAGTAGAGCATGTTTTCACCTTCCAGATTGACCAAGATTAAAACGTTCAATAATGGCAAGGATGTGTAGAATCACTGTCTCTCATACACTGTAGGCAGGAATGTAAATGTGTGCAGTTTCTTTGCAGGGCAAGTTGGCTTTACTTATTAATAAAATGATAAGACATATTATTGGGTGAAAAAAATAAGTGGCAGGACAATGTTTATGGTATGCTGACATTACTGCAAAACAGTTTTGTATGTGTGGGTTTAAATAACATACATATTCACACATTAATAAACACAGTTATGTTTCTGTGTGCATAGACTTTTCTGGAAAAGAGTTAGGAGATTGGAAGTCTGAGATCTCAGTAAGACTGGTTTGATTTAGTTGTGTACACTTTTATACTTCTTGATTTTTTTTTTTCTTTTTTGTTTTTGAAGAGTGTATTGTAAAAAGATTTTTTTATTTTGAAGTAATTATAGATTCACAGTAACTTCCAAAATTAGTACAGAGAGGTCCCATGTGTCTTTCATCCAGTTCCCCTCAGTGGTAACATTTTATTTTATTTTTTTTTAATTAATTAATTTTATTTATTTATTTTTGGCTGTGTTGGGTCTTCATTGCTGCGCACAGGCCCTCTCTAGTTGCGGCGAGTGGGGGCTACTCTTTGTTGCAGTGCACAGGCATCTCATTGCGGTGGACTCTTGTTGCAGAGCACGGGCTCTAGGCGCGTGGGCTTCAGTAGTTGTTGCTCGCAGGCTCTAGAGCGCAGGCTCAATAGTTGTGGCGTATGGGCTTAGTTGCTCCGCGGCATGTGGGATCTTCCAGGACCAGGGCTCGAACCCGTGTCCCCTGCTTTGGCAGGTGGATTCCTAACCACTGCGCCACCAGGGAAGCCCCAGTGGTAACATTTTAAATAACTATAGTACAATATCAAAACCAGGAAATCGACTTTAGTACAATCCACAGATCTTATTCTTTTTTCACCAGTTTTACATGTGTTCCTTTGTGTGTATAATTCTTTGCAGTTTTATCAAGTGTATACTTGTGTAATCACCATCACAATTGAGATACAGTACTATTCCATCACCAGAAAGATCCCCTAACCTCTGGCAACCACTAATTTGTTCTCCATTACTGTTTTGTCATTTCCAGATATTATATAAATGGAATCGTACAGTATGTAACCTTTGAGACTGGCTTTTTAAAAACTCTGCATAATTCCCTTGAAATCCATCCAAGTTGTTACATGTATCAATAGTTCCTTTTTATTGCTGAACAGTATCCCATGGTATAAATGTATGAGAGTTTGTTTAATCTTCACCCACTGATGGACAGTTGAGCAGTTTCATTTTTGGCTATTACAAATACAGCTGCTATCAACATTTCTATACAAGCTTTTGTGTGCACATGAGTTTTCATTTCTCTGGAATGAGTGTCTAGGAGTGTAAATTCCAGGGTAGTATGGTAAATATATTTAAGAAAGTGTTAAGAAACTACCAAACCGGTTTCCAGAGTGGTGTACCAATTTATGTTCCTATCAGCATTGTATTAGAGGTCTAGTTTGTCTATCTTCGTTATTAGCATTTGGTATTGTCACTGTTTTTTATTTTAGGTGTTCTAATAGATATGTAGTGGTATCTCATTATGGTTTTAATTTTCATTTCCTGATGACTAATGATGTTGAACTTATTATATTTGCCATCTGTATATCCATTTTGGTGAAATGTCTCTTCATGTTTTCTGCTCATTTTTACTTGAATCTTTGGTTTTTTACTCTTAAATTTTGAGTTATTTATATATTCTAGATATGAGTTCTTTGTCATATAAGTGGTTTGCAAATATTTGTCTATTTTATCTAAGTTGTCAAGTTTATTGGCATAAAGTTGTTTATCATGGTTTGTTATCCTTTTAGTATCTGTAGAATCTGTAATGATGTCTCTTCTTTCATTCCTGATATGGGTTATTTGTGTATTTCTCTTTTTCCTGATCATTCTGGTTAGAGGCTTACTAATTTTGTTACTCTTCTCAAGAACCAGCTTTCGAGTTCATTGATTTTCTCTATTTCTATTTTCTGTTTTGTTGATTTCAGCTCTGATCTTTATTATTTCCTTTCTTCTGTTTACTTTGGGTTTACTTTGTTATTCTTTTTCTAGTTTCTAAAAGGTAGAAGCAAGCATTCATTGCTGTCAATTTCTTCTTAAATTCCTCTTTAGCACAATCCCACAAATTCTGATGTGTTCTGCTTTTCTTTTCATTCAGTTAATAATTCCTTTTAGTTTACCCCCCTTTTTAAAAAATCCATGAATTATTTAGAAGGGTATTCTTTAATTTCCAGATATTTGAGGATTTGCCTATAATCTTCTTGCTGTTGATTTCTAATTTGATTACATTGTGGTCAGAGAACATACTTTGTACGACTTGAATCATTTTAAATTTATTTAGCCTTGTTTTATTTCTTAGAATATGGTTTCTCTTCATAAGGTCTCTGTGTACTCTTGAGAAATATGTGTATTCTTCTGCTGTTGGGTAGTAGTGTGTTTTAGAAATGTCAGTCAGATAAAGTTCATTGATAGTGTTGTCAAATCTACTATATCCATGCTTTCATTTCTAGTTTTTGTCTTTTTGCCTATTTGTTAACATAAGTTTTTGAGAGAGAAGTATTGGATAATTGTGGATCTGTCTATTTTCTTATGCAGTTCTATCAGTTTTTGCTTCATGTATTTTGAATCTCTGTTATTAGGGGCATAAACATTTAGGATTATTATGTTTTTATGATGAAATGACTCACCTATCATTATGAAATGACTGTCTTTATTCCTGGTTATAGTCTTTACTCTAAGAATTTGTCTTACATTAATATAGCCATTACAGCTTTTTTTTTTTTCTGGTATATCTTTTCCCATCCTTTTATTATTAACCTACTTGTGTCTTTATATTTAAAGAGTTTCTTGTAGGCAGCTTCTAGTTGGGTCATGCTTTTAATCCAGTCTGATAATATCTATCTTTTAAATGGAGTGTATAGACCGTATACATTTAATATGATCATTGATGTGATTATGTTTGAGTCTGTCATCTTGCTATATTTGTTTTTTATTTGTCCTATTTGATCTTTGTTCCTTCATTCCTCTTTTTCCTGTCCTCTTTTGTATTAGTTGAGTATTTTCTATGATTCTATTTGATCACATCAGTTACCTTATTAGCTATAACTACTTATTTGGTTATTTTAGTGTTTGCTTAGGGTTTATAGTACATAATTGTTTATAGTATACATCTTTATCTGCTTTCAAAGAATATTATACCACTTCATATATAGTACTGAACCTTAGAAAAGTATACTTCCATTTCTCTTCTGTTAGTCTTTATGCTATTGTTATGATACATTTTACTTTTAAATATGTTATAAACCCTCAGTACATTGTTATTTAAGCAGTCAGTTATTTTTAAAGAGATTTAAATATTAATATATATTTATCTTTGAAATCACCATATCTAGTGTTCTTCATTCCTTTATGTAGATCCATATTTGTATCAAGATTTTTCTTCTGTCTGAAGGATTTCATTTAACATTTTTGGTGATGTGGGTCTGTGTGTGATGAATTCTTTTCATTTTTGAATGTCTGAAAATGTCTTTATTTTGCCTTCATTTTTGTTTGTTTGTTTTTCTTTTTTTAAAATTAATTATTATTGGTGTATGGTTGCTTTACTTTTGCCTTCATTTTTGAAAGATAATTTTTCTGAGTATAGAATTCTTTGTTGATTTTTTTTCTTTCAGTACTTTAAAGATGTTGCTCCAGTGTCTTCTCACTTACATTGTTTCTGTGAATCTGGTGTTGTCCTTATTCTTATGCCTCTGTACGTAACATGTCTTTTTTCCTCTAGCTACTTTTAAGATTTTCTCCTTATCAGTAGTTTTGGGCAATTTGACTATGATGTATGTTGATGCAGTTTTGTTGATTTGTGTGTGTGTGTGTGGTAGGGTTTTGTTGAGCTTGTTTATAAGGCCCTTCTTGGCCTTTATGCTATTATCATCAATTTTACTTTTATATATGCTATAAAACCCCACCTAGCTTTATAATTTTCATTAAGTTTGAGAAGTTTTGCCATTATTTCTGCAAATTTAAAATATATTTTCCTCCTCCCTTTTGGGGACTCCAGTTACCCATATATTTGGCCACTTGAAGTTCAGTGGTTTACCTGTGTTCTTTTTTTTTTTTTTTTAAATTCCTTTTTTCTCTTTCTTTCTTTTAGATAGTTTCTGTTCCTGTGCCTTCAGGTTCACTAATCTTTTCTTTTGTATTGTCTATTCTGTGCTAATCTCATCTAGTGTATTATCATCTTAATCACTGTACTTTTCATTTCTAAAATTTCTATTTAAAAAATACCTTCCATGTCTCTGCTAAACTTTTTGTACACGTGGAATGTGGTTATAACGACAATTTTAGTGTCATTTCATCTTAATTCTAATATCTGTGGCAGTTCTGGGTCTTTCAAAAAATCATTGTGGTAAAATACACATAAAATTTGCAATTTTAATAATTTTAAATGTACAAATCAGTGAAAGTTAATACACTGACAATGTTGTGCAGCCATCACCCTTATCTAGTCACAGTCATTTTATACCTTCAAAAAGAAGCTTTGTACCCTTTAAACAATCATTCCCCATTCCCCCTATCCCCTCAGCCCCTGACAATTATTAATCTACTTTGTCTCCATGGATTTGCCAATTCTGGATATTTCATATAATAGAATAATGCAACATGTGTCCTTTTATGTCTTCTTTCGCTTATCACATTGTTTTCGAGGTTTATCCATTTTATACCATGTATCACCATGTCATTCCTTTATATGGCTGAACAATACTTCCATGTATGGATATAGGACATTTTGTTTATCTGTTCATTGATGGATATTTTAGTTATTTCCACCTTTTGGGTATGGTGAATACTGCTGTTATAAACTTTTCTTGTAAATTTTTTTGTTTAAACACCTGTTTTCAATTTTTGGATGTATTTAGTTAGGAATGAAACTGCTGTGTAATATGAAATTATGATTACCTTATTGAGGAATTACTATACCATTTTCCATAGCAACTATAACATTTTATTTTCTCATCAGTAATGTATGAAGGTTTCACTTTCTCTACATCCTAGCTGTTATTTTTGTTTTTGAAATTATAGCCATCCTAGTGGGTATAAAGTGCTGGCTTACTGGTGGGTGGAGGCAGGGTCCTGAAGACTCCGGAGTTGTTGCCCACCCACTGGCAGGTGAAGCCAGGTCCTGGGGTTAGTGCTGGAGTCTGGCTGCAGAGCCCAGGGATCCCAGAGTTCATTTCAGATTGTTGGGGCAGGGGTCCTGACACAGTTGAGTTTGGGGTCTGCGGTGTCCCAAAGCTTGAGTTGGCCTGCAAGTGGACAGGGCCCAACTGGTTCCAGGGTAGAGTCTGGCCTGCTGTGGGTGGGCTGGGTCCACAGGCTGTGGGATCTTAGTTTTCTTGCATCTGTTGTCTGCCCCCAGTGGGTGAGGTGGGTCTAGAGGTTGGTGCAGGCTTCCTGGAAGGAAGGGACAGTGTCTGCCCACTGATGGGTGGAGCTGGGTCTTGGTCCTCTGGTGGGCAGTGCTGTGTCTAGGGGCATTTCTAGAGGTGGCTGTGAGCTCAGGAAGTCTTTAGGCAGCCTGTCTGCTGATGGGTGGGGCTGTTTCCCTGCCCAGTTACTTGTTTGGCCTGAAGCATCCCAGCACTGGCACCTATAGACTGTTGGGTAGGGCGAGGTCTTAGCAATAATGAACCAAGATGACAGCGTTCATGTGGTAGAATGTTCCAAAATATGACTGCCACCAGTGTCTATGTCCCCAGGGTGAGCCACAGCCATCTCCCACTTCTCCAGGAGATTCGCCAAGACCAGGAGGTAGGTCTGGCTCAGGCTCCTGTTAAATAACTGCTTTTGCCCTGGGTCCTGGTGCATATGAGATTTTGCATAGGCCCTTTAAAAGTGAAGTCTCTTATTTCCCCTAGTCCTGTGGGGCTCCTGAAATTAAAGCCCTGCTGGCCTTTGAAGCCAAATATTCTGGGGGCTCGTCTTCCCAGTGCAGGACCCCTGGGCTGGGGAGCCTGTTGTGGGGCTCAGAACTCTCCTGTGGGAGAACCTCTGCAATAGAATTATCCTCCAGTTTGTGTGTTGCCCACCTGGGCATATGGGAATTGATTATATTGTGAGTTCACCCCTCCTACCCACCTGTCTCATTGTGGTTCCTTCTTTATGTGTTAAGTTGTAGAAGACCTTTTCTGGTAGGTTCCATTCTTTTTCATCAATGGTTGTTTTGCAGATAGTTGTGATTTTGGTGTGCTTGTGAGAGGAGGTGAGCTCAGGGTCTTTCTACTCAGCCATCTTTGCCACTCTCCTATTGGGAGGTCTTTGGTTACTGATTCAATCTCTTGTTATAGTTCTGTTCAGATTTTCTATTTCTTTTTGAGTAAATTTTGGTAGATCATATCTTTCTAGGAATCCATCCATTTCATCTAGGTTGTCTAATTTGTTCACAATCAGTTGTTCACAGTATTCTCTTATAATTCTGCTTATTTCTTTAAGGTCGGTAGTAATGCCCCATAATAATTTCTAATTTTCATAGTTTGAGTCTTCTCTCTTATTTTCTTAGTTAGTCTAGCTAAAAAATTGTCGATTTTGTTGATCTTTTCAAGAACCAACTTTTGGTTTTGTTGGTTCTCTCTATTCTGTTTCTATCCTGGAAAATGTTCCACATGGATTTGAGAAGAGTATTCCAGAATGCACTATTCTGCTGTTGTTGAGTTGAGTGTTCTGTATGTGTCTGTTAGGTCTAATTGGTTTTTTGTGTTGTTCAACAAGTCTGTTTTCTTATTGGTTATCTGCCTGGTTTTTCTTTTTGAAAGTGAGATATTTTTGAAAGTTTCCAGCTATTATTATAGAACATTTCTCTCATCTATTTTGTCAATTTTTGCTTCATATATTTTGGAGATATATTGTTAGGTTCATATGTTTATGTTTGACATATTTTCATGTTGGATTTACCCTTTTATCAATGTATGATGTCCTTATTTGTCTCATAACTATTTTTGACTTAAAGTTTATTTTGTCAGATATGAGTATAGCTACCCCAACTCTCTTCTGGTTACTGTTTGCATGGATTGTCTTTTTCCATCTTTTCACTATCAACCTATTGGTGTCTTTGGATCCAGAGTGAGTCCCTTGTAGACAGTATATAATTGGATCACTTTTTAAAATCTATTTTACCAATCTCTGCTTTTTGGTTGAAGAATTAAACCATTTACACTTAAAATAACTATTCATA
Source organism: Physeter macrocephalus (assembly GCF_002837175.3). Lineage (NCBI taxonomy): Eukaryota > Metazoa > Chordata > Mammalia > Artiodactyla > Physeteridae > Physeter > Physeter macrocephalus. Next base: position 61,474,938 of record NC_041224.1, read on the forward strand.
GGTAAGGTCTTCTTTTTAATAAAAAAAATCATATCTTTTTTGTTCTTCATTTCCTCCATTACTGCCCTCTTTTGTGTTTAGTTTATTTTTTCTAGTGTCCTATTTTGATTCCCTCTCGTTTTATTTTTTGTATATTTTTTAGTTCTTTTCCTTAACCCTGAGGATTAAGGCTATATTGATCTCAAACTTATAAGAAACTAGTTTGGATTCATAACAACATAGCTTCAGTAGTATTCAAAAACTATTCCTATATAGCTCCAACTTCCCTCTTATTGTTATTGTCAAAAATTACTTATTTATACATTGTGTGTCCATTGACTTAGAGTTATAATTATTTTATACATTTGTCTTTTAAATTACATAGGGAAAAAAGGAGTTAAAAATCACAAATACAGCAATGCTGGCTTTTTAATTTATCTATGTAGTTATTTTTACTAGAGTTCTTTTTTGTATGGTTTTGAGTTAACTGTCTAGTGTCCTTTCATTTCAGCCTGAAGGACTCTGTTTAACATTTCTTGTAAGGCAGGTCTACTGGTGATGCTTTTATTTACCTGAGTATGTGTTAGTTTCTTCTTCTTTTTTTTTTTTTTTGGCTGCACCACGTGGCTTGTGGGATTTAAGTTCCCTGACCAAGGATCGAACCTGGGCCCCATCAGTGAAAGTGCTGAGTCATAACTGCTGGACAGCCAGGGAATTCCCAGTTCCTTCATTTTTTGAAGGAGAGCTTTGCTGAATATAAAATTTTTCATTGATAGAGTTTTTTGAAAAGCACTTTATAAGTATATCATCCCACCATGGGTTCTAATGAGAAATTAACTGTTATCTTATTGAGGATCCCTTGTATGTGACATGTTGCGTCTCTCTTACTCCTTTCAAGATTGTCTCTTTGTCTTTATCTTTGGACAGATTATATTGGGTTGGCAGTATGAGGATCTCTTTGAGTTTATCCTGCTTGGAGTTCTTTAAGCTTCTTGAATATGTAGATTTACAGCTTTTATAAAATTTGGGAAGTTTTTGGCTAGTATCATTTCCTGTATTCTTTCTCACCCTTTGCCTTTTTTTTCCCCCCTAGAACTCCCTTTATGTATACATTGGTATGTAAGATGATATCCCACTGGTTCTGTTCATTTTTCTTCAAAGTTATTGTACTTTTCAGCTCCAGAATTTTTATTTGGTTCTTTTTTAAAATTTATATCTCGTTATTAGTGTTCTCTAGTTGATGAGATCTCATTCCCTTAGTTTCCTTTAGTTCCTTGTCTGTGATTTCCTTTTGTTCTTTGAGCATATTTGAGACAGTTGATTTTTTTTTTTTTTTTTTTTTTTTTTTTTTTTGGTACGAGGGCCTCTCACTGCTGTGGCTTCTCCCGTTGCGGAGCACAGGCTCCAGACGCGCAGGCTCAGCGGCCATGGCTCACGGGCCCAGCCGCTCCGCGGCATGTGGGATCTTCCCGGACCGGGGCACGAACCCATGTTCCCTGCAACAGCAGGCGGACTCCCAACCAACTGCGCCACCAGGGAAGCCCCGAGACAGTTGATTTAAAGTCAGTTAGTCATAAGGCAATGTGCAGATTCAAGGCAATCCCTATCAGAATACCAATGGCGGGCTTCCCTGGTGGTGCAGTGGTTGAGAGTCCGCCTGCCGATGCAGAGGACATGGGTTCGTGCCCCGGTCCGGGAAGATCCCACATGCCGCGGAGCGGCTGGGCCCGTGAGCCATGGCTGCTGAGCCTGCGTGTCCGGAGCCTGTGCTCTGCAACGGGAGAGTCCACAACAGTGAGAGGCCTGCGTACCGCAAAAAAAAAAACCCAAAAAACAAAAGAAGAATACCAATGGAATTTTTCACAGAACTAGAACAAAAAATTTTAAAATTTGTATGGAAGCACAAAACACCTTGAATAGCTAAAACAATCTGGAGAAAGAAGAACAGAGCTGGAGGAATCATGCTCCCTGACTTAAGGCTATACTCCAAAGCTACAGTAAGTGTGGTACTGGCATAAAATCAGACACATAGATCAGTGTAACAGGATAGAGAGCCCAGAAATAAACCCACACACTTATGGTTAATTAATCCACAACAAAGGAGGCAAGAATATACAATGGAGAAAAGACAGTCTCTTCACTAAGTGGTGCTGGGAAAACTGGACAGCTACATGTAAAAGAATGAAATTAGAACATTTTCTAACACTATATACAAAAATGAACTCAAAATGGATTAAAGACCTAAAAGTAAGACCAGATACTATAAAACTCCTTGAGGAAAACATAGGTAGAACACTCTTTGATGTAAATCACAGCAATATTTTTTTGGATCTGTCTCCTAAAGTAAATGAAATAACAGGAAAAATAAACAAATGGGACCTAATTAAACTTAGAAGCTTTTGCACAGAAAAGGAAACCATTGACAAAACGAAAAGACAACCTACTAAATGGGAAAAAAATATTTACAAATTATATGACTGATAAGGGATTAATATTCTACATATATAAACAGCTCAATACAACTCAACATAAAAAAACAAACAACCCAATTAAAAAATGGGCAGAAGAACTGAATAGACATTTTTCCAAAGAGGAAATATAGATGGGTGACAGGCATTTGAAGACTCTCAACATTGCTAATCATCAGAGAAATGCAAATCAAAACCACAATGATATATCACCACACACCTGTCAGAATGGCTGTCATAAAAAAGAACACAAGTAACAAATGTTGGGAAGGATGTGGAGAAAAGGGAACCCTCATACACTGTTGGTGGGAATGTCAGTTGGTGCAACCACTGTGGAAAAACAGTATGGAGGATGCTCGAAAATCTAAAAATAGAACTACCATATGACTCAGCAATTCCACTCCTGGGTTTATATCTGAAAAAAACACCAACACTAATTCAAAAAGATACATGCACCCCATTGTTCATAGCAGCATTATTTACAATTGCCAAGATATGGCAACAACCTAAGTGTCTATCAACTGATGAATGGATAAAGAAGATGTGGTGTATATGTACAGTGGAATACTACTCAGCCATAAGAAAGAATGAAGTTTTGCCATTTGCAGCAACATGGATGGACTGGGAGGGCATTATGCTAAGTGAAATTAAGTCAGACAGAGAAAGATAAATACTGTATGATACCACTTATATGTGGAATCTAAAAAATTCCACAAACTAGTGACTATAACAAAAAAGAAGCAGACTTACAGATATAGAGAACAAACTAATGGTTACCAGGGAAAGAGGGAGAGGCAATATAGGGGTGGGGGAGTGGGAGGTAGAAACTACTGGGTGTAATATAGGCTCAAGGAGGTATTGCACAAGATGGGGAATATAGCCAATATTTTGTAATAACTGTAAATGGAAAGTAACCTTTAAAAAATTAAAAATTAAAAAAAGTCAGTTAGTCTAATATGTCTGTCTAATGTTAGCCTTCCTTAAGGACAGTTTCTATTTTTTTCTTTCCTGTGAGTAGACCATACTTTCTTGTTCTTTGCATACCTCATAATTTTTTGTTGAAAACTGGACATTTTTAATATGTGGACATTTTTAATAATGTGGTAATTTTAGAGAACAAAGTCTCCCACCACCCCAGTATTTATTGTTGCTGCTTGTTATGGGTTGTAGTTTTTTAGTTATTTTCTAAACTATTTTTGCAAAGAGTATTCTTTGTCATGTATGGTCATTGACATCTCTGTTCCATTAGCTTAGTGGTCAGCTAGTGATCTGACAGATTTCTCTAAACACCTGGAGCCAAAAAGAAAACAAAAACAATATCCAAACAAACAAAAAATTTTCTTCTGGACTTTGTAGACTGACGTTGAGTTGGGGGTGCTCCTTCAGTGCTTAGTGAGGCTGTTTACAGTTCCTCACTTTTTGCTTACATGGAGCCTAAAAATGAGTGAGAGGTGAAAGCTTAGGATCTTTTTAGCTATATTCTGACATGCATCTAGCCCTGGACATGTGTGTGGCCTTCTAGATTCCCCAGTTCATAGGAGAGCTTTTCACAGCTCTGTCTCCTTCACTACCATCTTCCTAGGCTTCTTGCTCTTTTGGCTACTTAACCCCCCTCTGTTGCCCCAGGTAACCACGGATATGCCTTTAAATGTTTTCAACAGATGCTGTATGGGAGGCCACCTCATCTCTGAGAGAGTTCCAAGGGTGTGCAAAACACAGACAAGCCCCTGAGCCATTCCTTCAGGAAGCCACCAGACAGGTTAAAACCCACAGCTATACTTTTTGAGAACAAGGTTTTATTGCCCCATCTGGCACCAGCAAGTCACACCAGTAATGTGGGCTGCTATCCACAAGTCTACCTCTGAGCTGGAGAATGGGGGATGGCAGGCTGCTAAACCAAAATGCCACAATGCTTTTGAACTTTTGAATGTCTTATTGAACTATGTAAACTTTTTTCTTCATAAGCACTCCTGTGGTTGTACATTTTTGATTAATTTCCAGAGTTTAAAAAAGTTGATTCTAACAGTTTTTGCCAGTTTACTTGTTGCCTTAGAGGAGGGATGGATCGTTGAGCTGTCTGCTCTTCCATTTTCAGTAATACCACTCCTTCAGGGTCAGTTTTGATTATTCTTCTAATGACAGATCATCTTTTTCTATCTTATTTTATGCCTGCTAGTCTTTGGATAGCAGAAAGTGTGAATTTTTCTTTTTTGATGCTGGATAGTTTCATGTTACCATATTTTTGTTAGGTTACTTTCCATCAAGTTACTTGAAAACAGTTTGAGCCTTTCAGTTCTTGGCTTTGTGATTTGTTAGATGGGCCTGGAGCAGTGCTCAGACAAGAGGCAGTATTCTCCACTGCTGAGTCAAGACTTTCATGAGTAGTCTACCCAATCCATGACTTACGAGTTTTTCCAATCTGGCTGGTGGGTACAGACACTGTTCCTGACCCCATGTGTGTGCTGGGACTGTTTTGTCTAATCCTTTCAGATGTTTCTTTCCTCATCTTCCAGTAGTTTCCTCACATGCAAGCACTGCTTAGTACTCTGCTGAATGCTTGAGAAGAATCCTTTGCAGATACCTGATGATCTCTCTGTACTCGCTGTGTACTTCTCTAGTACTCTATTCTGTTAACTCTAGTTGCCTTGGTCTTTTAGACTTTCAGCTCCATCTTAACTCAAAGAGTGTGTTGTGCTCTGCCTCAGTTCTCCCTCCCTGCACCATGGGTTGGAAACTCTCTCAAGGCAGGAAGGGAAGATGGGGCTAATAATAGGGCTCATCCTTAATTGTTTCTCATTTCAGGGATCACTGCCCTACATAGCCTGATAGCCAATGTCTTGAAACTATTTAATGTATTTTTTTTTCTATTTTCAGACTAGAGAGTAAATTTGGTCCCTGTTATTCTATTTTGGTTAGAAATGGTAGATTTTAGTTGTTATTTATTTATTTTTTAACATCTTTATTGGAGTATAATTGCTTTACTATTGTGTGTTAGTTTCTGCTTTACAACAAAGTGAATCAGTTATACATATACATATGTTCCCATATCTCTTCCCTCTTGCGTCTGCCTCCCTCCCAC
>NC_041224.1:61482819-61492409 GCF_002837175.3 Physeter macrocephalus
CATATGGTTTTTTTCCTTCAGTTTGTTGATATGGTGTATCATGTTGATTGATTTGCATATATTGAAGAATCCTTGCATTCCTGGAATAAACCCCACTTGATCATGGTGTATGATCCTTTTAATCCTTTTAATGTGCTGTTGGATTCTGTTTGCTTGTATTTTATTGAGGATTTTTGCATCTTTGTTCATCAGTGATATTGGCCTGTAGTTTTCTTTCTTTGTGACGTCTTTGTCTGGTTTTGGTATCAGGGTTATGGTGGCCTCATAGAATGAGTTTGGGAGTGTTCCTCCCTCTGCTATCTTTTGGAAGAGTTTGAGAAGGATAGGTGTTAGCTCTTCTCTGAATGTTTGATAGAATTCGCCTGTGAAGCCATCTGGTCCTGGGCTTTTGTTTGTTGGAAGATTGTTATTTTTTTAACTGTGTCAGTACATTTTGACAAGGCAATGAGCCTGAGCCCATGTGAACTGAAAATGTGTTTGTACATACATGTTGTTTACTAGTTTGCTTAGGTAATGAATTCTATTTCAGGGGCTATACATGGACCTGGATTAAATAAAACAGTAGTTCAGAGTTGCAGGCTTGCTACATAATGACACATTTACAAAAAGGCCAACTATATATAAAAATGTTGTTCTGAAATTTGCTCAAAATGAGTTACTCTACTACGTTTATAATATGTTAATTGTATCCCTTGGGTGTAACACATTTGAGTATGTTTTTAAAGTTATAGCTAAAATAAAGAAGTGAAATTCAAAGTAGATCTTTGCAAAACACCTGAAGTACTTCCATAGAATAGTTTAGAAACCACTGATAATCTAGTTTGAACTTTTTATTTTGCACGTGGAGAAAACAATACCTAGGGAGACTGTTGAGTTGCACAAAGTCATACAACTGTAACAAGAACCCAGTGTTCCCAAATTCTTTGTTACTGTTTTTCTGATAAACTATAAGAAAGTTCAGTAACAGTTTTCAGTAATCAATGTCCTGATCAAAGGGTGGGTATGCTAAATTATTCTATCTTAAAAATCCAACATGTTTCAACAGTGATTAAAGTCTAACAGTTTATCTTTTTTTTTTTTTTTTTTTTTTTTTTTGTTTTGTTGTTGTTGTATGCGGGCCTCTCACTGTTGTGGCCTCTCCTGTTGCAGAGCACAGGCTCTGGACACGCAGGCTCAGCGGCCATGGCTCACGGGCCCAGCCGCTCCGCGGCATGTGGGATCCTCCCAGACCGGGGCACGAACCCGTGTCCCCTGCATCGGCAGACGGACTCTCAACCACTGCCACCAGGGAAGCCCTACAGTTTATTTTATTTTTGAAAAACCTCAGTGAAAATTCCTTTTATTAAAAAAGCAGATTATTTTTTGCCTATGAATTTTGGAGATCGAAAAGACTGAACTTTACAACCTATGTAATGATGTATCTTCAGTAAATGTGAATGAAGTAAAAGTGCTCCTTTTGAGGAACTTGTTAAAGGACTGATTTTGAGACCGGTGTGTTTTACTTTATTGAGGAGCCCTAAATTTCTTAATTGAATAAATCTATGCAGCTAAAGTAAATTGGTTTGATTCATGAGAGAATGCTGCTATATCACTGCTCTATTTTTAAAATCTGTCTTTAGATCTTTGAATAACATTGGTCTTGCAGAAGCTTTGAATCTCTTTCCTGCTATTGGTTCTTCTGCTCCTACCTTTCGTAAATACATCTCTGTAATAAAAGTATAACTTCAAAACATTTTATACCTGTATTAGTTCTTACTTTATAGTACTGATAAATAAGTCTTACATTGAATAGTTGCTAGATGCATTGATATACTCATGCCATGGAATTTTTTTAGGTGTATTAGGAGGCATGAAATTCTCTTAAGAATGTTGTGATAGAGTTTGTATGTATATGCTTCTCTTATGAATGGGAATGTTATCATTTATTAGTGATAATAGGCAAAACATACCAAAAAAAGACAAGGAACAAAATTAAAACAAAAGAAAAGAATTTTGTCATTTAAGGGGAAGGAAAAGATTTTTTTTTCAAAATTAGTTTTTAGAGTGTAGAAGCATATGTGTGAATACTAACTATATAACATTTAAATAACCATACAACATCTGCGTGCAACTGAATTCAAGTATTTACTTTTTGTCACTATGACCTCACTTGTTTTTTGCAGTGTTAATCTTATTATCAGTTTACTGGAATATATTTGTAGGACACAAAAATCAGCTGTATTTCCTGCCTCCAAAACCAACCACTGTTTACTGTTGGGTTTGTTTTCTTCTATTATTTTTCCTGTGCACTGTTTTTTATCTGTGCATTTAAACAAACAAAAGGTATTATTATGCATGTATAATTTTTTATCCTGCTTTTTACCAATATTCATGAACATTCTTCCATGTGATAAAACATTTTTGAAAACAAGTTTTTTTCGATGTTTGTCCAATATTCCATTGTCTAAATTTATAGTAAATAAGCCATTTCCCTGCTGTTGAACGAGCAATCTCACCAGTGACCAAGGACTGAAAATAAAATACAGCTGTGCTTCCATGGGGGACATTCAACTGAAGTGAACGATTGTAACTTCTTTCTTTTCTCCTGGTGCCATATGCTCTCTGTCTTTGCTTTTTTCTGCATGCCTGCTCCATTCTTCTTTTTTTCTGCAGTGTAGGTCCCTCTGTATACTCATAGTATCTGTTACCTCATAACTTTGGGTTGTACATAACTTTGGGTTGATTTGCCATGGCACTAACTCCAACTCTGAATATATTTCCTCTTACTTCCAAGATCACTGTATTTAACTTAGTCATTCTCTTTGTGTCATTTTCCAAATTATAGGGAGAGAGACTGTAGCTTATTTGGTTTAGGTGAACCAGGTGACTTGGTACATAGGGCTCTACCATCCAGGGGTTGAGCAGGGTGGGTTCTCTAATATGGGAGTGTAAGCTAAGAGGCAATTATTGGTATATTGACTATAGTCTTTTAAGAAAGGCTGACTATATATGCTCCTTGAGGGTAGATTCAGTACCTTGCACTTAGTAAGATCTCTATAAAAAGATTTAAGGGGGCATTTTTACTTTGTATCTGGTGGTATAGGGATTTTGCACAGTACTTTATTAATATGCGACTTTAGGTGTATAAGAATTTACTCTTTAAACTTGATTATTAAGTTTGTTTCATATAGCTATCTGTGACAGTTGTGACAGGTATATTAGTTACTACTGTTATGGCCATTTAGTTCTGCTTGCTGTTGTGACCTTTGGTGTCTGTGTCAATTGACAAGTAAAGTGAACAATGGGAAATGGCTTATTTACTATAAATTTAGACAATGGAATAAGCAGAACCACCAGGCGATATATTTAAGTACATAGTACATTAACGTGTGTATATAGTATATGTAGTAGATATACCAGATTATGTGTGTGTGTAGTGTAGTGTATAGTGTATGTATCGTATATGCTTATTTTATGAATTTTTTGTGTCAGAGATATATGTTCTATGTATCATTTTATGTTGTGGACACCTATGGTACTTTATATTCCTCTTACTGCATGCTATAGACTGAATGTTTGTGTCTCCCCAAAATTGGTATGTTGAAATCTAATCCCCAGGGTGAGGATATTTGGAGGTGGTGCATTTCGGAGGTGATTGGGTCATGAGGGCAGAACCCTCATGCATGGCATTAGTGTCGTTATAGAAGAGACCCCTGAGAGATCCCTCGCCCCTGTCTGTCATGTGATGAAAAGACCATCAGTGAACCAGGAAGCAGGCCCTCACCAGACAGAATCTGCTGGTGCCTTAATCTTGGTCTTCCCACCCTCCTGAACTGTGAGAGATAAATATTTGCTGTTTAAGCCCCCAGTCTGTGTAGTTTGTTATAGCAACCCGAACAGACCAAGACACTGAATTTAACATACGATTTGTATTTTAAGATGTATGAAACCACTAATTGTTATCCCTCCATTTAGACTTCATCATGGCAGGGACTATGATTTATTCATTTAAAAAAATCCTCCCATTTCTTTAGGTACATTTAGGAATTTGTCGGATGAATATTCAAAGATTATTTTGTTGGGTCGTTGGTATCCTTTGTATTTAAATCAAAACAAAACAAATTTAAAAACCTTTATTTTCCTTTTAGGAAACCTAAGGCTTATAATCTGTTTTGTAAAGTTTTTTAAAAAGGTAAAATGCAAACTTATGTGAACTTCATTTTGCTTTTATTTCTGTTGTTAAATTGCCTTGAATGCATTTTACTAAACATTTACTGTTCTCAGTCCAAACCACCTGCCTGGGAGCAAATCTTTTCTTAAAGAAAAATGTCAGGTTAGGGTCAGATAATAATTGTCTTTCCTTTTCTAAACAGCATTAATGTCTGTGATGCCATATGTTGTAGTCTGGAAAATGTGGTATTGATGTTGAACTATGATTTTAAATGATATAATTACGTATTATAGAGTTTACTATTTTAGAAACAAGGTAAATCAATGTGGGAGTTCTTAGGTGGAGTGCTATAGTTAGCCATCTGATTAGTCATGGGATTATGAAGAACTATAAAATTTAAATTGTAGTGAAATGTGTTCTGGAGTCATTCATTAAATTTTTAAAAAGTGCTGATTCAGTCAGTACCACATTAGAAAGGATTAGAAAGTGCAACTTTAGAATGGTTTCCTTAGAAAGTTTGCTTGCAATCACTTTCTTCATAGACTTCTTTGAGAAAATTTTAAAAGTTGCAACCCAGAAGGAAATTTTATGTATAATATCAGGGAGTTCACATATTCTCCAAATCCTTTACTTGGACCCCAAGTTAAACACTCATATTGTAGGTTTTAGGTCTGTAACTTGTCTATGAATATAATCTGCTAAATCAGTCACAGTCTCTGATTCTTGGGCCTCAGTATTGTCATAAGCAAAACAGAGTAGTTTGTTTCCTAGCACTTGTTTCTGTTTGACTTTCTTACATATTCATTTCAACAAATATTTTGAGACTCTACTGAGAATAAATTACCGTGCTAAATGCTAAAGGTATTAAGATGGAGAAGATGGAGTCCTTGGATGTAAAGAGTATATAGGCTTATGGGGAGATAATAGAGATATACAAACAATCCTGAACAAAGAACAGAACTTGGCAAATACCAAAAGGGCAGAACATATTTATTGCTTTGAGAGCTCAGGGTGATCAAAGATTAGAAAAGAGGGATCAGAAAAATCTTTATGGAAACAGAATTAGTATAGTTATTAGTTGAACTAGCTCTAGTTCTAATCCTGCATAAACCAGCTGCTAGCTAACTAGATATGTTTAAAATAAGGAAGTTGGGAGAGAGATTTTCATTGGCCCCTTTCAATATAATCTTGATACTGTGGATAATTCAGTATCATCCTTGAAGGAGGGAAATGATTTCATTCACTTAGCAAATGTTTGTATGACCGCTTTATGCCAGGCACTCCTGTAGGCCCTGGAAATACATCAGTGAACAAAACAGATAAAATTACCTACCCTCATAAAACTTAAATTTTAGATGGGATGATAAAAAAAGATAAGTAAATATACAGCATGTCAGATGATAAATAATAAAGAGAAAAAATAAAGCAGGGAAAGTGGAGTAGAGTATGGGAGGAGTTGGCTAGGAAAGTTCACTGCTGAAGGTGACATTTAAATGACAACATGAAGGCAGTCTGTGAATGAGGTATGCAGACCAATGCAAAGATTCTAGGTCCAGGGAAATAGCAAATGCCAAGTCCTTGAGCCTGGGGCATGCCTGAGGTATTTACATTCCAAGAAGTCTGTTTGGCATGGAGTAAAGGAGTAAATGGAGGATGAAGTCAGAGGGTGGTGGTGGTGGGTGGATGGTGGTTAGATCAAGCAGGGTCTTATATGATATTTTAAGGACCTATGCTTTTAGTCTAAGTGGTATGTGATATAGAAGGACAGTGGGTGGATTTGAACAGAATAGTGATGTGGTTAGACTTTCCTTTTAAGGAATCATTCTGGCTGCTGTCTTGAGAATAGCCTGACGAAGGACAAGGGCAGAAACTGTAAAGCCACTTAGGAGGCTGTTGCAATAATCTAGGTGAGAGATGGCAACTTAAACCAAAATGGTAGCAGTGGAAATGGTAAGTAATTGGTATTTTGAAGGTCAACATGAGTTGTTGCGAGGGGGAGAAAGAGGGAGACAGTGAAGGAAGGAAGGAGGGTAAGGTTGGTACAGAGTGCTTGGCTTGAGCACCTAAAAGAACAGAATCACCCATTTGCTGTAATGGGTAAAACTGTGGAGAAAAAGATTTGGGGGGAGAAAAGTTTGATTTTGGACAAGGTAAATGTGAGATATGCAGTAGGTGTCTAAGTGGAGAGACTGCTGAATGTATGAGTCTAGAGTTCAAGGGAGATGTATGGGCTAAAGATTTAAGTTTGGGGATTATGTCTAGATGGTGTTTAAAGAAATCAGACCAGATGGCTTCACCAAGGGAGTAATGATAAATAGGCAAAGGTCCCAGGACAGATATTTGGGGCACTACAATGTTTAGCCGGTTGAGCTGGTGAAGATCATCCCAAATAGAGGCATAGAAGGTACTAATTTTGGAGAACAGCAAAAATTATAGTGCAGTTTTGGAATTTGAGTTTTACCCCTGTTTGATGGCTTTGTAGCCTTATCCCTTTTCATAGTACTTAGAATTTACAAGCATTCTCTGTATTTCAGCATCCAGAAAATTTCAGCCCCAAGACTGAAATCAGCAGGGCCTTGGTTATTATTTCCTAGGACTCATCCTGAACCATTAACAACGATTTTTGTTGAAGCTTCCCAACCACCTCCTCAATGTACTTGTAGCTCTGGGCATGCAGTGTAGAATAATGACACCTCCCTGGTGAACCCTGCATCCCTCCAAGTTTTTCAGGACTATCCAAATCAGAGAAAAATTATAATTATAAAAAATAAGCATAGAGTTTCCACTTCTTTTCCAGTTCTATAACTTGTTTTATCTATTTTATATTACTACATCTAAATTACCTACTAATAACAGGGTTCTTAAAATCTTTTTAAAAATTCAAGAGCTCATCTTGGTTCTTAGGTACCTTTTGTAGTCCATCAGCTAGGTGTATTAACTTCAATGTCTGTTTCAGTTAGGCTTCTTTCAGCTCTAAGTATCAGAAAGCCCAGTTCAAACAGCTTCACACAATAAGGAAATTTATAGGTTAACGTTAAGTGGAAGTCCAGAAGCACAGTAGGCTTCAGAATTAGTTGGTCAGTACCTTAATGAAGACACCAAGGATTCAGATTCTTTCTATTGTTCCACTCTGCACTCCTTAATGCTGGCTTTATACCAAGCAGGATTCTCTTTGTAGTTGTCTTATGGTTGCCAGGAAGGAACCATATGTTCTACAAATAAGAAACAATCTGGCCTCCTCTTATCAGAAATGACAAACTTAACCAGAAGCTGCCAGAAAACTTCTTTTCATATCTCATTGGCACAATTTCTCCTCACGTCTGAGTCAGTTTCTGGCAGTGGGACAGGCCCATCTTTGAGCTGAAGTCAGTTCTCCAGGTTGCTGCCACTTAGAGTCGAATGGCATTGGAATGGATATTGGAGCAGTCACAGTGTCTGCTTTGGTTGTGTCCTAGTGCTCTGAGATTTTTTTAATCCATTCTTTTTCTGTTGTACTCCTATAATGAGTCAAAATATGCTAAGTCATCTTTATGGGTATAATTGCCCATGTTCAGAGCTTTCTATCACACAAAGCAATACGGCAATATTAAGCATTTCTGTCTGTAAAAAGAGAAAAAAAAGAGTAGTGAAAAGACTGAAGATAGTTGGCAAATTTGAATCTGTATCTCCTTGTAACCCATAATATTTAACCTCTTTTACCTCCACGTAATTGACTTAGTTACCATTTACGTAGAGACTTTAGTGATTTGATTTGTATCTCCTTTCTCTCTTCAAAAGTCACCTGGAGCATTGTGTTAAAGTAGAAAGTGAACTGGGTTATGATTAAGGCTCTATTTAATTCTAGCTTCACAACTTTCCAGTTATGTGATTATGGACAAATCACTTCATCTCTCAGACCTTCAACTGCCTTCTCTATAAGCTGAGATAATAGTACCTATCTTCTCACCAAGTTGTTCTTATGGGAGTTAAATAAAGTGATGTGATTTTCAATTCAAGGAATTGAAAAGTATAGAGTAGCATACAATTTTAAATGTCTTAATTATTACATTAATGAAAAAGAGTTAAGGGGAGGAGAACTAAATAACGCAAGAGATTCTGGTCCTAAAAAGTAAATAATTGATCTTAGATTCTGCGTATTCAAGACGTATCAGTAGATGATAAGGGATGTGTGTAGCTTTTTTCACATTAGATGCTTAGTGAATAAAATAGGTTTATCATAGAACAGCTATTTGGATACTTGATTCTAGCTAGTGTATCCTACCAGCTACTTTTCAGGTAAGTATTCCCCAGAATTTGTTTACTTCAAATTTTTGCTCTGGTTTTTTTTTTTTCGGTTAAAGATGTTTTTGAAGATAACAACTATGGAGTAAATTGTAAACTAAAGTGCTTTATGTGGCTTCGAGGGTATGATGGATACATTTATTTATTCCAGTTATCATCTGTTTTCTGATATGTACTTTGTTGTCTTCCTTTTTGGAACATTTTTCTTTATAAGAACCCTGAGGTTTCACACAGAAATGTGGGTGGAGTTTTGTTGTTATTACTAAACTGAGAACTGTAAAAAGGAAAACTTTGTATTTAGAGTTGAATGAAGTTAAGATGATGATAAGGAATTTGACTTTTAAAATACTATTTATCATGTCTTAGGTTAATGTACATAATGAACATGAATGTGTTAATAAACTATAAAGTATTAAATAGTTTCTCTTTGTATCTTATTACTATTGGTGAAACAGCATTTGTGCTTCTTCAATTGATATCATTCAACTTTTTGTTTTGAGGTAGTTGCTGTTAATCATATTAAATTTGGGGCAGTACCCTTTTCTAAATGAGAAGACCAACCTTACAGTATGTCTTCTTTTACATGTGAGATAATGTGTATTGGCTTACACACATAAGAAGGGAATTAACAAATGTTGACTTTGTTACTATGCACAAGCATACCAAGTAAATAACATTTATGTCTCCCAATTTTGTGGATGTTTTTTAGAATTGGTATTATTTTGTCCTGAAATTTATGGTAGAATTCACCAATGAAGCCAGTTGGGCTTAGATTTCCTTTATGGGAAGATTTTAAACTATAATTTCAAATTCTTTAATAGATAAAGCATTATTTACTTATCTTTTTCTTCCTAAGTGAGCTTTGGTAGTTTGTCGTCAAGGAATTTGTTTATTTCATCCGAGTTATTAAATTTATTGACGTAAAGTTGTTCATGACAGTCCCCTCTTTTTATGTCTGATTTCTCTCTCTCATTTCTGATATTGATATTTTGTCCTGCCCGCCCACACCCCACCCACTCCTCCCCAGCTGGAGGTTTATCAGTTTTACTGATCTTAAAGAACCAGCTTTTGGTTTCATTGACTTCTTTTTTTTAATTTTTAATTTAATTTTATTTATTTTTTTATACAGCAGGTTCTTATTAGTCATCCATTTTATACA
>NC_041224.1:61492730-61494375 GCF_002837175.3 Physeter macrocephalus
TTTTTTATACAGCAGGTTCTTATTAGTCATCCATTTTATACACATCAGTGTATACATGTCAATCCCAATCTCCCAATTCATCACACCACCCCCCTAACCCCCCGCCGCTTTCCCGCCTGGGTGTCCATATGTTTTTTCTCCACTTCTGTGTCTCAATTTCTGCCCTACAAAACCGGTTCATCTCTATCATTTTCTAGGTTCCACATATATGCGTTAATATATGATATTTATTTTTCTCTTTCTGACTTACTTCACTCTGTATGACAGTCTCTAGATGCATCCACGTCTCTGTTTGATATTAGCCATTCTGACAAGTGAGAGGTGATATTTCATTGTGGTTTTGATTTGTGTTTCTCTCATGATTAGTGATGTTGAGCATCTTTTATGTGCCTGTTGGCCATCTGTAGGTCTTCTTTGGGAAAATATCTATTCACGTTTTCTGCCCATTTAAAAAATCTTGTTGTTGGTTTTCTTGATGTTCAGTTGTATTAGTTCTTTGTATATTTTAGATATTACCCCTTAACAGGTATATGATTTGTGAATATCTTCTCCCATTCAGTAAGTGGCCTTTTCATTTATTGACAGTTTTCTTCACTGTGCAAAAGCTTTTTAGTTTGATGTGGTCCCATTTATTTATTTTTGCTTTTGTTTCCCTTCCCTGAGGAGATATATTCAAAAAATATTGCTAAGACTGATGTCAAAGAATATACTGCTTATATTTTCTTCTTGAAGTTTTATGGTTTCAGGTCTTAAAGTCTTTAATACATTTTGAGTTTATTTCTGTATATGGTGTGAGAAAGTAGTCTGGTTTGATTCTTTTGCTTGTAGCTGTCCAGTTTTCCCAGCACCATTTATTGAAGAGGTTATCTT
Organism: Physeter macrocephalus; assembly: GCF_002837175.3. NCBI lineage: Eukaryota > Metazoa > Chordata > Mammalia > Artiodactyla > Physeteridae > Physeter > Physeter macrocephalus. The sequence continues at coordinate 61,493,601 of NC_041224.1, forward strand.
TTTCCCATTGTATATTCTTGCCTCCTTTGTCATAGATCAATTGACCATAGGTGCATGGGTTTATATCTGGGTTTCTATCCTGTTCCATTGATCTACATTTCTGTTTTTGTGCCAGTACCATACTGTTTTGATGCCTGTAGCTTTGTAGTATAGTTTGAAGTCAGGGAGCCTAATTCCTCCAGCTCCATTTTTCTTTCTCAGAATTGCTCCGGCTATTCGGGGTCTTTTGTGTCTCCATACAAATTTTAAGATTTTTTGTTCTAGTTCTGTAAAAAATGCCACTGGTAATTTGCTAGGGATTGCATTGAATCTGTAGATTGCTTTGGAGAGTATAGTCATTTTCACAATATTAATTCTTCCAATCCAAGAACATGGTATATCTCTCCATCTGTTGGTATCATCTTTAATTTCTTTCATCAGTGCCTTGTAGTTTTCTGCATACAGGTCTTTTGTCTCCCTCGGTAGGTTTATTCCTAGGCATTTCATTCTTTTTATTGCAATGGTAAATGGGAGTGTTTCCTTAATTTCTCTTTCAGATTTTTCACCATTAGTGTATAGGAATGCAAGAGATTTCTATGCATTACTTTTGTATCCTGCAAGTTTACCACATTCATTAATTAGCTCTAGTAGTTTTCTGGTGGCATCTTTAGGATTCTCTATTTATAGTATCATGTCATCTGCAAACAGTGACAGTTTTACTTCTTCTTTTCTGATTTGTATTCCTTTTATTTCTTTTCCTTCTCTGATTGCCGTGGCTAGGACTTCCAAAACTATG
>NC_041224.1:61495219-61495654 GCF_002837175.3 Physeter macrocephalus
TTTGAGTCCTCTCCCTCTTTTTCTTGATGAGTCTGGCTAAAGGTTTATCAGTTTTGTTTATCTTTTCAAAGAACCAGCTTTTAGTTTTATTGATCTTTGCTATTGTTTTCTTTGTTTCTATTTCATTTATTTCTGCTCTGATCTTTATGATTTCTTTCCTTCTACTAACTTTGGGTTTTGTTTGTTCTTCTTTCTCTAGTTCCTTTAGGTGGGAGGTTAGATTGTTTATTTGAGATTTTTCTTGTTTCTTGAGGTAGGTTTGGATAGCTATAAACTTCCCTCTTAGAACTGCTTTTGCTGCATCCCATAGGCTTTAGATCATCGTGTTTTCATTGTCATTTGTCTCTAGATATTTTTTGATTTCCTCTTTGATTTCTTCAGTGATCTCTTGGTTATTTAGTAACGTATTGTTTAGCCTCCATGTGTTTGTGTTTT
>NC_041224.1:61497215-61536673 GCF_002837175.3 Physeter macrocephalus
TGTAGGTCCTTTTCTTCTCTTGTGTTTCCCACTTAGAGAAGTTCCTTTAGCATTTGTTGTAGATCTGGTTTGGTGGTGCTTAATTCTCTTAGCTTTTGCTTGTCTGTAAAGCTTTTGATTTCTCCATCGAATCTGAATGAGATCCTTACTGGGTAGAGTAATCTTGGTTGTAGGTTCTTCCCTTTCATCACTTTAAGTATATCATGCCACTCCTTTCTGGTTTGTAGAGTTTCTGCTGAGAAATGAGCTGTTACCCTTATGGGAGTTCCCTTGTATATTATTTGTCATTTTTACCTTGCTGCTTTCAATAATTTTTCTTTGTCTTTAAGTTTTGCTAGTTTGATTACTATGTGTCTCGGCATGTTTCTCCTTGGGTTTATCCTGTATGGCACTCTCTGTGCTTCCTGGACTTGGGTGGCTATTTCCTTTCCCATGTTAGGGAAGTTTTCGACTATAATCTCTTCTAATATTTTCTCGGGTCCTTTCTCTCTCTTCTTCTTCTTCTGGGATCCCTATAATGCAAATGCTATTGCATTTAATGTTGTCCCAGAGGTCTCTTGTCTGTCTTCATTTCTTTTCATTCTTTTTTCTTTATTCTGTTCCACAGCAGTGAATTCCACCATTCTGTCTTCCAGGTCACTTATCCGTTCTTCTGCCTCAGTTATTCTGCTAGTGATTCCTTCTAGTGTAGTTTTCATTTCATTTATTGTATTGTTCATCTTTGTTTGTCTGTTCTTTAATTCTTCTAAGTCTTTCTTAAGCATTTCTTGCATCTTCTCAATCTTTGCCTCCATTCTTTTTCCGAGGTCCTGTATCATCTTCACTATCATTATTCTGAATTCTTTTTCTGGAAGGTTGCCTATCTCCACTTCATTTAGTTGTTCTTCTGGGGTTTTATCTTGTTCCTTCATCTGGTACATAGCCCTCTGCCTTTTCATCTTGTGTATCTTTCTGTGAATGTGGTTTTTGTTCCACAGGCTGCAGGATTGTAGTTCTTCTTGCTTCTGCTGTGTGCCCTCTGGTGGATGAGGCTATGTAAGAGGCTTGTGGAAGTTTCCTGATGCAAGGAACTGGTGGTCTCATTGACTGTTAAAATTTTTTTAAAATAGACTTTATTTTTTTAGAGCTTTTTAGTTTTAAGTTCACAGCAAAGTTGAATGTAAAGTATCGAGTTCCCATATACATACCTCCTGCTCCCACACATGCACAGCTTCCCCCACTACCAGCATTCCTCACCAGAGTGCTATATCTGTTACAGTCAATGAAACTACATAATGTGACACATCATGATAAAACTACAGTGGCATATCATTATCACTCAAAGTCCATAGTTTACAGTAGGGTTCACTCTTGGTGTTGTACATTCTGTGGGTTTAGACAAATGTTTAATGACATGTACTTACCATCATACAGAGTAGCTTCACTGCCTTAAAAATCCTGTGCTCTGCCTATTCATCTCTGCCTCCCCGCTAAGCCCTGGCAACCACTGATCTTTACTGTCTTCATAGTTTTGCCTTTTCCACAATGTCGTAGAGCTGGAATCACGATATGTAGCCTTTGCACTTTGGCTTCCTTTACTTAGTAATATGCATTTAAGTTTCCTCCATGTCTTTTCATAGCTTGATAGCTCCTTTCTTTTTAGCGATGGATAATATTCCATTGTATGGATATACTACAGCTTATCCATTCACCTACTGAAGGACATCTTGGTTGCTTTCAAGTTTTGACAGTTATGAATAAGGCTGTTATAAACATCTATGTGCAGGTTTTTGTGTAGACATAAATTTTCAACTCATTTGAGTTGATACCAGGTAGCATGATTCCTGGATTACGTGGTAAGAATATGTTTAATTTTATAAAGAAATTGCCAAACTGTCTTCTAGAATGTCTTTACCATTTTGCATTTTACTGATCTCGAAGAACTAGCTTTTGGTCCTAATGACTTTTTTCTATTTTCTAGTTTGTTGTCCTTATGTATTTATTTTTCCTCCTCCTCCCCCACTCTTTTTTTTCTTCTGCTTATTTTTCTTACAGAAAAGGAGGGAATACTTTACTTTCTTCTTAGGTTTAATTTGTTCTCCTCTTTTTAATTTCTGAAGGTAGAAGTTTAGGTCATTGATTTCAGACTTTTTCTTCTTATCTAAGATTTAGAAGTGTATCTTTTAGTTTCCAGATGTTTGGGGATTTTTTAGATGTTGTTCTTATTTTAATTTCTAATTTAATTCCATTGTGGTCAGAGAATGTACTTTGTATGACTTGAAATCTTTAAAATGTATTGAGAATGGTTTTATGGCTCAGAATATAGTCTATCTTGAGCAATAGTTCTTTGTATAGTTGAAAAGAATGTGTATTCTGCTGTTGTTGGGTGAAATGTTCTATAAATGTCAGATAGATCTAGTTGGTTGGTAGTATTATTCAAGTCTGCTGTATCCTTACTAATTTTCTGTTCTGTCAGTTATTGAGAGAGGAATGTTGAAATCTCTGACAATAATTGTGGATTTGTCTCTTCCTTGCAATTCTGTCAGTTTTTGCTTTATGTATTTTGAAGCTGTTATTAGTTTCAGATTCTTTTATCCACTTGATGAATTGATTCCTTTATCATGAAATGACCCTATTTGTGCTCGGTAATAGACTTTGCTGTGAAATATGCTTTATCTGATATTAATATAATTACCCTGCTCTCTTTTTTTTTAGTGTTTTTTTTTTTTTTGATGTGAACCATTTTTAAAGTCATTATTGAATTTGTTACAATATTGCTTCTGTTTTGGTTTTTTGGCTGCGAGGCATGTGAGATCTTTGCTCCCTGACCAGGGATCGAACCCACACCCCCTGTATTGGAAGGCGAAGTCTTAACCACTCGACCACCAGGGAAGTCCCAGTCTGTTCTCTTTTGATTAGTATTAGCCTAAAGGATTAGTTACAATCCTTTAATTTTAACCTTTTTATATTTAAGGTGGGTTTCTTGTAGACAGCATTTTATCCAGTCCGACAATCTCTCCCTTTCAAACAGGAGTTCACACCACTTATATTTAATGTGATTACTGATGTGATTGGGTTTATGTCTGCTATATTGCTGTTTGTTTTCTATTTGTCCCATCTGTTCTTTGCATTTTTTTCTCTTTTCCTGACTTCTTTTGGATTGAGTACATTTTGGTATTCCATTTTACCTCCATTATTGCCTTATTGACTGTACCTTTTTTCTTTTCTTTATTTTTTTAGTGATTGCTGTAGAGTTATAATATGCATCTTTAATTCATCGTAGTGTTCCCACAAATATTATACCACTTCATGTGTAATGTGTGAGTTTAAGCACAGTATATTTTCATTTCCCTTATCCCATCCTTTGTCCAAATGTTGTCATACATTTTAGTTCTGTATATGTTACAAACTCATAATAGATTATTATTATTTTTACTTTAAATAGTTTTCTATTAAAAGCTTTTAAAAATAAGATAATGTACATCATTCCACAAATTTTCTCATTTAAGTGCTCTTCATTCTTTTGTATAGATTCACATTTTTGTCTAGTATCATTTTTCTTCTGCAAAAATTCTTCCACAACATTTTTTATTGTGTAGGTCTGCTGGTGACACATTCTCTCAGCTTTTATTTGTCTGAAAAAGTATTTCATCAACATTTCAGAAAGATGTTTTTGCTAGGTACTGAATTTTAGCGTGTCAAGAGTCTCCAGGACTGCCCTCAGATTTGGTCGTTCACTAGGAGGACTCTCAGGACTGAGCATATAGTTGTACTCAAGATTTATTACAGTGAAAGAATGCAAAGCCAAATTAGCAAAGGAAAAAAGTGCATGGTTAAAGTCTGGAGGAAACAAAGCACAAGCTTCCAGGAGAGTTCTCCCAGTAGAGTCACAGGGAACATGTTTAATTCCTCCAGCAATGAATTGTGACAGCACTTGTGAAATGTTGTCTAACAGGGAAACTCATTAGAGACTCAGTGCCCAAGGTTTTTATTGAGGACTAGTCACACAGGCATCCTCTCCCTTGCAAGTACCAAAATTCCAGACTCCAGAAGCAAAACTGGTATTTAGCATAAATCATATTGTTATTGTTTGCACAAACACTTTAGGCACAGAAAACGACCCTTATTAGTTAGAGAATGTTAGGAATCCTCCTGAAATCCCAGTTCACAGGCACCAGCCAGGGGCTAACCTTGCAGGCAGTCTTGGGACTGCTATGTTGACTCTTTTCTACATCCTAGGTTGCCTTTTTGTTGTTTGTTTGTTTGCACTTTAAAGATTTTATTTTGTTGTCTTCTAGCTTGCAGACCTTCTGGGGGAAATCTGTGATGATTCTTATCTTTATTCCATCATATGTGAAATACCTTTCTTCCTCTGACTGCTTTTAAGATTTCTCTTTATCACTGTTTTCTGTAATTTGTTTATGATGTGCCTTACCTGCATGTATGAATGTGTATTTGTGTTTATCCTGCTTTGGATTCCTTGAACATCTTGGAAATGTGAGTTTGTGGTTTTCACAAATTGAAATTTTCTCAGCCATTATTTTTTCCAGCACTGTCCCACCTCTTTTGTTTTCATGCTTCAGTTAAACATGTTAGATTGCTTATTGTCACACTGGTTACTGAGACTGTTCATTTGGGGGAAGGGGACATCTTTTTTTACCCTTTATCTCCTCTTTTGAATATTTTTTTTTCCTGAGTCTTGGGATTTACTAATCTTTTGCAGTAGCTAATCTGCTATAAATCCTATTCAGTGATATTTTTATTTCAGATAGTGTATTTTTCATCTCTAGAAGTTCCATTTAATTCTTTTTTTAAATGGTTCCTTGTCTCATTATGTTCATGTTTTCTGTGATGTCACTGAGCAAACATATTTATTATAGCTGTTTTAACATCTTCATCTTCTAATTTGATCATCTCTTTCATTTCTGGTTCTGTTAATGTTGACTTTTTCTAGTTCCTGGGTCACATTTCATTACTTATTCATAGGTCTAATAATTTTTGATTGTATGCTCATGATTGTGAATTTTGTGGTGCTTGCTGGATTTTGTTGTATTATCTTTAAAGAATGTTGGTTTTTTTCTGGTAAGCTGCTTAGTTACTGGCAGGTAAATTTGATCCTTTTGTGGTTTATTTTTAAGAGTTTTATGGCAAACCTATAGTAGTCTTTAGGGCTAATTTAACCTCACTTCTAAGGCATGGCCCTTCTGGGGTCACTGTTGGCTTCTGTATTCAGCAAGCTTTTTCTACTCTGCATAGTGGGAACTAACAGTTCCTGGCCTTTTGTGAGCTCTGACAATTGTTTATCTTATAGTCTCCTGGTACAGTTGTCCCTTGGTATCTGTGTGGGATTGGTTTCTTGACCCCCACCAATGCCAATACCATGGATGCTCAAGTTCCTTGTATAAAATAGCATAGAGTTTGCATATAACCTACACATATCTTCCCATATACTTTAAATCATCTTGAGATTATTTATAATACCTAATACAATATAAATAGTAGTAAATACAATAGAAATGCTATGAAAATAGTTACCAGTGCAGGAAATTCAAGTTTTGCTTTTTGGAACTTTCTGGAATTTTTTCCCCCACATATTTTTGATCTGCAGTTCATTGAATTCATGGATGCAGGACCCACAGATACAGAGGGCCGACGGTAATTTTCTTTCCCTAGAGGTTGATTTTGATTTTGCCCTGCCTCTTGGGGTTTCATTCTCCATGTGTGAGAGTTGTTTTAAATCTCTTTCTTTGTGTAGATCTCTCCTCTCAGCTATTCTGCCCCCCCAATTCTACTCACCTTAGCCTCCCCAAACTCTGATATGTGTCTTTTCAACTCAGAAAGGTTAGTGGGTTCTTTGGAGGTTACCCTTCTCTGTACTGTTGTCTGGAAATTACCTCTAGGCATAAAGCTGGAGGGCTGTCTCATTTATTGCACTTTTAGGGCAATAATCCGGGATCACAGTATTGTGCTACCTTTGTTCAGCATCAGAAAATAGTTGTTTCATATATTTTTTTTAATTTTTAGTTGTTTACACAGAAGGGTAATTCCAGACCCTCTTTGTTCTTCACATTCAAAGTGGAAATCTCCCTATAAGCACTACACTTCCATTTTCACTATAAACTTTTCCTTTTTCTAAGGCAACTTTATTTCAGAATATATGCAAAAATGTCAAGCCTCTCTTGAAAAAGAAATGTCAAGCCTATTCTTTTCTTAACTGTGTTCAGAAGATAGCCATGATGAATGTGATCAGGATCTTAGACTTCAAATTCTGCTTAGGTTCTTGCTGTAGCCATAAAATCTGCTATGCCTTTAAGGAATATATATATCTCATAGTGGATCAGGGCTCTAAATCGGGTGAGGCAAGTGGGGCATTTAGGGTACAAAATTTAAGGAGGCGCTCACTCTCGGGTGCCAGTCCTGCACTTGAACAGCCTTTGGAGTCAGTGCTTCCTTAAATTTTTTTCTCCTACGTGCTACCTTGCTTGCCTCACTTTATTTTAGGCTTTGCAGGGGATATTCTAGACAAAGATCATTGTCATTACCTAGGACATTGGTTCCAAATCACTATTAACTTTAGATCATGTATTTCCTTTAGCATAGGTTTAAGTCTTTTTTTTTTAACCTTCTTAGTTAAATTACTTTAACTTCTCTCCAACCACTTATTTTCTTAAAGGAACTGTAATAAAATCTGATGTAACATGTCAGTCCCTTGGTATTGGTTGAGAAATGGAAGAAAGAAAAGAGTATCTGAGGCGGCAAATACTGTTCCACAGAGCCAAACCATGTGTACTGAAGCCTTATCTATTTTTAGGTTAGTCTGTCCTGGCCTTAGAAATGAATGGCTCTCCCCACCTGGGCTAGATTCTATTAATTCCATGTGTGCTATTACCCACTGGGCTTGCACCCTTATTTGCAGTTTGAGAGTCCCAAGTAAGGCTGACTTGGCTTCAGAAATGAGTCTTGATTTCTGCTAGGAGAAATTTTAATATGGGTCAGAGACACAGTTATGCTCTGATGATGAGAAAATTGAAGCTTTTGATCTCACATGGAATGTACTCTTTTTGAGTTCTTTTGACTCTTGACCCACAGTTGGATTGCTTTAGGGTGCAGCTGGAATGAAAAAGAAATCCCTCTTTCTTCATCTTAGAATATTAGCGAAGACCAGGAAGAAATACAGATGAAATGAGTCATGGAGCCATTTGTTTATCTGAAACTGAGCTAAGCCTTGGAGAGAAGGGCATTCTTATATTTTCAGTCCAGATTTCCAGGGTTATTCAGATAGGAATCTAGTATGAGTTCTAGTGGTAATAAGTGATTTTACCTGGAATGCTTCTGTTAAATGTCTTCCTCTGTCTGGGTGCAGTGGTATTAGGCATCTGTTTGACAGGTCAGAGGTTCTAAAACATTGATCTTGTATGCAGAGAATAAACATTAATCTCATGTTACTACTGCTTTGGATCCTAAATTTTCTTTACTTGATTTTTATTGACTTCTTGGGCTTTTTTTTCTCTAAGAATATTAGCACATTTGTACCATCTTCAAAGCATTTTTATAATACATTGGAATGTAAAAATCTCCAATGTTGAAGGAAAATGCTTTTACAGTCAAGTCTTTGTTGACTTATGCAGTGGTACCTTTCTTCAATCACTGAGTGAGATAATAGGTCATTATGATAGAAAACAGTGGACTTAGGTTTGAAAGAATTCAGTTATAGTCAAGTTTGAACCACTTACAGCTTTGTGACCTTGAGCAAGTCAGTTAATCTTTTTGAGACTGAAAATTTTTTCCATCTGTAAAGTGTAAGTATGTGGGAGGTAGGGGAGGTTGTGATAATATCTGCTTATTGTACTTGTCAGTATGAAGATCATAAATAAAGATGTGAAAGCACTTTGGAAAATGTGTAAAACACTATGAATAAAAATGTAAAACTATATTTATAAAATTTCTTTATCTCAGTTCAATTAAGTCCTCTTCTTTGAGAGACTGTAAATATAGTTTCATCTAAATAGTTTCTTTTATCAGTGATAGTTTAGAAAAAGGAAAATGAAGAAGATGTAGGTTAAAAAAATGGATGGAAATATATGATGGTGTCTTAGGCAGAGGTTATAAGTTACCTATGAGAAAATTTATAAAATCTCCTTTAAAGGTTTTTGGTTTTTTGGTACTAATAAAATTTGATTGAAATTTTTACTTATCCTCTTTTCTAGTCCCATGTTTTGTAAATCCTTAACAGTTAGATTCTGTGGAATGTTGTGTGTGGATTTTCCAACTTTGGATTATCTGTGGAAAGTTATTTTTTTAAATCAGTCTAATTGTTCCTTTTGCCTAGGATGATTCTGGACTACTCTTTCCTTCCTAATTAATATGTAGTCAGGGCAATTCAAACTAATTTAATATAAGCCCAGTGTGAGTATAATTAGAGAGTTAAATTCTGTCAGAACGTAATCACAATCAACGTAATATTTTGGTACCTTTGAAATTATTCAAATTACTCCCCTGTGTTAGAATGGATCAGCAAGAGAATCACCTTGGTTGGTTTAGTCTTTCATTAAACAAATACGAATACAGTGCCTATTATTGCCAGATACTGTTCTACAACACTATCCAACAGTAAACAAAATAGACAGAAATTCCTGCCCTTATAGAGCTTACATTCTAGTGAAGGGAGACAGATAATAGATTAAATACATAGTATGTCAGATAGCAATAAGTACTGTAGAGAAGAATAAAGCAGGGGTAGGGAATAGGGAGTGTTGGGAGGCTTGGGGATCAGAGGAGCACGGGCCATAGAAAGATGATAACATTTGACCCTAGGCCTGAAGGAGCAATCTATACAGATGAATATCTCAAGGAGGAGCATTCCTGTTTTGAGGTGAAGCAAGTGTGTGGCCCTAAGTGTGTGCCTAGTGTGCTCATGGGCCAAGGAGGAGGCCAGCGTGACTAAAGTGGAGTGAGCTTAGGGGAGAGTAATAGATGAAGTCAGAGGGGTAATGGCATCTAGTTAATGGAACTTCATGAGAACTTTGCCTTTTAATCTGAAAAGGGAAGCCATTGGAGACTCTTGAGCAGAGTGATCACATAGCCTGTCTTATTTATTTATTTTTTTTAAGATTACCATTGGTGGGCAAATGGGGGTTTGAGGCAGAAATAGATCATTTAGGAGACTGTGAGCTTGTTAGCAGTGGCGATGGTAATAAATGGTTGGATTCTATATTAAAAGTAAAGCCAAGAGGTGTTGCTGATAGATGAGAGATAAGAGGGAAAAGGAGAGAGGAAATAGGGCTAACAGATGATTTTTGGTCTGAGCGACTAGCAGCTTAGAGTTGTCATTTGCTAAGATGGGAAAGACTGTGGGAGAGAAGCAGGTTTGTGGGTGGGGTTGTGGTGAGGTTAATTGGGAGTTTGGTTTTGAAAAGAAATGTTAAGAAATGTCCAAGTAAAAAATGTTGAGTAGGTAGTTGGTTGTACTAGAGGACAATTATGGAGCGAGGAACTATTTATCTATAAATAATTTGGGGAGTCATCAGTTTGTAGGTGGTATTTAAAGACCTCAGACTAGAAGAGACGACAGAGGGAGTAGGTGTAAATGGAAGTACTTTCTGCACCCAATTTCATACTGTGGCTTTTTCCCCACACCAAGCAATTCTTGGACACCAGCTGGGGGTCCTACAGTTCAGCTCAGGTTTTACTGTCTATCTGGAGAGAGTATCAGATTCCGCAGGTTAAGGGCTCAGTTCTACAGGACTACCCTTGCTCCCACTTCAGATGCCAGTCACCAGCCCAGGTAGTCACCTGTGTTTCTGACCCACCAGCTATAGATCAGGGGTTCCAACACCCTCCTCCTTGGGTTTGGTTAATTTGCTAGAGTGGCTTACAGAATTCAGAGAAACATTTCACTTACTAGATTACTGGTTTATTACAAAAGGATAGAACTCAGGAACAGCCAGATGGAAGTGAGGCATAGAGCAAGGTACAGGGAAAGGGAACGGAGCTTCCATGTCCCCTCAGAGCATGCCAGTTTCCCCAAATCTCCACGTGTTCACCAATCCGGAAGCTCTCTGAAACACTTCCTGTTGGGTTTTTATAGAGGCTTCATTACATAGGCACAATTGATTAAATTATTGACAGCTGGGGCTTCCCTGGTGGCGCAGTGGTTGAGAGTCCGCCTGCCGATGCAGGGGACGCGGGTTCGTGCCCCGGTCCGGGAAGATCCCACGTGCCGCGGAGCAGCTAGGCCCGTTAGCCATGGCCGCTGAGCCTGCGCGTCCGGAGCCTGTGCTCCGCAACGGGAGAGGCCACAACAGTGAGAGGCATTATTGACAGCTGGCGATTGGTTCAACCTCCAGTGCCTCTTCCCTCCCTGGAGGTCTGGGGATAGGACTGAAAATTCTAACCCTCTAATTACATGGTTTGTTCTCCTGGCAACTAGCCCCCATCATTAGTGCTTTCCAAGTCACCTTACCTCATTAAAATAACAAAAGACACCTTTTATAGCTCTCCATCTGTTAGGAAATTCCAAGAGTTTTAGGAACTGTGTGTCAGAAACAGGGACCAATACCAAATAAAAATATATATAGGGCTTCCCTGGTGGCGCAGTGGTTGAGAGTCCTCCTGCCGATGCAGGGGACACGGGTTTGTGCCCTGGTCCAGGAAGATCCCACATGCCGTGGAGCGGCTGGGCCCGTGAGCCATGGCCGCTGAGCCTGCGCGTCCGGAGCCTGTGCTCCGTAACGGGAGACGCCACAACAGTGAGAGGCCCGCGTACCAAAAAAACAATATATATATATATATATATATATATATATATATATATATATATATATATATATAATTATTATAAGTCAGAGTATCACAGAAGAGACAGGAGGTCCAAGGACTGAGATCTAGAACACTCTATATTTAGAGGGTAGAGAAATGAGGAATCAGCAAAAGAAAATGAATGAGAAAGATGAACACCAGGAGAATGCGGTGTTCTGGGAGCCGTGTATTTCAAGGCAGGAGTTATTGTTTGTGTCAGCTGCTGGTCATAAGTAAAGTAAGAGGAAGACCGAGAATCGGTCATTGTGTTTAGCAATGTGGAAGTCAATTGGTGACTTTAATAAGGGCGAGTTTGGCAGATAGGTAGAGGAAAAAAGCCTGGTTGTTGTGGATACAAGAGAAAATGGGAGGAGATGTGGAGATGGTGAGTACTGACAACACTTCTGAGTTTTATTATAAAGGGGGAGCTATGCATACATGGCATGTAGAGTTAAGGGAGGGGCTTTTTTGTTTGTTTAAAATATGGGATGAGAATGATCCAGTAGAGAGGGGATATTTGACAGTGCAGTAGAGAGAAGAGATAATTGCTGGAGCAATTTCCTTGAATAGATGGGAGAGAATCGGGATCTAGTATACGGGTAGAAGGGTTGTCCCTGGTCAGATCCTATGTTGGAGTATGGACCAGTTTATTCATAATCAGTGATAGAATTACATAATAAAATGATGATCTGTATTCTAGTGTAGGTTAGGAATCTACTATACTGATATAACTAAAATTATACTATACACCATGCTAGAGACCTCTTTGACTCTTATGCTACCTGTAAATGTTTGTACACTTTTGAAGTTGGAAGATGAATAATCATCTCTTCACTCTATGTTCCAGTCTTACTGGATTACCTATAGTTTCCCAAGCTGACCATTATATTTCCTACTTTTATGCTTATAACTCACATTATTCTCTTTTAAAGAACTTCAGTGCCTGTGCCCTTCCCGACACAAACCCTTTCTTATGTCCCCACATACCCTCACGTGTGTACTTCTGTCAAATAGCCTAAAACACTCTATTACATTTATTTACATGTCTCTCACCCATTACTAGATTATTGTTACCTTGAACCTACTTATTACTCAACTCTTGGTTTCTTCAGTACAGTGTTTTTATTCATTGCTACATGCCTATCTTAGTTACCTATTGCTGCATAATAAATTACATCAAAACTTAGCACAAAATGACATTTATTATCTCACAGTGGGCCAGGAATGCAGGAATGGCCTAGGTGGGTCTCTTACAAGGCAAAAATCAATGTGTTGGCTGAGCTTGCATTATTCTAAAAGCTTGTGGAAGGATCCACTTCCCAGCTCACTTACATGGTGGTTGGCAGAATTCATTTCCCCGATGGGCTGTTGGCCAGAGGCTTCCTGTGGTTCCTTGCCACATGGACTTCTCCATAGAGCATCTCCCTCCAAGCAAGTACACAAGAGGGCAAAAAAGAGTGCCAGTAAGAAAGAATGCTAGCAAGGACATCACAGTTTTATAACCTAATTGCAGACATGACATCCCATCACTTTTGCCATATTCTATTCTTTAGAAGGAAATCACTAGACCAATCCCACACTCAAAGGAATAGGGAATTACACAAGCGTATGAATAGTAGGACGCAGGGATCACTGGAGGTGCATCTTAGAAGTCTGCCTCTCAGTCCTCAGATCCTGGTACTATAAAATGCTTAATGTGTTGAGTGAATTAACCTTTTCCCAAGCACCCTCATAACAGGTAGCATACATTTGTAAGAGGGCTGGCCAAGGGTGAGAATTCAGTTTGAGACTATCAAACAATAACTTGCTACTCAGGGATTCTTTTATCCCATGTTCCTGGTGTCATTAATGATGTGCTTTTATGAAATAATATTTAGTGAAAAGGTAAAATCGTTTTATGTTTATGAAACTAGAAATTCTATTTAAGAAAATCAGAATATGTGCAGCATATAATTTAATAGGAATTCAAGAAATAGTCTAATAGCAAGCTACATTTGGAGATAATTCAAGTTTCCCAGTCATTGCCAACACACATGTCATTTTATGACCTGGATAGACATAATGATATTTCAAAATCTGTGGGATTAAAGTATAGTTAAATTTGAAATCTACTATAAAATAATCTTTCCTTACAAAAATAAGCTCCTAATAGATTGGAATAAATATCAGATCATGGGTTTTGATTTTTTTTTTTTTGCATAGTTTAAATGTTGAAGCAATTTAATCTTTAGAAGAGAACTAAGGAACCTCATCCAAGACTCATAACATGTTAGGTATTAGAAATGAATTTTCCTATCTTAACTTTTTACAGATGAAGAAATGGGTACCCAGTGATGTGCCCAAGTTTGCTGGTAGCAGAGCCAATGCCAGATCCCAGGCCTACTGATTCCATTCAGTGCATTGTACCATGCCACATTGCCAATAATAAATCATACTGGAACCACTTAGGGAATCTTTAAAAATACTTATGCCTGTCCCATCCCCAGACATTTTGAGTTAATTGGTATGAGGTGGAACTTGATCCACCTCATTTTTTAAAAGCTTCAAGTTTGGGAACTGTTCCATAAGGAATTAGTGTGCTTTAGGCACTTGAAACTGGAGTGAAATCAATAGTATAGACTTCCATCCATTCTGATTCCTTAATTATATATTTGGCTAGGTTTTATCTGGGCAGTAAGAGAAGTCTTTATATTGAGAAATAGCCAAGAGTTCTGCTAAACAAAGGCTTTCTTAATAAAGCTGTTTCTTTTCACTCACTAGTATATATTTTGTAAATGAGATAGCCTGTGATAAAATTCTTCTTAATCATGAATAGGAGAACAGTTTTTTGACACTGATCAGGCAAGGAGAAAGTCTTCTGCCATCTGTGTTGTGGCATGCTCTGCTGTTGTTTTAACTAGAAAAAAATTCTAATTACTGTTAAACAGATTGTTTATGAGGTTGTCTTTAATGTTTTAGAGCAAGTGTATAAATATCAAGAGGCAAAGAAATGGTTCCAGATTTAAAACACAAAAGACTTCCTTTGAAGTAAGTTAGTCAGGATTTGACACACTGCGTAGTTTAATAATACATTTCTGTGTATGTCCTTCGTATTGCATGTTGTAAGGAATGTGAAATTTGCAGTCTGATTATAATCACTCTGTGGGGCTATCATGTACTCTTTGCTACAATGCTGACCAAACGTAACTAGAAAATACTAATTCATGCTGGATAAATGACATTTGTTTCAAAATATCACTTTTTTTACACAAGATCTTTCCTTCATAATGACAGGTATGAGAATATGGAGTAGAAGAGTTAAGAATAGGAGATTGTGATCAGATTGAAACATTTAAGAATTTTAGGTCTTTTATTGAAGTTGTGTCAGGGTGTTGGCAAGAGGCTGTATGTATATTTGGGTTGCTAGAGTAGAGGTTAAAGGGGATATATTAGCTTTCTATTGCTACCATAGTGAATCACTACAAATTTAGTGGTTTAAACAACAGAAATGTATTATCTTACAGTTCTGTAGGTCGGTAGGACAACACCGGGATCCCACTGGGCTAAAATCAAGATTTCAGCAGGGTAGTGCTCCTTTCTGGAGGCTGTAGGGCAGGTTTCTTTTCCTTGCAGTGGGAGTTTACATGCTAGCTGCCTTGCTGGCTGTCAGATGAGCACCCTTCCCAGCTCCTAGAGACCACCCTCATTCCTCGGCTTGTGGCCTGCCTTCCTCTACTTTCAAAGCCAGCAACAGCAGGTCAGATCTCTTTCACACTTCTACTATCTCCTCCTCTTTCTTCAGTCTCATCTCTCTGACCCACCTTCTGTCTCTCTCTCCAACTTCAAAGGACTCATGTGATTAGATTAGACCCACTTGGATAATTCAGGATAATCTCACCATCTCAATGTCCTTAACCTTAATTATAACTGGAAGTCCTTTTTGCCAAGTAAGGAAAGCTTGGCTGGGGGTGGGAGAGGAAAGGGCAAAGACATCTTTGGAGGACCACTATTCTGCCTGTCAGAAGGGACTAGGTCACTGAAATCAAGGAAGCCAAGTAACAGTATTAACATAGCTGTTGAAAGTCTTCATTTATCCAAAAAATAATTTTTGAATTATTTGTGCTAGGCATCGCAATAGGCACTGGGCTTATTGTGGTGAATGGACAAGACATGACACAGTCCCTGCCCTTATGTATATAGCAGTCTACTTACAAAAACAAGCAAAACAGATATAGCAGTGTTTTATAAAGGATTCTTCACGTATTTCATAGTTACATAAAGTCTTTGAAAGCAGGTACTAGTGTTCTTTGTTTTGGTCCTTTCCTCACCCTACTACTACAATAGTGTTTTACATGCTCAACAGGTATTGTTCACAGAGGCTTTCTTTGTTTTTCCTTTGCATTGTTAGGTACTTGATTTGTCTCTCTTTTCTACTATTTTCTACTACTCCAAAAGAAGAGGGGAGTTTTGAGTTCAGCAATCCAGACTCAGATGATAATGTAAGATTTAATCAGATACCTACTGAAGAATTTTTTAAAAGGCGTTAAGTATTATCTTATACTTCATTTTCCTTTTCTTAGTAAAAGCACTAAAGTGCTAAAGGCAGCTTTACAAATGTAATCATTGTATTAAGTGGCAAACTTTTGCTTCTGGCCCCCTCATCCCGGATTCAACAGCCAGAAAGTAGTTATTTACCCAATTTTTAAAAAAACCAGCAGTTGCTCTAAACCAGTATTCATCAATAGATAGTGAAGAATTGACAACCCAGAAGCACATTAAAGTAAACTTTTCAATATGGCTTTTTTTGTGGATGGGTAGACTTTTAAAATAACAAAAAAAGATGTACTATCTGTTATTTACTACTCTTAGAGCTCTCTTCCTCATATACAGTTCCCTGTTTTGCTCCCACTATGTGCTGGGTGTCAGTTTACTCTTTATGGAAAACCACAGGATTCTTATCAGTTGTTCAAAGACTTCTGATGACAGTTATTTTTAATTTTTTCAATGATGGTCAAGGTTACAATTCTGTGTAATGTAGTTTCCGGAAGCAGCAGAGGGGAGCTTTAGTAAATAGTGATGGGTTGGAGTAAGTGTATGTGAGATTTATGGATAATATACCCAGGCAGTAATTTCAAAGGAGACCATCACAGAACTTTTTATCAGAACTATTGGTAAGTGGCTAAATATATTTGTTACACAAGTCTGAGCTACAGAGTGTAAGTATCACATGGGGTCTTAGGATACTTTCTAAATTGCAATACATACCAAGCTCTCTATCCAAAATTCCTTCATGATTCTTTGGCAGTTTAACATTATTTATAGATAATTTCTTATCAACATGACTCTCCAAACAAATAGCCTAAATATATTTATATAAGATTTCATTCCTGGTCAAAGAAATTTTGGAGTGGTGGATGGAAAATTCATTTGACTTGCCTATATAAAGATGGCTATTATATTACATTGGGTGATATTAACTTGAGTAAAGGAAGATGATAGCTAGTTTTATTTTATTGAGGTAATTTAATGTACTAGATAATATTGATTTCTGTGGACTTTTTTTTTGATGCCTCAGTGTCTAGGAATGTGTATCCTGTTGGATTTAGTTCATATGTTAAAATTTTTATTAAATAGAAACTTTTGAAGACAGCTGGAAATATAACAGTGAATCGTGCAATAATAAAAATGACTGGGGTTCTCTTGATTATTTTACAAAGAGAGGGAAAAAATCCTCCATGGTTTTCGACATTAAAATATAAGAGTGACTTAAATGTATGCAGTGCCATGATAGATGAAATTTACTGGCTTTCTGAAGGCTTTTGACAGGTCCATTGCATCTTTAGAAGTCAGGTTTGAATGATTAAAGTAGACTTTGTTTAGTACATTGAACATCTACTGAGAAGATTACAGGGAGGAATAAGCATACAGATTTACAGTAGGCATTGTTTTAATGGATGTCAAAACTTAACTGGCCTTACTGAACCATCATAGTAACTGCACACAAATGGCTTCAGTTAGCAAGGGTATGATTCTAGGTGTAAGTCATATATTTTTCCAAAGGTGTTTCTGGGGAAAATAAAGCTAAATTCTTAAAGCAGGTCATTTCACTTCTAGTTAAATGTAATATTAGAAAAACAAAGGCCTAAGGCAAAAACTGTTCCTCATAGAGGTTTTTGTTTTCAATTTGAAATTAGCGTGATTGCAGATTGGCTTTTTAAAAAAATCCCTGTTTCTTTTCAATAAAGTATAACAATGTGAAATTGTTGCTAAATTTACTAGCACAACTGAGAACAATTATATCCTTAAAAACAAGTAATCAGGGCTTCCCTGGTGGCGCAGTGGTTGAGAGTCCGCCTGCCAATGCAGGGGACACGGGTTCGTGCCCCAGTCCGGGAAGATCCCACATGCCGTGGAGCGGCTGGGCCCGTGAGCCATGGCCGCTGAGCCTGCGGGTCCGGAGCCTGTGCTCCGCAACGGGAGAGGCCACAACAGTGAGAAGCCCGCGTACCGCAAAAAAATAAAATAAAATATGTGCAGGGACACCATATTGTTTAAATAGATTTTTCTGTTTGCTGTTTAAACTCCTCTTAAGAACTTAATATATTGCATAAAATATATGCTTAAATTTGGAAAATGCTATATGCCTTAAAGGATAGCATTTCTGTCACATTGTTTAGGTAATTATGATTGATTCTCTTTGATACAGATTCTAGTTAACTGAGTAAGTTATCCCGTATTTCAGAAGGAGAAAGCCAGCCAATCAGTGTTTTATTTACATAGATTCTGAAAATGATGTTAGGATTAGAAGTTATTACAAATGAGTGGATGACTTTCTTGTATGCTTTAGAATGAGCACACCTCTTTAAATATGGTATTTGACAGTATGATTACATCACTGATATTTCTAGTGGCTAAACCAGGGTGGTTGTTCTTATGATGATGACAGTCTTTGAATTTAAACCTGCAAGTTTTAAATTGGAAAGTGCAGATCTTTCTATGGTGGCTGCTCTGATCACTGTACATAACTTATATTCTTGTATCTTCAAGGCTCTCTTTGTAAATAAGATACAAATAAGACAAACAGTGTTTTCCTAGCCCTGTGAAAGGGGAAAAAAGTACTATTGTGATTTATAGGAAAATTTCTCACCACAATTCCTGGCTCACAGCTCCCAAAACCCTTGGAATTTCGTGAGCAATAAGAGTGGGATAATATTTGGTCTCCTGTCCTCAGTTCCTGAAAACGCTTCAGGGAAGGTGACTTTTGGTTCTCACCCAAGGATGGAGACTGGTTGCCAGTAGAACCAACCATGTGATTAGAGGGTTGGAACTTTCAGTCTCACCCCTGACCTCCAGGGAGAGGGGCTGGAGGTTGAATCAGTCACCAATGGCCAATGATTTAATCAAGCATGCCTATGTAATGAAACCTCCATAAAAACCCAAAAGGAGAGAGTTCAGAGAGCTTCCAAGTTGGTGAACATGTGGAGATTTAGAGGGAGTGGTGAGCTCAGAGAGAGCATGGAAGGTCTACTCCCTTTCCCCATACCTTGCGCTACTCATCCTTTCCATCTGAATGTTTATCTGTATCCTTCATCATATCCTTTTATAATAAACTGGCAATCCAGTAAGTAAAGTGTTTCTTTGAGTTCAGTGAGCCATCCTAGCAAATTAATCAAACCTGAGGAAGGGGTTGTGTGAACCTCTGATTTATAGCCAGTCAGTCAGAAGTACAGGTAACAACCTGGACTTGATTGGCCTCCGAAGTAGAGGGCCATCTTGTGGGACTGAGCCCACCTGTGGAATTTTATTCTGTTTCCAGGTAGATAGTCAGAATTGAGTTGAATTCTTGGATGCCTTGCTGGTCCTGAGAATTGGTCTCAGAACACCAGAAGAGTTTATATATATATATATATATATATATATATATTTTTTTTTTTTTTTAATTTCCTTCTTCCCTTTTCCTGAACAGGAAAAAAAGAGTGTGGGGTTTTGGTTGTTTTTTAGGGGTTTGATGGCAGCCTACTTCCTTATTATATTTAGAAGGCTAGGAAGGTGAACTTTGTGACTTCAGTTGAGTATACTTTAGAGTCTGAGACTATTAAGTAGCAACTACAAGTAGTTGTGCTTGTGTGTCTGTTGTCAACATCAGTTTTACCTTCCAGTGTTGAAATCAGCATTCCAAAATTGCAAAATTGAGGAAGGATGGAGTTTAGCTTCTTCTGAGAAGCTGTTCTTTGGTTGACTCCAAGTCAGGCACTTTGTTTTCCATATTATTTAATTTAAGCCTCACAGTTAGCCTACATGGTATGTCCACATTTCACAAATAGAGAAAATTTATCCAGGGTAACACAGCTAGTAGTGGCACAGTTAGAATTTGAACTTTTGTTTTCTGGCCTAAAAATCTACACGCTTGTCCACTAGACTATATTGCTTCTCCTAAGATTAGAAAAGTAATGCAAATTATTAGAAAATCTTTCTAAACTTTTAAGCCTCTGGGAGGGAAACTAATAATTAGATAAGACTGAGATTATCTCAACCTTATATAGTGTTTTCTTCAACCTCAAGGGGCTTCACTTTTGGAAAACCTATTTTACACATGTTATATGAAAGAACCGCCAGCATAATACTCATTAATGCTAATCATATGACTGGGTCTCCAATTGATGTCTCAGGAAGGATTCTCTAATGATATTAATGATAATAGCTTTCTTGAAAATAAAAATCATCTATAAATCAAACAACACATGCCTGCAGTGGTGTTAGCAGTAAAAATATTCATCTCAAAAATTCAAGACATTTGCAGTAACTTTTTAATAGTCTAATTAAACTCTTAGAAAAATGATTCGTAGTATAACATTTGCAGACAAAGTGTTGTATAGCTGCAAATAATGCTTTAAACTATTTTGTCAATAAGCTCATTTTATGGTAGATCAGTAAATTCCATTTGCACAATGATTGAAACGTCTTTATCTTAATGGTATTTTACCCTTGTAGTAATGTCATACTGTCAGAATTAACAACTATATGTAGAATTGCTGTGTTTTCCTTAACATTTTTGTTATGTTAGTGGTCTTATTGTACACTTAATGTAAGTTTATATATAGGCAAGTCGCTAGTTATTTAGTATTTATTTCTAGCGTATTAAAATTCTCAATAAATATAGAAAACATATCAAGTATGATAAAACTGCATGGAAAATTGTTTCAATATATATATTCTCAGCTCTAGGATTCTTACATCAGAAATTATGTCAGTACTAAACCTAACTTAAAAGGTATAGTTGGTCTACTTTTCTTTTCTGGCTCTTAACTAATAAACAGTGATTTTCATTTTGTATCTTGTTTTTAGAATGGGCAGCCCAACACAACTATGCTGGTGAAGTTAGGTGCTGAAAGTACTATATATACCTATAGTAGTACACCATATGTAAAAAGTATGATTCTTACCACTAGAAGTAAAAGACTACAACATTAGCCAAATATATTTTAAGCTTTTTTTTTTTGCAGGATGGTAGGGAAGGGTTAGACTATTTAGTTCTCTCGAGGACTTGGCATAATGCAGAGTAAACCCTGAGTTATGCGAATGCCTGCAGTACACTAGGCATCCCTACATCAGCTCTCATGGAATTCCCTGTCTTCTTAGTCAGGATTTATGTTCTTTACCACAGAGTTTAGCACTTAATTATATATGGTCTTATATTCTAAATAATTTGTTTGTTAATGATGATTATAAGGTTTTAAGGGGCAGTTGTTGTGCCTCTTGTTTTTACATCCCAGTGCCTAATAAATGTTCAATAAATACTTATTGATCAGGTCATCATATATGAAGCATAATATTATTTTGTGGAGTAGTGAAGGTTTTGAAACTTGGGTAGACATTAGGTTGAAAGTGTGTATGGCTTCCTGTGAAGTATGTTTAAATTTTGAACTGTGACTTACATTTTTAATTATTAAAGACTCTTTCTCTCACTTTTTAAAAATTTAGTATGATTATTTTGTATGTGCCTGGCATTGATCGAAACACTTTACATACATTAACTCATTTAATCCTACCCTATGAAGTAGTTAGTCTTTAAACCCATATGGTATATGAGGAAACTGAGATGTAAGCAAGTTAAATAACTTTCTTAGAGACACAGTTAATAAGTGATAGAGCCAAGATTCAAACTGAGAAGGAACAGTTAAAAGCCTACATCCTTAACTATGCTGTACAGCTTCCCAGTATTATATATGTGAATTTTCAGATTTTGTCTAACTTATGGTTCTAAATTCATCAAGTTTCAGCCTCCTACACACACACACACACACACACACACAGACACACAGACACACACACTATTTCAATTCCTCATTATTAGGGAGAGTAATTAGACTATCTTGTGGTCATGGCATTTTCTATCACTAACATGCTTATCGTTAGGTGAGTTGGATAAGGCTGTGTCTTTTGTTCCAAACTATTGACATTTTAGAACCATTCCATGAGTAATAAACATGATTTTGGCAAAGTTCCAAACACTGCTGTTGTTAGAAGTGTCATGCTAGATAGAATTCTGAGTACTGTATTAAGGTAGACATTGCAAATAGAGTATTTTTGCAAATATCTCATAAACCTCCTGGTCTGTATAAGCCTTGCCTATCTCACAAATGTACAAATGCAGAAGATGGGAAAATCTGAGGCAATAATATGGTCAATCGGTCACTGTTTAAATGTAGCATTTTTACTTTTTTGTCTGTAGTGTTTATTGCAAAACAGCATAGGAACAATGGGTCTTCAGAGTAAAGCTAAATTGCCAGCAGGAAAGTTTATACTAAAATAAATCCCGACTCCTTAGTGAAAATCAAAATATGGCTATATAGAAACATTATAAGGACTTCATGTTCATGCATATTCCTAATCTGTAAATCAGGACTCTTAATATAGATTTCTGTCTATGGCCGGAGTAAGCCTGCTAACTAATTAGTATTTTCTCGAGTAGATTTCAGTAGACAAATATATATATATAATTTTTATTTTATAAATATATACATAAATATATATACATATATATCAATACATACATACACATACATGTATAAAATTATTGCCTACTTAAGTCAATGGTGACTAACTGTTTAAATATAATTTGAGTCATTGGACCCTGTGTGAGTAAGAAATAAATTTGTTTTGCTAAGTCACTAAGAGTGTAGGGAATATTTGTTACTGTCCCAGGCCTTGAATATCCTGACTAAGCTAATTCATATGCTCTATACTAAGGGTATCCAATTAATCATTAATCATTAATCATCCAATTAATCATCACCCTATTTATATAAAATGATACTTTGGAGAGAGAACACAGAATTAGTGAAGCCCTATAACACACCAAGTCACTAGTCATTGACTGCTCATTGTAGAGTTGCTGCTAGAGTAAGTATGTCAGTGGAAGCTTTTGAAAACACAACATTCACTAGAATGAACTCTTAGATAATCAAATCAGGGGAGTCATCAATTTATTTTTTACATGACAGTAAAAAAAAAACCAGGGTAATCTTTTTTAAGCAAACGCTTTGGGCCAAACATAAGCCCTGCAAGAAGCATTCTTCCACAAAGAATGTAGGAGGCAGAAAATAAAAGTTAGAGACAAAATTAATAAAGTAAAAACAAAAGTACAAAAGAGAGTATCAACAAAATCAGTACTTCTAATAAAAGTGATAACCCTCTGGAGGACTAATGAAGAAAAAAAGAAAAAGGCATAAATTTCCAACTTCAAGAATGAGAAGGGGACATCTTAGCAGGTCCTACAGACATTAAAAAAGATAATAAGGGAATTTAAAAAGTAACTTTATGCTAGAAGATGTGAAAATTTAGATGAAATGGACAAATTCCTAGAAAAAAGCAGTTTGCTAAAACTTTACAGAAAATTAAAAATTTGAATAGTTCCATATTAGTGAAATTGAGTCTGTAATTTGGAACTTTTCCACAAAGAAATTTTTAGGTCCAGGTGGCTTCACAAATAAATACATTTTTCCAAGAAATTTTCAGAAAAAATAACATCAATATTACTAAAACTCTTTCAGAGAATAAGAAGAGAATATTTCCCAACCCGTTTTGAGGCTTGCATAACCTTAGTATCAACACCTGATAAAGACATCATAAGAAAGGAAAATTTCAAGTCCACTTCTCTTGGGAACATGGGTGAACAAATTCTAAAAATATTAGCAAATCAAATCTAGATAGATAGATAAAGAAATAGATGTCATGACCAAGTTGAATTTACTATAGGAGCGTAAGTTTGTTATAACATTCAGAACTCAATGAATGTAACTGACTAAATTAATAGAAGAAGAGAGAGAATTACATCATCTCAATTGGTTTTATCAAATAATATTTGATAAAATTTACCCACTTATGATTTTTTAAAATGCTTATAGCAAACTGTTCCTTCCTTAATCTGATAGGGTGTTTTATTCGCCTCCCCGGCAAACCTCCAGCAAGTATCACATATAGTGGCAAAACGTTGAAGGCATTTATCTTGCAATCAGGAATAAAACAAAGATCCCTGCCATAACCACGTGTATCGCCATTATATTGGAGATCCTAGACCTGAGCTATCCAGTACCATATTTGGCAATTTAAATTTTAATTAGTTAAAATTATAGATCATCAGTCACACTGGCCACCTGTCAGGTTCTCAGTAGGCACATGTGACTAGTGGCTACTATATACCACAAATATAAAACACTTCATTATCACAGAAAGTTCTATTGGATAGTGCTGACCTAGAGAGTGCAGTAAGGGAGGAAGCATAATGATTAGAAAGAGAAAAATAAAACTGCAGTTATTTACAGATGACATGATTGTTACAAAGAAAATTGGAAAGAATCTATAAACTGATAGAATTAAAAAGTAAATTTTAATATTGCAAGGTTGCCAGATACATGATTGGTATACAAAATCAATTTTAGGCCTGTATACTAACAATAAACGAAAAGTAAAAATTTTTAAATAACACCATATTAGTACACGAAAACATCAAATACACAAAATTAATCGAACAGAAGGCCTCTATACAGAAAAATTTAAGACATTATTAGGAAAAATTAAGACAAAAAAATAGGAGAAGATATCAGTTCATGGATCGAAAGAGTCAGTGTTGTGTGATTTCAGTTCTCCTCACATAGATTCAGTGTAGTCTCAGCAAAATCCCTGAAGATTTGTTTGTTAGGTTTTGAAATTGGCAAGCTAATTCTTAAATTATAAAAATGCAAAGGGCCAAGATAGTCTTGAAGAATAACAAAACTGGAGTATTTTTACTACAGGATATCAAGACCTTTTATAAAGCTACAATAGTAAAGACAGCATGGTTCTGGCACAAGAAAAGACAAATAAGCCAATGAAACAAAATGGAGCCAACGGATGCACACATATATAGTGACTTGATTTATATCAGAGATAACATTGCAGTGCAGAGAGAAAGGGACATTCTTTTCAATAAATTGTACTAGATCAATTAGATACCCATGTGGGGGGAAATAAGATGAATCTTGACCTCAAATCATATAAAGAAATCAAAAGATAAATTATAGATATGCAAAGTAAAACAATAAAGCTTCTGGAAGAAAACATTATCTTTGTGACCCTGAAGTAGGCAAAGAGTCTTAAAACTGAATACATATAGCATTAACAATAAAAGGAAAAAATGATACATTGAACTGCATTAAAATTAAGAAAGTCTGTTCATTAAAAGACGCCATTAAGAATGAAAAGGCAAGCCACAGAGTGGGAAAGGGTATTAGCAATTTGCATTACATATACCTGATTAAAAGACTGACGATACCAAATGTTGGTGAGATTATGTTGCATCTGCAACACATTTTCCAGAGTTGGTGGGAATATAAATTGCTTTAACCACTCTGGTTAATACCTTTAAAAATTGTTTTTTACGAAAGCTTAACTTACTCATACTCAAAATCACATAACCTTACAATTTCACTCGTAGGTGTATACCCAATAGAAATGCTAATATGTTCACTAAAACACATGTATAAGAGTGTTCATAGAGCAGTATTCACATAGCCAAAAACTGGAAACAGTCTAGGTGTTGAACAACAACAAACTGGATAACTAAATAGTGGTATATTTGTACAATGGAATACTATACAACAATGAGAAGAAATGAAGTATTGCAGTACACAACTATGTGGATGAATCTCAGAGACATAATGATCTGTGGAAAAATCCAGTCACAAGAGTATACATTTTATATCATTCCAGTTATATAAAGTTTAAAAACAGGAAAAAATGATTTATTGTGCTAGAAGACAGGAGAGTTGTTACTTTAGGAAGAAGCGTTTTGACAGGGGAATAACATGAGGCAATCTTCTCTGTAGCTGGTTAAGGAAGTTCTGTTCTACTGATAGTTTGCTATAAACATTTAATAAACTCATGACTGGATAAATCTTATTAAATGCTTTTATTTGATAAAATCTATTGAGATGATATGGTTTTTCTCTCTTTTTTCTGTTAATTTGAATTCCGAGTATTAAACCAACCTTGTGTTCTTATAGCATATTTCTTGATCTGGAGATGGTTACATGGGTGCATTCACTTTATGAAAATTAATCAATGTGTATTACATTGTGATTAGAAGCTTATTTTAAAAGTTTAATATTTTAAAAATTAAAAGTATATTTGGAGTGATGGCCAAAGTTTTCATGTTGTTTATAGCACAAGAAGAGACAAAGAAAAATTTACATTTCCATGGAAGATTATCCTTTTCAGTCATGCTTGAGTTAAATGTACTGTCTAGAAGAACTATATTTTATGAGGTAGTTTAGCAATTAACACTTGCCCCTGTGAAGTCAGCTACAAATGAAGTGAAGCTTTTTAAGTTGCAGCAAAAACAATGGTATAATAATTAAATGAAACTTTTTAGTGGTAAGAACTGACTTCTCAATTTTACTTCACCTTTCCTAGTTGTTCTTTTTTCAGATATTAGGTAAAAGTCAATCCAGGGTAATGATCTCTGAGAGAAGAGAAATGAGGTGATCCTACAGTGTTTCCAAGCCACAGTGCAGAGAGAGGGAACCTTAACAGCCCAGGAATCTCATAGGATTGAGTTTGGGGTTCAGCTATGTGTCAAGGAAGCTAAAATTTTGAGGGTAAAATATTGCAAAGGAGAGGCCTGCAGAAATGTAGAGTTCCAGAGACCTATAGAGGGCCCCTTCAAGTCTTTGGCTAAATATCAATCTGTGCATACATGTGAAATAACCACGAAACACCAGGAAAAGAACCACTGGAAAGAGTAGGAAGAAGAATCCTCAGAGATTACAGAGAGTAAGGTGGCCCTACCAGCCAGAGTGGAAAGACCTCTAATAGACAGGCATTGGGTAAAGTTGTAAGGGTATTGCCCTAGACTAGAAGCTACTCTGGCCCTACCTAACAAAGTTTAAAAGTAAGCCTTGAAATGATCAAACTATATCCAAGTAACTTAACTACACACAGGACAAAGCTCAAAAACACTTAAAAGAATGCAAAAAAAATCCATACCATGTAATGTAGCAATCCCATTTCTGGGTATTTATCCAAAATCATTGAAATCAGGATCTTGAAGAGATATTTACACTTCTATGTTAATTGAAGCATTATTCAATAGCCAAGAGGTGGAAGCAACCAAATGTTCATCAGTAGATGAATGAATAAAGAAAATGGTGGTATATACATACAGTGGGATATTACTCAGCCTTAAAAAAGAAGGAATTCTGTCATGCAACAACATGGGAGAACCTTGAGGACGTTATGCTAAGTGAGATAAGCCAGTCACAGAAGGACAAATACTGCATGATTCCACTTGTGTGAGGTATCTAAAATAGTCAAACTCATAGAAGCAGAAAGTAGAATAGTGGTTGCCAGGGGCAGGAGGGAAGAGGAAATGGGGAGTTGCTGTTCAATGGGTATAAATTTCAGTTATGAAAGATAAAAAAGTTCTAGAGATCACCTGTACAACATTGAGCTTGTAGTTAACAGTACAGTACTGTACACTTAAAAATTTGTTGAGGGTAATAATTAAATAAATTGCACAAATTCATTTGTTCATTCATTTTGCTATAAATACTGTTTTCTGCTTTTTAAAAATATGCTACATATCCATATAGTGAAGCACAAAAGATAAATATATCCATAACAAATCTGAAAAAAAATATCCAATACCCAACAATACAAAATAATGTCTTGTAGCCTAAAAAATTTACCAGACATGCAAAGAAGCAGGAAAGTATGACCCATAACTGGGACAAAATCAACCAATAAGAAGAGAGAAAGAAATGACACATATGATTGAATTAGCAGGAAAGGATATTAAAACAGCAATTATAAGTATACTCCATATGTTCAGGAAGGTAGAGGGAAACATGAACATGCCAAGAAGAGACATGGAAGTTATTTTTAAAAAGAGAAACCCAAATAGAACTTCTAGAGATGAAAAATACAATATCTGAAATGAAAAATATAGCAGATTACAGGAGAACAGGATTAGTTAAAACCCAAAGACATAGATAGCAATAGCAATTATCTAAAATGAAACACCAAGAGAAAAATATACTTGGGGGGAAATAAAAGAAGAAAAATGACAGTACCCATGAGCTATGGGACAATATCAAGCAGTTTAACGTAAGTGTAACAAGTTTCAGAAGGAGATAGGGAGACAGAAAGACTGTTTCAAGAAATAATGGGCAAATATTTACCAAGTTTGTTGAAAACTATAAACCCAAAGATTGTAGAAGTTCACAAATCTCTAAGCAGAAGAACCAGGCACAAAAATTGTTGAAACTAATAACAAAAATCGTGAAAAAAGTCCTTAAAAACAGCCGGGGGTGGGGGGTGGGGATCACCTTAAATAACAGACAAGCAAGTATATAAAAATTACTGCAGGCTTCTTGTCAGAAACGAAACATGCCAGAAGTGGCATCCTTAACGTGCTGGAAATAAAAATTTTAAAAACAAACAAAAAACCTCACTCAACCTAGAACTCTGTACCTGACAAAAAAGATTTTACCAAAATGAAGGCAAAATAAAGACTTTTGGGGATAAACAAAGCTTAGAGAATTTGTCACCAACACACCTGCACTGTAAGAAATGTTAAAAGTAGTTCTTCAGGAAGAAAGAAAATGATATCAAATAGAAATTTACATCTATAAAAAAATGAGGGGCACTGTAAAGAGTAAACATGTAGGTGGATATAAAAGCCTTTTCCCCCTCATTTAAGAAATTTTTTTCTTAAAGATAATTGTTTAAATCAAGAGTAACAATATATTGTGGTATTTACAATGTAAGTGGAAGAAAAAAAGAGGTATGGCTGAGAAGTCAGTGGTAGAGAAAATGGAATCATAAAGAATACTCAGAAAATGGCAGGAAAAAAAGAAAAGCAAGGCCCACTGGCCTTTAAAGCCAAATGGTCTGAGGGCTCATCTTCCTGGTACAGGACCCCAGGCCTGGGGATCCCAACATGGGCCTCTCAGGAGACCAGAGGGCTGTGGGAAGCAGAGTCTCCACTCTTAAAGAGTGTACACAAAAATCTCACACACTCCGGTACCCAAGGCAGAAGTAATTTTAAAGGAGCCTGGGTCAGACCCAGGTGCTGATCTTGAAGAGTTTCCCACAGAGGCAGGAGGCAGCTGGAGCTCACCCTAAGGACATAGACACTGGCGGCTGCCATTTTTGGAAGCGTGTTCTACCACAGGGACACTGGTGCTAATGAGCACCATTTTGTAATCCTCTCTCTAGCTTATTAGGCTCAAGACCTAGCCCCATCCCTGCTCACCAGCCTGTAGGTACCAGTACTGGGACACCTCAAGCCAAGCAACTAGCTGAGCACAGCCACGCCCACCAGCAGGCAGGCTGCCTTAAGATCCCCTGAGCCCAGAGCTGCCCCTGACATGGCCCTGTACACCAGAGGGCCCAGGACCTGGCCCCACAGACCAGTGCACAGGCAGTAGACCCAGGACCCCCAAAGCCCTGTAGCCAGAGACCCCAGGACCCAGCTCTGCCCACCAGTGGGCAGGCATAGCCCCAGAACCCCCTTGGCCCTGGCCCTGCCCACCAGTGGGTAGATACCAGCCCCAGGACCACTGAAGCCTGCTGTGGCAGGACCCAGCCTACCTACCAGTAGGCCAACACCAGCTCTGAGATACTTTGGGCCCCTCAGCCAGCTGCTCCAGGATCCAGCCCCCCTCACTAGCAGGCGAACACAAGCTTCAGGACACCCCGGATCCCATAGCCAGCTGTGTCAGGAACTGGCCTGCAGTCCAACACCAGTTTTGGGACCCCTGGGCCCTGCAGCCAGAGACCCTAGGACCCAGCTCTGCTGGCCAGTGGGCCGGCACTATCCCCAAGACCCAGGTTCACCCACTGGTGGGCAGGTGCCAGCCCTGGGATCTCCTGGACCCCAACTCTGCCCACCAGCAGGGTGACACTGGCCCCAGGACCACTGCCCTACAGTCTGCCTTGTCAGAACCCTGCCAACACATCAGGAGGCTGGCACCAACTCTGAGAGACCTCCTAGGTCCCAGCCCTGCCCACCAGCAGGCCAACTCCAGTTTTGGGACACCTTGGGCCCCTTAGCCAGCAGCTCAAGGATACAGCCCCACCCACAAGCAAACTGACACCAGTGTTGGGAACCCTAGGGCCCTGCTCCACTCACCACTGAGCTGGCACTAGCCCAGGGACACCCAGGCCCCAGCCCAGTGTTCAGACACCAGCTCTGAGATACCTTGGACCAACCGGCCCAAGATCCAGCCTCACTCACCAGCAGGCCAGCATGAGCTCTGAGACACCCTGGAATCTGCAACCACCCACCCAGGAACCTGGCTCTGCCTACCAGTGAGCCAGCACTGACCCTCAGGCACCCTGGAAAACAGCTTCCTTGTGACCCAGCCCTGCCAACCAGCAGCCAGCAGCCTCTGTTCAAGGCAGGACCTGGCAGCCAACCAGACCAGGGGCCAGCCATGCATACCAGACTGCCCACAGTAGTCAGCCCGTTACAACAGAAGGACCCACGTAGCCCACATAGGGGGCACGCCTAGAGCATATAGCCCTGGTGACCAGAGGGGAGTATGCTGCTGGGATGCATAGGACATCTCCTAAAAAGACCACTTCTCCAAGATTGGGAAACATAACCAACCTACCAGATACATAGAAATAAAAACAGAAAATTAGGCAAAATGAGGCAACAGAGGAAGAGGAACATGTTCCAAATGAAGGACAAGATAAAACCCCAGAAGAAGAACTAAGTGAAGTGGAGATAGGCAGTGTACCCAATGAAGAATTGAAGGTAATGATCATAAAGATGACCAATAAACTCAGGAGAAGAATGTACGAACAGAGTGAGGAGTTAGAAGTTTTTAACAAAGAGTTAGAAGGTATAAAGAGAAGGATGAAGAACGCAATAACTGAAAAAGTACATTAGAAGGAATCAACAGTAGATTAAATGATGCAGAGGAATAGGTCAGCAAACTGGAAGAAGGAGTAGTGGAAATCACTGAAGCTGAACAGAAAAAGAATAAAAAGAAATGAGGAGAGTTTAAGAGACCTCTGAAATAACATCAAATGTACTAACATTTGCATTATAGGGGTCCCACAAGAAGAGAGAGAAAAAGGGGCAGAGAATATAAAGACATAACAGCTGGAAACTTCCCTAACCTGGGAAAGGAAACAGACATCCATGCCTAGGAAGCACAGAGTTGATCCAAACAGGATCAACCTAAAGAGGACCACACCAAGGCACATTATAATTTAAATGGTAAAATTTAAAGAGAGAATATTAAAAGCAGCAAGGAAAAAACAAGTCTTGTACAAGGGAACTCCTATAAGGCTATCAGCTGACTTTTCAGCAGAAACTCTACATACCAGAAGGAGTGGCACAACATATTTAAAGTGATGAAAGGGAGAAACCTACAGCCAAGAATACTCTACTCAAGAAGGCTTTCATTCAGATTTAATGGAGAGATCAGAAATTTTACAGACAAAGCAAAAGCTAAAAGAATTCAGCACCACCAAACCAACTTGTTAAAGGGGCTTCTCTAAGCAAAAAAGAAAAGGCCACAACTAGAAAGTTGAAAGGTAAAAGCTCATCAGTAAAAGCAAATACATGGTGAAGATAGTAAATCAACCACATACAAAGCTAGTAGGAAGGATAAAAGACAAAAGTAGTAAATGTATATCTGCAATAAGTAGTTAAGGATACACAAAACAAAGAGATGTAAAATACGTCAAAAATAGTAATTGTGCGGGGAGGGGAGTAAAAATGCAGAGTTGTCTAAATACCTTTGAATTTAAGAGATTAGCAACTAAAATAATCACATAGATAGCTATATATAAACCTCATGGTAACCAAACACCAAAAATCCATGATAGATAACACACACACACAAATAAAGAAAAGAATCCAAATATAATACTAAAGAGAGTCATCAAATTACAAGGGAAGAGAACAAAAGAAGAAGAAAAGAACTACAGAAACAACCCCAAAACAATTTACAAAATGGCAATAAGTACATATATATCTATCAATAATTACTTTAAATGTAAATGAACTAAATGCTCCAATCAAAAGACGTAGACTGGCTGAATGAATTCAAAAACAAGGTCCAACTAGATGCTGCTTCCAGGAGACTCATCTCAGTTCTAAATACAAACACAGGTTCACAGTGAAGGGATGGAAGGTGATACTGTAAGTAAATGGCAGGCAAAAGAAAGTGAATGTAGCCATACTCATATCAGACACCATAGACTTCAAGCCATAAAAGGTAACAGGAGACAAAGATGGGCATAATATAATGATAAAGGGAATAATCCATAAAGAAGACACCTAACATTGGAGCACCAAAATATATAAAGCAATTATTAACAAACCAAAAGGGAGAAATTGACAGTAAGGCAATAGTAGGGGACTATAACACCCCACTTACATCAATAGATAGCTCATCCAGACAGAATGTCAATAAGGAAACACTGGCCTAAATGACACATTAACAAAATAGAGGACAAAAATCATATGACCATCTCAGTAGATGCAGAAAAAGCATTTGACAGGATTCAACACCCATTTATTATATATATCTTTATATATGCTTATGAGCTTTTCCCATTTAGGATATATATGTGTTTCATTTTTTCATATATACCTTTGGATGGAGTAAAACAGAATATTGTCTGAGTGATCATAGTTCCCTTTTATTTGCAGGAAAATAACGTATTTCTAATTATTTAAGCTAGAGGACAACTTCCTGTATGTAGGTAGTATGTTGATGGGTCAAGACAATAGTATCAGTCTGGTAGAATATGGTTGAATATAGTCATTAGCAGCTCTGGACTGATCCAGCTGTAATATTCTAAATAATCAGTGATATTTCTAAGTAACAGCACCTTAAATGAAATACATAATATTATGTTATATTACAAAATGTTTTTCCAGGAAAACAGATCTTGATTTGTCACTTGGTACAATGGGGTTTGTGTAACTACATGAATTCTCTTTGTGTGTGCGTGTGTGTGTGTGTATACGTACACTCATGTGCCCATTTTCCTTCCTTCCTCCTAGGTTTATTTGTAGTGAAAATAGAAATTGCTGTACTTGTATTTTATTCTGCCATTTGTCTTAAAGATTTCAAATACTTAAAAAAAAAAATTGAAGCATTGCTCTCTAAATGTTTTTAATTGTTGCAGAGCTTGGGATCCTTTGCACTTCCCAAACTAGCTACTTCTCCTTACAGGGAAAAAATAACTCCATGTTTAGGCTAGCAAAGTAGAATTTGGGGTGGGAATTATATCCATAGAAATGTATTCACATGTATTCCAAGAATAATTAGACCATTATATGGAAAGAAAACAAAACAAAACAAAAACCCAGTATTGTCCTAGGCACTTCAGGAGGGGGAAAAAAATCCATTTACATATGGTTTCTCTCCTTAAGGAGTTTATTTTCTGATATAAATGCAACAGTGAGGGCATATAAAATTCATCCCAAGAGAGTTAAAAGCTTTAGGTTAGTCTAAAATCATAGACTAATTGTTAGCGTTTCTGTTTGAGTAGAGGATGTACTATTTGGGGAGGCGGAGCAGACAGTAAGGAATGAGGCAGAGAATATACAAACGAGTAATAATTTCCTAATAACGTAAAGAAATAATTTATTTGGCATTATTAAATATTGTAGAATATCCATATTTAGGTATTTTAGGGTAATTTCTCATTTTCCTGGAAAGGCTGAAGGAAGTTATACTGGCTTAGAATTTGATGAGTCACCTTAAGGGGTTCCTTATAGAAAAGGAGTTCCTTATGTTCAAGTTGGGCATATTTAACTTTAGGGTACTCTATAACCTCCAAGAGTTTTAATTTCTAAAATATATGAAAAACCTGTAAAAGATTCCATATGACCCCCCAAAATCTTGAAACCACTGAATTCCTATGACCTCTGTAGTTACTTCTTATGACTAAAGTGGAGAATGAGAAATAAAAGTTTCATGGACTTTAAGTTTGTTTTTAGCTTATAAACAAAGTCCCTTTGTTTGATTTTTGCATTCAGACTGTAAATTTACACCAAGAAACTGCTAGAAGAATTTAGTTTTCAGTCAAGAAGTAGACATCAATAACTTGCTTGAACACCCTTCCCCTTCCTTTCTCCAGGCTATAGTAAAGAGGTGGAAAACATTGGTGCCATGTCTTCAAATTTAGTGTATAATGTTAAGCTTCTTTTAAAATTCACTCTGCTTCCCAGAGATGGAGTTTTAGCACTAACAAAAAAGAATGCTCTCTATCCTTATAAATGTGCATCACAGAGAAGCTCGATTTATAACTCAGATTCCTATTGGATTGTTTGGAGGCCATAGCTGCTTTGTTTTCGGCTTTATAGAGACGGGAAGATTTGTGTGTCGTCTTAATTTCTTATTCCTTAATCAATACTTGCTACATTTTGAAACCTAAAGCTTATGAGATGTGGGATAATACTTTAAATTCTGTTTTAAAGGAGCAATTTTTTAAAAACATGAAGCAGTGTATGGGCTATATGATGGGGCTTGTTGCAGGAACAATGTATGTATATATATATGAAGTATACATGATATACACCTACATATGTGGAGGAAAAGATTTTGATTTGGGAAGAAAAAGAGAAATAATTTTATATTTGCCAAATATTTGTAATTCAAGTTTCACCTTTGTAAATAATTCTAGTGCCAAGATCTGAGACTGTTTATTTAAATGTCACTGAAAACTTCGTTTCAACCCTTAGTAAATGTATAGAAATGTATTTCTACACATTAAAAAATTCTATTTTGAATACATTTTATTTATACTTCACTCACCTTATTTATTTAGGTAAGTGGAATTTCTGTGTAATTTACATTCATCTCAAATTTTAAAACCCACAGTGTATCTATACCCCTTGCTTAGCATGCAGAAGGGTCTTAAGTATGAGTTAAATGAAAGTTCCTACAGTGCTGAAGTTAATTTAATTTGGTAACCTTCCTATTTGCTTAGAAAATTGTATATCTGGGAAACCTTAGCTTAAATCTTATTTAATTCACATTTATTGCTGATAAAATTTATGTTCCTTACCCATATATCATTCTGTGGAAAGGCAGATTGTATTGTTTCATTCATTCATTCATTCATTTATAGCTGCACTGGGTCTTCGTTGCTGCGCGTGTGGACCTTCTCCAGTTTTGGAGAACAGGGGCCACTCCTCGTTGCAGTGCGTGGGCTTCTCGTTGCGGTGGCTTCTCTAGTTGCAGAGCACGGGCTCTAGGCGCGTGGGCTTCAGTAGTTGTGGCACACGGGCTTCAGTAGTTGTGGCATGTGGGCTTCAGTAGTTGTGGCACACGGACTTAGTTGCTCTGCAGCATATGGGATCTTCCCGGACCAGGGCTCAAACCCATGCCCCCTGCATTGGCAGGCAGATTCATAGCCACTGCACCACCAGGGAAGCCCTGTACTGTTTCTTGATTGCTGTTCTTATCAACTTTTCTGAGATGATAAAAATTACAGAAGCTTAGAGAAAGGTGTTCTTTTCAGGGGACACGTGCTTCTCTTTTTTTGAGATTGCTTATTTGAGAAAATGTTATAATAGATGTTTAACAAATATGTGTTGATTAAATGGACTGATACAGATAGAGAGATGAAGATTACTCTTTATTGACTTAAAAAGAGAAACACCACTTCATCCATAGACATTTTCCTTTGTTTGCCTACTATGTGGTAGGAACCAAATTGTTCAATTAATCTTACAACTACTTTATGAAGAAGAAGTTATTATCTCAGCTTTACAGATGAGAAAATTGAGATTTGGAAAGCTTACCTAACTAGTCCAGCATTGTCTAGCTTACCAGTATTCAAATTTAGGCCTATCAGGCTCAAAATTTCAGAATTTTTCCAAAATATACTATCTCTTTTTGCTTATTTGACCTATTTTATTAGTTTCTTCTCTATTTTCATAACATTGATTGCTCAATAAACCAATGGCGATGCATTTATTCTTGACTAATTTTACAAGTTGTTTTATAAGTCAGATTTATTGAAGTATAATTTACATACAGTAAAATGCACCCCTTTTAAATATGTATTTATTTATTTATTTATCTGTGGCTGCTCCGCGTGCTTCTTAGTTGCGGCATGCGGTGTGCAGACTCTTAGTTGCAGCATGCATGTGGGATCTTGTTCCCTGACCAGGGGTCGAACCTGGGCCCCCTGCATTGGGAGCACAGAGTCTTACCCACTGGACCACCAGGGAAGTCCCTAAAATGCACCCCTTTTAAAGTGTACAGTTAGATGAGTTGACAGATGTATATACTCATGTATATATAACAATCAAAATCTAGAACATTTCCATTACCCCCCAAAAGTCCCTCATGCCCCTTTATAGTCATTCCCTTTCTGCCACTACTGATCTTTTATCCCTATAACTTTTTCTTTCCAGAATGTCATATAAATTGAATCATATTAAGTAACCTTTTGTGTCTGGCTTCTTACTCTTAGCAAATGCTTTTAAGGTTCATCCATGTTGCTGCTGATATCAGGTATCAGTTTATTGCTGAGTTGTATTCCTTTGTATAGATGAACCATAGTTTATTTGCCCAGTCATCAGCTGAACATTTGGTTTGTTTCCAGTTTGGGATTATTGTGAATAAACTGCTATACATTCATGTTTATAACCTTTTTAGTTTTAGAATATCTGGGTTAATATGGCATTATCTTGAGGACATGGCATTCTGTTGAGTGACTAGTTCATGGATTCCTTAGTCTTAAATAATCTAAAATATGAGCCCTCTATTAGAAATTAGGAATGAAGGAACTTGTTGACTATTTTCAATGAAAATTTGGAGGGTAGTATGTGAGTGACATTTGGGGCATACTTTTTTTGTTGTTTAATTTAGCATGCTGTAGTAGTAGAAAGATAAATAATACAAAGTGGAGTACAGTGAAAATGTAGTGTAATGGCAAACACTGGACTAAGAGTTTAAAAATTGGATTCTAGTCATTTAATCTGGTTTCAATCTCCAGTTTTATCTCGTATTAGACTTCTAACACTTTGTGACTTTGAGCAAATTAGTAACATCTCTGCAAGAAAAATGGGGCTAACATTTCCACATTTTTAAGTATATACATTATCTCATTTAGTCCTAAAGATCACCATATGAGGTATCAATGAGGTATATAGTACTAGTCGTATTTTACTGGTGAGTAAACTGTGATTCACAGAAGTGAAGCAACTGGCAATGGTGGTTGAATCAACATTTGACTCCTTACAGTTTCCTTCTGGAAAATGGAGATAATACTTTGTAGTTAATGAGAATCAAATGTGATTATATTAAGACTCAAAACTGCTAGTCTCTTGCTTTCCCTGCCACCCCCTTTTAAAATTGAAGTATAGTTGATTTACAGTGTTGTGTTTCTGGTGTACAGCAAGGTGATTCACTTATACATATGTATAGATTCTTTTCCATTATGGTTTATTACAGGATATTGAATATCTGTGCTATACAGTAGGACTTTGTTGTTTATTTATTTTATATATAGTAGTTTGTATGTACTCCTTCCCTTTTTATAAAGGTCCCCCTTTCCTTGTCTCCTGCCCAGCTATTCTGTTATTTATTAAGAGAATTTAAAACATGGGAGCTAACCTTACCATGTTTTTCCTTTTAATTGCAAAAGATTATACAATGTCAGCGGGCTGGTATATTAGATTTTTCTTTTTATCATAAACATTAGAAAAACACTAAGTTGACTAGCAAATAGAATTTCACCATATAGTCTAACAACCTGACAGATTGTTCTCACATGATTCCTGTTAGCATATTCTCCAATCATTTTTTCCAATGTGATGCTTTCTGCATTGCTTTGTGCAGTAGCTCAAAACTGCATTCTACTACTTCTGTGTCAACAGTCAACCCAGTAATTACTCATATTTGAAAATCAGCTTGGGCACTGATTTCTTCCACATACAGCTTCTTCTGCATGGCCAAGACTCTTATCTTTATGCTCTGTGATTGTTTAAAATTACTGTAAGCAAGCAACTTGATGAACCTTTCCCCTTCTGTCATTCCTGTTTTGCAGGATTGCACCAATCTTGATAAAAACTTTTTATCAGCAGCTATTCTGTAGAACCTCTTAGGATAGTTCTACCGATTTGTGCTGTAAAGTCCTCCTATGCATGAGCCATGAAGAGTAAACACATCATTAGGTTTTCTTTCTCTTGGCTTTCTTAATGAGGGGAGAAATCTTACACAGCTGAAGAAGCCTGGGATTCCTTTCTGAACTGATATATTTACATAGCATATGCTTAGTTTGACACTTGCTTAGAAGAAGCAGAGAGCTTTTTTAGTTAAGTACTGTATAATACTTCAAAGAACATTTTAGCTACACTGTAGCTGTTCAGCTTTTCTGGATACAAACCTGCTCTCTGGTCTTTAAAAAACATTCCTATCCTAGTTCTTTATATTATTGCTTTCGGTGCTGGAGAGAATTAAGCTGAATACATTTGGAAGCTCTTTTCAGAAACAAATTTTAGTTTCAGAAACTGCTGCATAATGCTAGTTTAAGATGTCTGCACAAACCAAGGGCAACTCATTCTGCTCTTACCTAGTTGGTGAGAAAATGAATAGTGATTTGGAGCCAGATAATATGCTGTTGTGGTCTGATATAAAGAACCTACACTTGGAAGCCAGATAAATCTAGCTTTAAATCCCATTATGTGGTTGCTAACAATTTTTCTTCAGCAGAGTTAAATTTTCTTCAGCACTGTTTCCTCAACTGTATGGTAGTGATAACAAGAGCTCCTTCTTAGCGTTTGATTTCAGTAACTGAAAGTATGTATAGCACCTGGCAGATGGTAAGATACTCTAAATATTTCCTTTCCCTGTCATCTTTCCCCTACACCCTCAAAAAAAGAATAACTTCCTTTATCACTCAAATGTGACTTCTTGTTGTTGTTGTTAACCTTAATATGTCTCCTGAGGGTTTGAGATAGATGAAGATAGCAGAGTTGACCTACTCATGGAGTGCTGGTAATGATTTTCAGCACAAACTCTGCACTATGGGAAGACTAGGCTAGTTTGAAAATGTACATGGCTGTAAACACTGTGACTAGATACAGACCTACCGCGTGACTAACGCACATTCCAATTTAATATTTATGGAGTACCTACTACAGTGGATATGGATAAGACATTCTACTGAGAGATGTGCTCGTTTGCCCTTCTGTCTTTCCTCTTCTTTCTAGACTACAACACAGACATGATGGCTGAAGCTTCAGTAAATTTCTGGGCCATAGTGTGATGTAGAAAGATAGAAAGTGCCCAGGTCCTTGACCATGTAGCTGTGTATTAGCTCTAGACTGCCTAATTCTGGGTGTCTTTTGCATTAGTGAAAAATGTCAATGGGTGGAACATATAAGGGTTTGTTTCTGGTGTCTGTTACTAGCAGCAGAACCTAATCCAAACTGATTCAGATAGCAGTCTGGATACAGGCATCTGACTCCTTCTAAACCCACCTCTAGTCACCACTAAAATATCTAAAAATAGTACACCAGCACTTAAACATAGAAGAGGCATGTTCATATACCTGAAATATAGAAATGTCAAGAAATTTCTATTAGGAATAACCTAGATATTCCCACTGAAAGCAACTAGAGCTCTTTGAAGAATGGCTGTTTCAGGTCTTTGGTAGAAAGTGTACATGAGGAACCTGGGATACCTTTTCATAGAAGAAAGCTCTCAGAAACTACTTGGGTTGTGTCAAAAGGACTTAAGAATCAACTTGAAGAGATTTGCACTGGCTAAAGATGGGATAATTTGAGCATCAAGAAGTAGTAACTCAGGGCTTCCCTGGTGGCGCAGTGGTTGAGAGTCCACCTGCCGATGCAGGGGACACGGGTTCGTGCCCCGGTCCGGGAAGATCCCACATGCCGCGGAGCGGCTGGGCCCGTGAGCCATGGCCGCTGAGCCTGCGGGTCCAGAGCCTGTGCTCCGCAACGGGAGAGGCCACAATAGTGAGAGGCGCGCGTACCGCAAAAAAAAAAAAAAAAAAAAAGAAGTAGTAACTCAGGGTATATGCCCAGTAGTGGGATTGCTGGGTCATATGGTAGTTCTATTTTTAGTTTTTTAAGGAACCTCCATACTGTTCTCCATAGTGGCTGTATCAATTTACATTCCCACCAACAGTGCAAGAGGGTTCCCTTTTCT
>NC_041224.1:61536689-61537077 GCF_002837175.3 Physeter macrocephalus
TTGGCAATCTGTATATCTTCTTTGGAGAAATGTCTGTTTAGGTCTTCTGCCCATTTTTGGATTGGGTTGTTTGTTTTTTTGTTATTGAGCTGCATGAGCTGCTTGTACCAAAATGTTCATTGCAGCTTTATTTACAATAGGCAGGACATGGAAGCAACCTAAGTGTCCATCATCGGATGAATAGATAAAGAAGATGTGGCACATATATACAATGGAATATTACTCAGCCATACAAAGAAACGAAATTGAGATATTTGTAATGAGGTGGATGGACCTAGAGTCTGTCATACAGAGTGAAGTACATCAGAAAGAGAAAAACAAATACCATATGCTAACACATATATATGGAATCTAAGAAAAAAAAAAAGGTCATGAAGAACCTAGGGGT
>NC_041224.1:61537117-61579875 GCF_002837175.3 Physeter macrocephalus
GTGGGAGGGAGGGAGACGCAAGAGGGAAGAGATATGGGAACATATGTATAACTGATTCACTTTGTTATAAAGCAGAAACTAACACACCATTGTAAAGCAGTTATACTCCAATAAAGATGTTTAAAAAAAAAAAAGAAAAAATAGTAACTGGTGGATTGAAACACATCAAGTATGTTTAAAATTAATGAATTCAG
This sequence comes from Physeter macrocephalus, assembly GCF_002837175.3. Taxonomy (NCBI): domain Eukaryota; kingdom Metazoa; phylum Chordata; class Mammalia; order Artiodactyla; family Physeteridae; genus Physeter; species Physeter macrocephalus. The sequence goes on from NC_041224.1 coordinate 61,537,312, forward strand.
ATGTTACTTTTAAAAAGTCATTGTTTATTTTTGGAGGTTATTAAGGAGTCAATTCATTATTTCAAAAATTGGTAAAGGAAAGATTCAAGCATTAATTCTGGCTTTCCTGTACAAACTGTATAGGGATAACCAAATAGCTGCTAAGGGCAAGATTTTCTTTAACAGAAATATTTCAGCTACTACATTAAGAAAGGCTGATAGAATTATAATATCACCATTTTGCAGCCCCCCTAATAAAAGAATTATCAGTGGTTGCTAAAACCATTTGATGGATTGCTAATGCAGAACTTTATAATGACTAGATCAGGCTGACAACACCTGAACGTACAGATTAATCCTAACAGAAAAAAAAAAAAGAGAGACTACCAAACATATATTTCCTCATGAAAGTTCACACCTCTACCATAAAGTATTCTTGTTGAAAAACCAAACCCTACTTTTGTCAAGCTGTGGAATCAGCTACTGTTTTATAGGAAGTACCCAGGGATGGAATCAGAGTTAATACATTGCAGCCACTAAAAGAGAGGAAGGTAGCACTCAATACGAGGCAGAAGCATACTCTTGATATCACAGGTTACTTCAATAACAAGGAAATTTTAGAAATTGGTTTTTATGCTTGGAAATTTTAAAAATTGTGGAGTCTTTGGATTAAGACGTGGAAAATGAGTTTACAAGACAGTAGACTGAGGTGAATAGGAGAAAATATTTGCAAATCATATCTCTGATAAGGGATTAAAATACAGAATATATAGAGAACTCCTAAAACTCAACAATAAAAAAAAAAAATTCAAAAATAGGGGACTTCGCTGGTGGTCCCTGGTGGCTAAGGCTCTGCGCTGGCTTCCACTGCAGGGGGTGTGGGTCCGATCCCTGGTCGGGGAATTAGAATCCTGCATGCCAGCACAGCCTGGCTTAAAAAAAAAAAAAAAAAAGCCAAAGATGGACAAGGGACTTGAATAAACATTTCTTCAAAGAAGATATACAAATAGCCAATAAGCACATGAAAAGATGCCCAACATCACTAATCATTAGGAAACTACAAATCAAAACTACAATGAGATACTCACACACATTAGGATGGTTTTATTTTTTAAAATAAAATAAAAAATAACAAGTGTTGGCGAGGATGTGGAGAAATTGGAACCCTGTGCACTTTTGGTGAGGATGTTAATATGTTACAATCTCTGTGGAAAACAGTATGGAGATTCCTAAAAAACTTTAAAATGGACTTTCCATATGATCCAGCAATTCCATTTTGGGATTTATGTCCAAAAGAATTGAAAACAGGATCTCAAAAAGATATTTGTACACCCATGTTCATAGTAGCATTATTCACAGCAGCAACCAAAGTGCCCATCAACTGATGAATGAATAAGCGAAATGTGGTATATACCTATAATGAAATATTATTCGGCCTTAAAAAGGAAGGAAATTTGACATATGCTACGACATGGATGAAACTTGGGTTCATTATGCTAAGTGAAATAGGTCAGTCACAAAAAGACAAATAGTATATGATTCCACTTATATGAGATACTTAGACTAGTCAAAATCATAGATGCAGAAAGTGTGGTTGCCAGGAGCTGGTGGGGAGAGAGGAACAGGGAAATGTTATTGTTTAATGGGTATGAGTTTCAGTTTTACAAGATGGGAAGAGTTATGGTGATGAATGGTAGTGATGGCCACACAACATTGTGAATGTATGTAATACCACATAACTGTACACTTAAAAATGGTTAAGATAGTAAATTTTATGTTACTTGCATTTTACCACCCAAGAAAAAAAATGGGAAAAAAAATGTGCACTTCCACACTCTGGGCTAATAGAAGACACCAGGTGGTCTCAGGTCTCCTTGCAAATAGAGCACAGACAGAACCACAAGTATACCTTCCCCTAACTCTTGAGTTCTAGTTTGAGTTTTTATTTATATAATTAACATATTCTTCATTAGATGGTTCTCCTTTTTAAAAAAATTTTTATTGAAGTATAGTTGATTTATAATGTGTTAATTGCTGCTGTATACATGGTTCTCCTTTATCTCTATAGTTTGAAGTTTTTCGTTTTTGTTTTGTTTTTTCCTTTCGTGACAATGGAAATGTTTATAAGAGAATGGAAAGCAGAAGTATTGGTTTAAGTTGCTTCTAAGCAGATTTGTGTTGAGTAACCAAGCAGATAAATTTGAGCTTTGATGTCTTGGGTAATTTTCATTCTGAGAGTTATTACAAATAATCTATATCAAAGATTCTATGTTCTTGTCAGAAATTAAGCTAAGTAGAAAAAAAAGGTAAAGCATTTATATTCCGGGTTTTTCTTTGTTTCTCTTTTCTTCCCCCCCGCCCACAGCTAATAAAAATGCAATCATGGAATAAAAAATTTTTATCTTAAGATTTCTACTTTCTTATACCTGAACTAATGTTAGTTACTAATTTTAGTTTAGTAATTAGTCCTTATACTAATGTTAGTTACTCTTATAAATACTGCCACTGTGGGGTTTTTAGGACACCAGTACATTATTTTCAAAGCCTCAAATTAACATGGACTGGTGAAACAGTTATTAAGCTCCATTTTTGTCTCTGGAGAAAGGTTTTGCTTCAACAAGCTATCCCAGAACATCATTATAATTATTGGCAGAATGAAGTGTTGTAATGAATTTGTAAGCTGTTGCTAGATTTGTAGGGCCAATGGGAATCCTATTTTCAAGAGCTTAATTATTCTAATCCACCTGCAGACCAGGTAGCTTTACTGGGCTATGTATACATAAATATCATAATTATGACTTCCCTTTCTATTCTTTTCTGATAGTAACATGGTTTGTAATTATACTGTTAGAGTTGAAGAAGATTCAAAAATAACAGTAGCTTCATTTAGAAATGCTAATACGGGCTTCCCTGGTGGTGCGGTGGTTGAGAGTCCGCCTGCCCATGCAGGGGTCGCAGGTTCGTGCCCCGGTCCGGGAGGATCCCACATGCCGCGGAGTGGCTGGGCCCGTGAGCCATGGCCGCTGAGCCTGCGCGTCCGGAGCCTGTGCTCCACAACGGGAGAGGCCACAACAGTGAGAGGCCTGCGTAACGCAAAAAAAAAAAAAAAGAAAAAGAAAAAGAAATGCTAATACGTTTTTAAAATAACTAGATAACTTTTTCTAAAATTGTACTCTACCTATGTAAACTGTTGATTCAAGGTCAAAATTCAGCTTTATCTAGAATAAGATCTGTTAATGTCTGGATTCAATTCACAATCTGGTAACCTGCTATAAATTAGAGTATCTCCTGGGAAAGGGTGGTATTCGGCTTCTGAAATAAAATATATATCAGCTCAAAGATACCCTGTGAACGTCAGAGCACAGGGTTTGGAGTTCAAATCTCTAGTGAACCATCAAATAATCACATGACCTAGGGTAAATTACTTAACATCACAGAGCCTCAGTTTCATCATCTGTAAAATAGAAATATAGTTTTTAATCTTAAATTCTCAGCTATCTTGGCTTTGTCCTTGTCCTCTGTTTTAATGAACCTCTTGTGGGCTATTATACCTTGGTCTCTTCATCTGTAAAATGTGAATAATATAATATACTATAAACCCCCTGCACAATTTCTTTGGGATGTTTGCCTAGGAATATAATCTCATTTGAAGCATTGTGAGCCACTTGTATCAAAGATTATTTTAACTTTGTTTTTTTCTTTTTAATGGACTAGCAGAACTACCTTTTCATTTTGTCCTTTATTTTCAGTAGTTGCTAGGGAATACTACTTGCTTGCGTTACTGGAAGAGTCCTGACTACCAAAAGTATTAGGCAGTTCTCCTTTGAGTTGGAGCTATCACAGAATACTTAAACATTTGACTGTGTAATTTAAATCTTGGTCTATCAAGCAGTAAACAGATGGAACATTACTAAAAGCAGTACTTAAATTATAAATCCATTTTAAAGAGTTGGCCAATATACAGCATAACAATCCATATTCTGTTATGTCAGTTATGTTCATTTTTATTTGGATTATGATTTCAGAATACCCAAATATGGGGAAGGAAACAAAATTGTCTATTTCAAATGTCTGTTATTTTTTTAAATTGAATGCTACAGTGTTCATTCAATAAATATTTATTGAATGCCTACTTGAAGCAGGCACATTTCTAGGCATTGGGGATGCAGCAATGACCAGGAGAAGCAAAATCTCAACCCTTGTGGAACTTACATTCTCGTGGATTGGAGAGGGCTTATAATATGAATATGTATAATATCAAGTAGTAATAAATGCTATGAAGAAAAATAAAGCCAAGTAAGGACCTAGAGAATGATGGGATGAGAACTGCTATTTAGGATAGGGTGGTCAGAGAGGGCCTCTCTAATAAACTGACCCTTAAGCAGTGACCTGAAGAAGTTAGGGAGCAAGCCAAGTGGATATCTGGGGAAACAGGTTGCCAAGCAGAGGGAATGGCAAATGCAAACACCCTGATTTCGGAGCATGCTTGACTGTAAGTCTACTCATTCCACCTGGAAGCTTTCACTTAAAACGTTACTGTGTTTCATAACACATTCTACATAACTTTTTTTTTTTTTTTTTTTTTTTACAGTTTGTGTATCATTGTGTTATTGTTTCTTATGCCCATGTTTCCTACCAGTCTGGCCTTTAGGGACAGGGATTGTGCCTTACCTGCCGTATGTTAGCTGCCGAATAGATACTGATTGAACCAGTCGGTTTGATTTTCTATTGAGCAACTACTATTCCTTCTATTTACTTGCTACCAAAGGATTATAAGAATATAAATTGTTAGATATATAAATAAAAAAGAGAAAATAATGGGCAAGCAGTCGTTGGTCTACATTATTCAGAGGAAGGAAAAAGCCAATAATTTCTTTCACTGAAATCTATTACAAATTTATTTGAAAGTTGTTCTTAACTGAAATATGACCTTCATATTTTAAAAACTCATGGTGATATCCACAGTTTTAATGTTTACTGAATTACTCAGGAAAATGAATTTGAAAAGTAAGGTATCAGGAAAATTTCTTTGAATTGCACATCATTTTAGAAGAGAACAGTTTGCTCTCCCAAAGGAAAACTAAGTTATATTTTGCTTTACTTAATTTTTAACTGTTTGTGCAAAGAACTTATTCCATAGTTTCTTTATGATGTTTACTGAATGTTATTTCCTGTTGTAGATCTCTAAAATTACTAAAACTAAATTTTATTGGATTATGTTTCTAATGAAATAAATCTTTAGGATCAGCAATACATGAGCTTTTAAGGTTTTTGAATTTATTTATTTACTTTTTTTTTTTTTTTTACTTTAACTTGAAAGGTTAATCTAGTTCATGGATGTGGCAAAAGCTTTAAAATGAGTAGGAAGCTTATCACCACTCAGCAGAAAACCCTGGTTTTAGCTTTTAAAGTTACTATCATTTATACTTAGCAAAATGTCAATGCAATTTACTTTTCGAAATTTGAAAGTTTCTATAGTCAGTTTTCTATAATATGAGAAACATAATAAAATTGTTGTACTTACCTTTAGATAAGCCTGTTTGGTAGTTAATACTGCATGTCAATACTCAGAGTTTTCTTTCTCTCCATCCTCCCCTCCAAAAAATGTCAGTGCCTATTTTGAAAACTAAGAATTTTAACTAAAAATTTATATTTCTTTCTTTAAATATTTTAACAAAAGTGACTTTGACCTTCTTAATTTTCTTTTTTTTATAGTTTAAAAACACATTAAACATATTCATGGAAAATTAGAAAATCATACTATATGTGCTGTTCTTTCTGTAACCTCCTTTTTTCAGTTAACAGCCTCCATATGTCCTTCCATCTTTCCTTCTTGCGAAGTCCATAGTCAGATTTCCCAGCTTAGGACCAAGTCTCACATTTGGTTGTTATATTTCTTAAGTCTCTTTTCAAAAAGTCTAACCCAGTCTCTTTTTTCTTTTCATACCACTAATTTATTAAGGAGATGGGGCCAACTCTCCTGCAGGATGTCTCACCTTCTTGATGTACTGGTTGCATCTACACTTAACTTGTTCCTCTTTCCCTTGCATTTCCTGTTAACTAGAAATTAAATCGTAGGGTCAGAGAGATCCAAGTTAAACATTTTTGGCTGGGATATACAATAGGTTATGTACTTTTTATTTTAACTCATCAAGAGACACAACATCTGCATGAGTCATCATTAATGAGACTGAATTTGACCACTGAATTAGGGTGCTGACTGATCCCTTCATTGTAGAGTTTCACCTTTTTCTCCTTGTGACTAGGAAATAATGTATTTGGTGTTACTTTGCACAGTATGAATCACTAAATCCCTATCAAACATATGCCTGAATATAACACTTGCCTAAATTAGTAATTTCATGAGGAATTGCATAATACTAATTTTCTGATTTTAATATTTTTCTTCCACATTATTGGCCACCCTTTTTCTGTAAAATAGAATTCTTTGTCATCTGGGGCTATTGGTGTGTTCTCCTGCAAAGATAGATAAATAAATTCTTCCATTTAGTTACCAATTTTCGTCAGAAGATGATTTAAGTATTTTTTCTGGCTATCTCCTTTTTTGAATATCATTATAGACTCATGGATCTTTATTGATTCAGTGTGTTTCAGTCAACGTTAGTCATAATTCTCACAGCTTTGACTTAATGGGGAAAGGGACCTTTCAGATTGATTTCTCTAAGAAGCCCTGATTGCTTTTATAATTTTTTTTCCTGATTGCTTTTAGTAAGGAATGGTATCAGATACAAAATCTAGACATAAAGGTTATTGAAAGTTTTTAATTTTTCTTTATTTTCCCATCACATGCCTCATCATAATGGTAGCCTACTAGTTCCATAAGCAGGTTTACTCTTTTGGGTCATGGAGGAAGGGCACGTCTCAAAGGTGGGACAGAAGCTTTATATTTCTGTTTTAACTGGTCTAAATGTTAGTATAGCTGACGGATGATTCAGATGTTGGCACATAAATGTTTTTAATGGAGGGCTTTTTTTGTTTGTTTGTTTAAACATCACTTAGGGGCTTCCTTGGTGGCACAGTGGTTAAGAATCCACCTGCCAATGCAGGGGACGCGGGTTCGAGCCCTGGTCTGGGAAGATCCCACATGCCACGGAGCAACTAAGCCCGTGCGCCACAACTACTGAGCCTACGCTCTAGAGCCCACGAGCCACAACTACTGAGCCCGAGCGCCACAACTACTGAAGCCCATGTGCCTAGAGCCCATGCTCTGCAACAAGAGAAGCCACCCAATGAGAAGCCCGCGCACTGCAACGAAGAGTAGCCTCTGCTCACCACAACTAGAGAAAAGCCTGCGCGCAGCATTCAAAGACCCAACGCAGCCAAAAATAAAAATAAATAAATAAAATTAAAACAAAGAACATCACTTAGTATTATCAGTTTGCCCATGCTACTATATAAGGAAATCCTCAATTTATAAGTATATGACTTCTGAAGGTTTGTTTGTACCACACTTCTTTTTTTAGCGTTCAACACATTTTCTCATAGTAATAATGCAGATGATGAAATATATTATTGGATTCCAGCTCTTACAATCTGTGTATTATTTCCAAGTTGTACCAGACCCATATCTTTGCCTCCTTTCCCTCCTGATGCCCCACTGAAATAAAATATATAGAAATAAGAAATGAAGAAGCCAATAACAGTAAATAGGAAGATTACCATAGGGTGATAATTAAACAGATTTCCGGATCTCTGTTCCAGTACTAGAAGGCACGGCTGTACCCTCTCCTTCCTTCCCCTTATCTCCCTCACCCCTGCACTTGAACTATAGATAGCTGGTGTGAACCCCAGCCAAAACACCAGCCAGATTTTCTTTAGAGAAATTGGGAAAAGCTAAGGCTTCTAGAGTACGAGTTATGTCCCCAGAACAAAAGAAAAAGTCATCTTCATTCTGGTATTTAGAGGGCCTGCTGGCTACCCACCCACACACCCTAAAGGAACACTGTCACTCCGCCTGTACCCAACCCACACAGAGCCCCTCTCAGGAGAACAATCTAGCCCAAAATCAGACCATTTTCACGATAACAGGAAATCTGTGTTGGCTAATGAGTCATTCAAGCCTAAAGATGAATGAGTAAAAGATCACAGGCGTGTGAGGAAAGCTAACACCATGAAAGAGACTAAAATAACCAGCAAAATGACCACTAAAGAAAACAGATAATCAGAGAGAACTTCATAAAAACAGAACTCTAACATACTCAGAGCTGCAAGAAGATACTACATCCATTAAACAAGAATAAGAGAACACAAGGTTTCAGGTTGAAAGGGCACACCAAGTGCTGAAATAGTGAATCAAATATCATACTGTTAACACATTCTCGCAAAACTGCAGAATTCCTAGGGTAAACACAAGATTCAGAGGGAAGTCATGTACAAAATGGCAAGTATCAGACTGAAGTCAAACCTCTCATCAGTAGCCCATAATGCTTTAAGAAAGTAAAACATTGCCTACGGCATTTAGAAAAGAAAATAATATGCAGCCCAAGGATTCTATATCTTGCCAAACTTTTTTTTGTGTGTGTGTGGTACGCGGCCCTCTCACTGTTGTGGCCTCTCCCGTTGTGGAGCACAGGCTCCGGACGCGCAGGCTCAGCGGCCATGCCTCACGGGCTTAGCCCCTCCACGGCACGTGGGATCTTCCCGGACCGGGGCACGAACCCGTGTCCCCTGCATCGGCAGGCGGACTCCCAACCACTGCACCACCAGGGAAGCCTCCTGCCAAACTATTAATCAAAGGTGAGAGCAGAATAAAGTTGCTTTCAGACATGCAAGGACTCAGGGTTTACCTCCTCTTGGAATTAAAAGAAATGAGCTTTTAATTGAAAAACACCATCAGCTTTCTTGAAAAACAGAAAATCATTGTGTAATTTTTCATTAAATGTTTTCATTTTACAGTTTGATTTTTTTTAATCTCATTGCTGCCAGAAGGGTTTATTGAGAGGAAAAGGGGGAAGAAGGATTACAACCATAAAATAAGTAGTTTTGGATTTACACCATAAAATAAATTACAGAGCTACTGTAGCAAATAGCAGTAAGCCTACTCTCTTTACTCTCAGTGGGCAGAGATATTCCATATGTTGCACATATAACTAACCCATAATTTTCCATGTTTCCCAGTGACCCCAGCAACAGGCATTCCAGGACTCCCTACAGTACAATCACAACTGGTTGGTACACCACATGGCCAGTAGGGGCAACAGCATCAAATTCTTCTCCCATCATGACTGGAAAGACAGGATGTGGCTTATATTTAAAAGCATCATTCTGACTGCTATGTTGAGCATAGACTTTGGGGTAGAATAGTAGAGCAAGGGTAAAAGCAGGGAGAGCAGGTTAGACATCACTGTAATATTCCAAGTGAAATATGGCAGTGGCTCTGATGTGTTGGTAACTTGTGTAGTTGGTGAAAAGTGATTAGATTCTGGGTATAATTTGAGGGTAGGGACAGCAGGATTTCCTGACTGGTTGGATATGGGGTGAACAAGAAAGGAGTCAATATTTCTGGTCTAAGCAGTAAAGGAGGAACAGATTGAAGGGAAAGATTAGGAATTAAGTTTTGAATGTTATGTTTCAGAAGTCCATTTGACCTTCAAATAAAGATGTCAGTTATTGATACTTGGATTGGCACATAGGTATATGTGCCTGCAGTTCTGAAGAAAGGTCTGGCCTGGAGATAGAATTTTGGGAAAAGTCAACATATAAATTGTATTTAAAGCCATGAGATTGGGTGAGATCACCTGGGAGTGAATAGAGATAAAGAAGAGGTCTGAGGACTGGGACCCTAAGACATTTCAACATTAAGGTTCAGAGAGGTGAGAAGGAATGATCAAAGGTGACTAGGAGGAGCATCCAATTGGGTATAAGGAGAACCAAGAAAGAATGGTGCCCTGGAAGTCCTGGGAAGAAAGTGTTTCAGGAAGGAAAGAGCCGTTTACTATTTTATGCTGCTGAGAAGTAACATAGGGTGAACACTAAAAATTCATTGTTGGATTTGGCAACATGGATGTCAGTGTTTACCTTGACATGACCTGTTATATTTTTTTCATACAGCTACTCAGTAGTTAGGACAAAAATATGTATTAAGTTGTTTGAGCCCAACTACTTCACAAATGGAAGTAATAAGTATTTTTTTTTACCTAGGGGCTTCATGAAAAAATTATTAAGAATCCAAGGGAGCCACAAACAGAGAAAGATTGGGAATCTTTGCTTTAGAGGATCATGCTAACTGAACATTTTAAGAGGGGGAAGCACCTCTTGCCTTTTCTTTGTCTCTGCTGAAAAGTTTGAGTTAGTCATTTTAAATCTGATCAGATTACATGCAGTTAATAAAATTGCTCTAATGTGGTGGTTCAGTATAAAAAAGTAAATCTTATCCTATGAAATGTCAGTAAGTACATCTTTGTGTGAATTTTTCTTCTTGCCTCCATAGGTATGGTCTGAATATGCGTTGCTTGGCAGCTCGGGTCAACTATAAGACTTTGATTGTCATCTGCGCACTCTTCACTTTGGTCACAGTACTCTTGTGGAATAAGTGTTCCAGCGACAAAGCGATCCAGTTTCCACGGCACTCGAGTAGTGGCTTCAGAGTGGATGCATTAGAAAAAAGAGCAGCAGCATCTGAGAGCAGCAACTATGTGAACCACATGGCCAAGCATTCTGAGGAGGCATTCCCTCAGGAACAGCAGAAAGCGCCCCCTGTTGTTGGGGGCTTCAATAGCAATGGGGGAAGCAAGGTGTTAGGGCTCAAATATGAAGAAATTGACTGTCTCATAAATGATGAACACACAATTAAAGGGAGACGAGAGGGGAATGAAGTCTTTCTTCCATTCACCTGGGTAGAGAAATATTTTGACGTTTACGGAAAGGTGGTTCAGTACGATGGCTATGATCGGTTTGAATTCTCTCATAGCTATTCCAAAGTCTATGCACAGAGAGCCCCTTATCACCCTGATGGTGTATTTATGTCCTTTGAAGGCTACAATGTGGAAGTCCGAGACAGAGTCAAGTGCATAAGTGGGGTTGAAGGTTGGTATCCATCTACTCACTGCATTTTTCTGTCCTGATTGTGTTGAGGAATAAGAGACTGTGTTAATTGTATAGCAAGTACTTACATAGCTTACTATCAAGAGACCTTTCATCACTCTGACTTAGCAGGGAGGAACAGGTTAAACCTGAACTTTCTAGATGGTGTGATTTAAGGGCTACAATAAGATCATACCTGATTAAATAGGATTATGCCATTAACCTGCCCCAGAAACTAAAATTATCATCAGTAAAGTCAAGGCACAGCATCTCCAGAAATTTTGCATTAAAATATACAGTTATTATCCTGTATGGTTATTATCCTAATAACCTATCGTAATAGGTTATTATCATATCCTATGAGAGGAGATGGGAAAGGGAGACAGACCATCCAGTGGACCCATCAATGTACCAAGTCTTATTACCAGATTAGCCAGGTATCATCCCTGGATGGAGGTTTACAGTTCTCAGAACAAGATAATACATAATACCATTTTCTCTGAACTTCATGAACTCCTATAGTCTATTACATATTGCCTTTCGTTGTCTTTAAAACCTGGGGGTTCCTTATGGGTATAATTAATACATTTTGGAATTTGTATTTCAAACCTAGGATTGATCAGAAAGCCAAATTGAATTTGACTTTAAAGTATATCATTTAATCAGAGGAAAGAACTTAGTGTGTTTTAAGATTGCTTAGTTTGGGTTTTATTTCATTTTTCTCATTTTGTTATAGAAAGTGATTTTAATATCTTACTATTTTAATTTTTGTAATAGCTTTACTGAATGTTTAGAAGAAGGAAGGGGGCAAATTCACTTATATTCTTACCATTCAAGATAATTATTACAATTTTTGTATATTCTCAGAAGGTCTTTATACCTAGGTATATGTTTTAACATAGTTATAATGATATTTATTGTGCAGTGTTCAGGAGGGTAATAGTTTTTTACAGGCTTGAAAGATATCCATCGCCAAACCTTTTTTTTTTTTCCAGTAATTTTTAAAAGTGTATAAGCTTAATAGGTGCTTAGATGCTAAAGAAAAAGTAAAAAGCAACCATAACCACTGTTAGTGTTTTGATGTCTTTTCCAGTCTTTTGGTTGTTTTTGTAGGTATACATTTTTAAACAAATTAGAATCATGCTGTATCGTCAATTTTGTATTCTTTTTTCATTCAACATATTATTATTTCCTCTTGTTATTGAATATTTTAATCACTAATATTCGTAATAAGGACACGCCATAATAATGTATGGAACCTTTCTCTTTAGTTGGACATTTAGGTCGTTTCCACTTTTTTGCCATTGTACATATGGTATAGATATTCATAGTTAATCATTTGCTGTTTTAATTGTATTCTCAAAGTAGTTCCCTAGGAAATAAATTACCATGTCAAATAGTATCAGTTAATCTGTTTTACCAAACTACTTTCCAAGAAGGTTGACCCTGTTCATGCTTCCAATAGCAGAGTATAAGGGTGCTCCTGTCACCCAACTCCTGCCATCATGAAAGTTTTTTTTTTTTTTTTTAGAAAATCTGATTTTATTATTTTATTTATTTATTTATTTATCTATTTATTTTTGGCTGTGTTGGGTCTTCGTTTCTGTGCGAGGGCTTTCTCTAGTTGTGACAAGCGGGGCCACTCTTCATCGCGGTGCGCGGGCCTCTCACCATCGCGTCCTCTCTTGTTGCGGAGCACAGGCTCCAGACGCGCAGGCTCAGTATTTGTGGCTCACGGGCCTAGTTGCTCCGCGGCATGTGGGATCTTCCTAGACCGGGGCTCGAACCCATGTCCCCTGCATTGGCAGGCAGATTCTCAACCACTGCGCCACCAGGGAAGCCCATGAAAGTTTATTTTTTAATCTGTTGTTTACAAAGGGATCTCATAATTTGCTTTCTGTAGCAATTAGTGAGGTCAGATTTTTTTTAATATGCTTTTAACCATTATAGAATGGACTTGATGTTCTTTCCCCCTTTTTCAGTGTGATTAATGTTATTTTTTAGAAAAATATATTTGTGAGAACTTTTATATATGTAGCAAGGGTGGTAGCACCTTGTTGCATTTGTTCAAGATATTTTCTTTAATTTGGCTGTCTTTTCATTTTATTTATGATTTGCTAGTTTTAGAAATTTTTAGTTCTATTTACTAAACTTAGGGTTTTTTTAAAAAATTCTTCCTTTTATGCTTAGAAAATCATTTGCCATGCCATGATCAGCTGTTCATCTGTATTTTCTCTAATAGTTTTCTGGGTTTTTTTTTTACATTCAACTTTTTAGTCCAGCTAAACTGGTTTGTATTTTGACAAATGGTACAAGGTCAGGGCCTAATTTTAGATTTTTTTTCTCCTTAACGTTTATTGAATAATCTTCTCTTTTCCCTGCTGATCAAAGATTCAATCTTTATCATTATACTAAAATATTTTGAAACTAAAGTATGTTTCTAAATCTTTACTAGAGTATGTTTCTGGCCTACTATTCTGTCCCATTGATCAGTCTATCACTTCTTAGGCCAATTGCACATTATTGTAGTTATTACCCATCAAATGAGATAGTATAAACCTTCCTTTTATTAAGTGAAAATAATTGTTTGAATTTTGAAAAAAAAATCTACCCTTGGGGAAAGAATATTGAAGTTAAAAAGCTTATCTGTAGCCTAGGTTTCTTAGCCTATATGGTCTCTAATTCCTTAAACTATTTTGAAACTACATCAAAACACATATGGTTTTGTAGGTTCCCAGTTTCTGCCATGCCCATCTGTTGCTTGTTAATTTATTTTAGGACTACAAATAGGAGTTTATCTCTCAACACATACACCATGATGCAATAATACAGTATTCTGTACAGTGTGGTATTATTGTATTTCCCATGTAGGAAATTACTAAAATAAACACTAATGCCAAACATTTAAAAGTTTTGCTTAGAACTCTACAAGAGGTAATCCATTAATGAATTTATCAAGAATCTATGGTTAAATATACAACTTTAATTCATTCTTTAAAAAAAGCACTCTTTGTTCTCAAGAATTACATTTTGATGTGAAGGATATGAAAAAGAATTGCAAACTGTGTTTATACTTTAAGTTGCCTAGTCATAGCTGGCTTCTTAAGCAAATACTTTTAACCATCAGATGATAAAGTTACTAGACCACATCTTGACACCGGAGGGAAGGATTAGTATGTAATTAACGTGACTGTTAAGTACAGATGTTAAGAAAATTTCAGGTTTAATATTCTAGAATAAAGCTGTTAACATTAACTATGTGTATTTAAATTGTGTAAAGCTTGAATGTATGAAATAGAATTATGAAATATGACATCTGTAGCTATGAGCAAAAGTAGCACACATTAAAAGTTAGTCCTTAAAAAGATGATCTACAACATTGCATTGCTATCTGTTAACAAATAATGAATGAGAGTGAATGAGCATTTAGTTCTGTTTTTCATTTCTGGTTAATTTGGTACTCGTTTTTAGTAATTATGAGAACAGTGTAATAAGGAAGCTTAAAAGTTTCTGATAACCCTATAACTCCCCCAGAAGTAAAATGGTGAAGAGTGGTATTCAGAATAGGATTATGAATGTCTGAAGATAGTTATTTATTTTGTTTCTCTGTTTTATAGGTGTACCTCTATCTACACAATGGGGACCTCAAGGCTATTTCTACCCAATCCAGATTGCACAGTATGGGTTAAGTCATTACAGCAAGAATCTAACTGAGAAACCCCCTCACATAGAGGTATATGAAACAGCAGAAGACAGGGACAAAAATAGCAAGCCCAATGACTGGACCGTGCCAAAGGGCTGCTTTATGGCTAGTGTGGCTGATAAGTCTAGATTCACCAATGTTAAACAGTTCACTGCTCCAGGTAAGTGATGTGTTTTTATATGTGTTTGCTAATTTTATATTGATTTATGGCACCTGATACTCCCTTAAAATTGTTTTTATGGTTTTTAAAAAACACATTAGCAGATGCTTGATATTACATATATGAAGAAACAAATAGTGTCACCCAAGTGAAATCTAAAAAAGGATCAGCTAAAAAATTTAATGTTATATAAGGAATATTTACTGCACGAAGAGCCAAGCCACAAGAACCAGGTTACTACATGATGTCTTTCTCCTTCCAGGGAACCAGATCCCACAGGAATAAAGTTTCTCAGTTTATTTTAATGTTTCAGCACAGTACTCATCCTTTAATTTTTAAACTATTTTGCATTAAGGCAGAAATTTTTCTTTATAGCGAGAGCCATCCTTTCCTTTGCCGATTTTTTTACCAGTAGCTTTTTATTTTTTCAAAGTAATATAGCATTACCAACCAGGCCTGCTTTCTATATTGACTTTTGTTAATGTATTAGATTGTTTCAAACTTCATATAAAGCCATTTCATTAATAAAATCTTTTATAAAATCAAATTAACTTTATGCAACATTTCCCCTTTTACTAAGACGGTCCCATTAATTGGGATGTAATGTATTTCTCTCCAGTAATCAATATCCATGAGAATTAATGAGTTCATTACTTAAAAAGACAATGGAATAATTTTAGCACCTCAGGCTTAATTTTCTGTGGCGGGGGTGGGGGGGGTGGGGGGGGGAATGTTTTCAAGAACAGAACTCATCTTCCCTCCCACCAACCTTGCCAGTTGGTAAATAAAAAGAGAGAAAAGGTTATAAGACCTTGTCTGTATTCTGTCCTTGTCCTTTACTGATGACTGTGTAATTCACAGACCTTGAAAACAGCAGTACAAATCTACTCATTCTAGATGGCCTTACATAATGGATTTATGAGTGCTTAATGCAATGCAAATAATGGGCGGTGACCTTTACTTTTTATTCTGTGGCTAAAACTTCTTTTATCCTATGGCATTCTGTGATTTTCCAGTACATAGAGCGTCTTTGCTTATTGTAAAACAACAGGCTTGGCTGGGTGAGAAAGTACGTGGAGATGTTTAAGAATATTTAGCTTATGATTTATAGCAGGAAATTATTAGACTAAAAAGGACATTTGATTTTGGTTGCATCTAGGGGGCTTATTTTTACACTGATTAATAATATCTGGATTAGGGTGGAAAACAGCAGCCCTCATCTCGATCTCCTCAAATGCTGGGAGGTTTTCTAGAACGATCTCTTGAACTCTGCCCTATTCAGAGCAATAGATTTCATTGTGCACTTTTGGGTACCCTGGTTAATACAAACAATAGATCTCCTCATACTAAGTGAAGGGCCCTTCACTTCAGCCCTTCATTCTGCAGCCAGCAACCAGAGATGAAACTACTTCCCAAGGTGGGTTTAAGCATATGGAGGAGAAAACTGTCTGTGACAGACATTCTGCCAGTGGCACACTAGCTACTCACAATTGGAACTCTCTGTTGGTAGGAGTGTGCTACCTCAGAATGTGGTACTTGTTTTGATATCTTGGATGTGTCTGGAGTTGTGTTTGATACAAGTATATGAGGGAGAGTTAGTTGGAGTTGTTGCTCAGAGCAGGAGAAGGAAATCAAAAAGGTAAGATGTTTATTAAAACGTAGGGATGGGAAATGAGGCTTTTTAGATGATATAGTCTTCTTGGGAGATAAATTCAGAGAATCATTGATGAGAAGAAATTGGAACTTGTGCATAAAAACATAGGCCTAAGTGAAGTGAGGCTCTGGAAGACCAGAGGCTACATGCTGTTGGTCTTTTTCCTTTTTGGCCTTGAATTTTTTTTCCCTGAAAGGAAATAAGATTATCTAGAGGGAAAAACCATAACATGGGTTTGCAGCATATTTTTTATTGTTTGTTTGTTGAAGAATGTTTTTTTTCCTTCTACCTAATTTTAAAATTGAATGAATTAAAACTTTATACCTGTCCTGCTTTATTAAATTAGCTTTCCCTTTCCCAAGCACTCTCTTCACTTCATTTCCATGACCTCACTTTCTCCTCTCTGTGTAGCCATTCCTTCTGAGGCTTCTTATGAACTTCTCTTCTTCTGCCTGACCCTTGTCTCTCTGTTCCTTGAGGTTCTGATTAAGGCCTCTTCTCACTCCACGTAGTAAACCTGTTGATTAATAACAGTTCATGTTATGTGTGAAAACATTGATTTAAAGACTATTCTTAAATGTTTATCATCCTTTGTTGCCTAAAGTACATTTATATGTACCACATATACCAAAAATAGACACTTATAGTTACTCCTGGGAATAACCGGTCAGAGAGAGGAGTCATGGATTTCAAGCGACAGGAAGCTTGAAACTTTCTATTAGTAGATTTAAAGCACAGGTCTCCAGATAGCTTAGGATTCTCCAGTAGAGCTCAAAATCATGCCTGGTATATTTCCAAAGTGTTTGCCATAACCACAGTCTTGTCCCAGTTGCTACCATTCAGACCCTTCTGAGTGACGTAGACAGGATATTTAACCTCTCTGTACATCTATAAGATAGAAATTAAAAGACCTGTCTCATATGATTGTGGATTGATTTAAATTGGGGATTGTGACTTCTTTGTCACTTCTCCTCTGTGGCTCAATAACCCCCTCTGGTGGTGTTAAATGACATCATTCATTACTGAGTTCTTTGAACTACATAATCTGTTATATTGAAACATATGGTGATTGATTGAACTATATCATTTCATTAGATTTGTATACATAAAGTGAAAATAAGAATGGAATTCTGAGAAGAAAATATAATTCTTCAACTTTCTCCCATTTGGACTTCTGAAGATGGTAGTGAGAATGGATGCCATAGTAAACAGTGTTGTCTGATTAATGAGGCATTACCATAAGAATAAAAAAATAAGTAGCACTCAAGATAGCCTCTGCTGAATATAATTTAATCTTGAGTAATTTATAAGTCAATTCAGAATCCTGCGAAACATCCTGAAACATCAAGTACGTTGTACTGAGCATCAGATTCCATTTACTATAGATACAGGAAAATGCCAGCTAAGAGAGAGGTTGCATGTTGACATTTCTCCAGATAAAATGGATTTTTACTGTGTTAGAAATATACTTCTGAAATCACTTTTTAAAAAGTCAAAGCATCATACATCTAGCAAGATGTTCTCATTCTCAGTACCACTTCCATAATTGTCTATTCCATCAAATGAAGTAATTAAGAGCCTTGGGTCAATTATATCCACACTGGTAGAGTCCAGTGTTGGAAGAGTTAATGATCAGCTCAACATGGTGATAATACTGTCCAAGCTAATCACACTGTATACACTATCATCAGTTCACATTCCCAATCATTGCTCCAATAAGGAGCACCCAAGATTTCCTCAAGGACGCCTTAAAGTAGATCTGATTCTATAGCTATGTTTAAGAGAAATAATTCTTCCACTGGTTATTCTCATGAGGATGGTATTTCCAATATCATTTCTTTTTCACAGTCTTTGAGCTTAGACCCAGGAACCCTGGTTTCTAGTCCCTGCTCTACCACTAGTTAGCATTTGGCTTTGGGCAAACCTTTTACCCTTGCAAAGCCTCCATATCTTCATCTCTAAAATGGAAGCAGTAATTCCTGCTCTACCAGCCTCAGAAGATTATTGTAAGGATCAAATGAGATAATACATGTGAATGTGTTTTTAAGATTTAAGCTCTGGGGACTTCCCTGGTGGCGCAGTGGTTAAGAATCTGCCTGCCAATGCAGGGGACACGGGTTCGAGCCCTGTTCTGGGAAGATCCCACATACCACTGAGCAACTAAGCCCGTGCGCCACAACCACTGAGCCCATGTGATGTGCCGCAACTACTGAAGCCCACGCGCCTAGAGCCTGTGCTCCACAGCAAGAGAAGCCACTGCAATGAAAAAAAACAGCCCACCTACCGCAACGAAGAGTAGCCCCCGCTCACCGCAACTAGAGAAAACCCGCGCGCAGCAACGAAGGCCAATGCAGCCAAAATAAATTAATTAATTAAATAAATTTTAAAAAGATTTAAGCTCTGTATAGACCAAGATATTCACATTTACCTTAAATGTTATAAACTTTGTACTACATTATATTTTTGTTGTTTTTCTTCCTCTTTTTCTTCTTCTTCCTGCTGCTGCTACTGTTTGGTTTTAATATGCTCAGTTTCTTTTCTTGGTAGAAGTCAACTTTCTGGGAGTCAGCCATCTTCGTACTGTAGACATGCAAGAGAAATTTCCTATTTGACAATTTGCCAAATAAAACAGCTCTGCTATTTTATCAGCCTCTGAAACCATTGGCTTCAGAATCATCATCATCATCATCATCATCATCATCATCTTCATCATCATCATTTTATACTATGTTTCAAGCCACTATCCTTTTTTTTTAATCCTCACAGTTACCTTGCAAAGTAATATTATTTCTACTTAACACGTGAAGAAACTGAGGCTCAAATAGTAATATTATTTCTACTTAACACGTGAAGAAACTGAGGCTCAAATAGGTGTATCTTGTTGAACATCTCAAAGCTAGTAAGTGGTGAAGTGAGAATCCAAACAAAGTTTGTTTGTTTTAACTCCAGAGCCTCCCCCAGTGTTCCTCACTTTTTGTTGACTACATGAGCCGATTGCTTAATTTCCAGAATTTATTCACAATTCCAATAAATATCTGAAGACAAACCTATCATTTTCAACACGATTGGTGATTCAGAGCATGTATTATACAGCCAGACTAGACAACCTGTGTTCAACTCTTTGAACCTTAGGCAAGTTACTTAACTTCTGTGTCTGTGTTCATCATTCATAGAGTAATAATAGCACTACTCTTGTTAAGTGTTATAATGACTAAATGAGTTACTATGTGTAAAGCACTTAGAACATAGTAAATACTTACTAAATATTAAGTAAATAAATTTTTTTTAAGATGTTGGGGGTAGGAGTTTATTTATTTATTTATTTATTTATGCTGCGTTGGGTCTTCGTTTCTGTGCGAGGGCTTTCTCTAGTTGTGGCAAGCGGGGGCCATTCTTTATCGCAGTGCATGGGCCTCTCACTATCATGGCCTCTCTTGTTGTGGAGCACAGGCTCCAGACACGCAGGCTCAGTAGTTGTGGCTCACGGGCCTAGTTGTTCCGTGGCATGTGGGATCCTCCCAGACCAGGGCTCGAACCCGTGTCCCCTGCATTAGCAGGCAGATTCTCAACCACTGCGCCACCAGGGAAACCCGTAAATAAAATTTTTTTAGGGAATTCCCTGGTGGTCCAGTGGTTAGGACTCCATGCTTCCACAGCTGGTGGCCCAGGTTCTATTCCTGGTTGGTGAGCTAAGATCGCACAAGCTGCGCAGCACAGCCAAAAAAAAAAATTTTTTTTTTTTAATTCACGTCTTAACCATTCTTTTCTTCTAGGCTCTTTCTTGTAATATTATGTGCTGAGCCAGCTTTTGGGTATATTTTTTCTTTTTGTAGAGTGGGTATACTAGACAATCATTGATTATTGGTCAGCCAGTATTTGATCTAGAAAAGGCAGTTTGACCACAGTACCTTAGCTATCTGCTAAGGCCATTAACCGCTCTAATGTAAACTAGACAGGCCAAAAGGTAAGAGCTTTGCCCTGATGCTCACAAGCCATCACGGACTCAACAATTGTCATCTGTTTATGGTTAACTTAGTAAAAATAAAAATTTTTTTTAAAATCTGACATATAAAATATTGAAGTATTAATTTTGTATGGTCAGTGATTGTCAAGGATGAATTGCAAGTAACTTTTAAATACGAAGAGCTTCTATTCTAACCAGTCTTTTTTGGTATATTTTCCCCCTACAGAAACCAGTGATGGTGTATCCTTGCAACTGGGGAACACAAAAGATTTTATTATTTCATTTGACCTCAAGTTCTTAACAAACGGAAGTGTGTCTGTGGTTTTGGAGACCACAGAAAAGAATCAGCTCTTCACTGTACATTATGTCTCAAATACCCAGCTAATTGCTTTTAAAGAAAGAGACATATACTATGGCATTGGGCCCAGAACTTCATGGAGCACGGTTACCAGGGACCTGGTCACTGACCTCCGGAAAGGAGTGGGTCTTTCCAACACAAAAGCTGTCAAGCCAACCAAAATAATGCCCAAGAAAGTAGTTAGGTTGATTGCAAAAGGGAAAGGCTTCCTTGACAACATTACCATCTCTACCACAGCCCACATGGCCGCATTCTTTGCTGCCAGTGATTGGTTGGTGAGGAACCAGGATGAGAAAGGTGGCTGGCCAATTATGGTGACCCGTAAGTTAGGGGAAGGGTTCAAGTCTTTAGAGCCAGGGTGGTACTCTGCCATGGCCCAAGGGCAAGCCATTTCTACATTAGTCAGGGCCTATCTCTTAACAAAAGACCATATATTCCTCAATTCAGCTTTAAGGGCAACAGCCCCTTACAAATTTCTATCAGAGCAGCATGGAGTTAAAGCTGTGTTTATGAATAAACATGACTGGTATGAAGAATATCCAACCACACCTAGCTCTTTTGTTTTAAATGGCTTTATGTATTCTTTAATTGGGCTGTATGACTTAAAAGAAACTGCAGGGGAAAAACTCGGGAAAGAAGCGAGGTCCTTGTATGAGCGTGGCATGGAATCCCTTAAAGCCATGCTCCCCTTGTACGACACTGGCTCAGGAACCATCTATGACCTCCGGCACTTCATGCTTGGCATTGCCCCCAACCTGGCCCGCTGGGACTATCACACCACCCACATCAATCAACTGCAGCTACTCAGCACCATTGATGAGTCCCCAGTCTTCAAAGAATTTGTCAAGAGGTGGAAAAGCTACCTTAAAGGCAGCAGGGCAAAGCACAACTAGAGCTCAGAACCAAAATCATGTTTCAGCCTCTGCTGTACACAAAAACTATGGGCTCTCTGTCAGCAGAGCATAGGCACATTTTAAAAGGTTGTATACTAGGGTTTTGTGGATTACATCAAAGTGATAAATGATCCTTAAAACCAGTCTTCTGAGATAATTGCATTCCATGAGTTGGGTGTTTAGAAATGTAGGTGGCATTTAGAGCAGAAAAGTGGTTAGTCAATGGGTGAATGAAAATGTTTAACTTGGCCTTGCTTATCACCCTATACAGATAGTTCCACAGATAGTCCAGTCCTCTCGGTTTGGGAAAGACAATGGTAAGTAGCTCTTACTGGCCAACTGTCCAGCACTTGCCTGCAAACTTAGTATGGGGCTCTTTTAAAATGTGGTTATTTATGTTTATGTTGAAAGCAGACTTTAAAAAAATAATGTGCTGTAATACAGTAAATATGTACTTGTAGCCTGAATAGTGGACTGTGTGCAACTTTAAAAATGATGTTTCTTTTCTATATATTAATTTCTTGGGAGTGAATGAGCATTTGTTGCATTTGTTCAATTTGTTATATATGGAGAATATTTTGAATTTATGGTTTTCTTGAAATGTGTAAATTAAAAACACAACCAGTGTTCAGGCTTCACAGTTATATAATGTAAGCACAACTAAAATGAAACTTGTTGACTGCACAAGAAATTACAGAAATGTTATCTGTTTTATGAAACTTGATCTACAATCAGTAAAGGTTTGATAATCATTCTATCCCTCCTCTACCCCCATGTGGTGGTTTCTCTTTGTCACTATCTAGAATTTTGTATTTCATTTCAGACTATGCTAAAGAGTTTTTCTATGTTGGGGGAACATTTGGGAATTTTTATTATAAACCTAAATTTGGGGAGGAGGTAGTAATTTTGATAAGTCCACTACCACTGTTTTTTTAAGATTTTTTTTCCCCTTTAAAGAAAATTACTAGGTCAGATATTATAAGGTTTGTAGCAGGTTTTTTTTTTTTCTACTTAGATCATTCTTGGTCGACAACTTTCCAGACTATTGCCTTTTGTGCATCAGTGTTTTTCCTTTGCGATTTTAACTTTAAATTATTTCAGCTATTGGATAAAAGTGATGCTACTGCATTAGCTGTACATGTGTAATCAGACCTTTATTTTGGTTTTATACCTCACATAAATAGGTATCATAGCCCTCATACCCTGGGTAGTGTCTGCTATAAGACTTCAGGCAGTAGGTCAGAACTGAGGGGGGGCTGATTTTGCTGTCTTTGTTTTAATGTATGACAATACACTAAATCAATACAATAACTTATACAGAATGGAAATATGAGACCCCATATTTTCAGGGGACTGAGTCTGACACACACCGTGCAGTGTGTGTGTGACCTGTATGAAATGCATATCAAGAGCCAGGTGGGCGCCTGCCTGCACACTACATCTTGATTGAACTCGGCCTACCAACACCACTTAGAAACCAGACAATACATACATACCTATGTACAAAATATATGTATCAGTGGCAAAGGGGGCAGGAACAAAGATCTACAACTGAAGACAATATTAAACTGGCCATGGAAAAGTAAGTTTAAACTCCCAATTTATGTGACCACAAGTCAATTTTGCCCACAACAAAACAGTTGTGGGTTATTAGGTTTCCCCCTAGCTGTTGACCTTTGTAGTTCTTATACATTAGATGTCTCAACAAGAATATCTGGACTCCTTCTCTTTTTATTTCAGGGCTCAAAAATAAACCTTCTCCAATCTGGAAATCGTTTTTACTCCATCGTATTTGTTATTATTTAGAGCAGTCCAGACTTCTGCCTTGTGTTTGCATACTGGTACTTCAGATTGAGGGAATCAATGAAAACAGTATGGTACTGCTTCTGTGACAAATATCAGTGCCTTAACAATGTGGCTGTCTTTTTCCACTGAAAAAAGAAAGACATTTTGATCTAGAAATGGCATTGCTGTTTCATTGCTGTTGGTTTCACACTGCCTTCCACGTTGCAACAGCAACTCGATGTTTCCTGTGATCCCAGAATTTTCGAAGAGGGTGAGTTGACCCTGTAGCAGCACTGTCAGTACAAACCAGTAAGTTCTCAAACTAATGCCTCAGAATCACCTGGGAGCTTACTGAAATACAGATTCCAGATATTCAGTAAATCTGCCTGTGAAGCATGATAATCTGCATTTTTTTAAAAAGTGTTCAGGTAATTCTGATGCAAGTGAACTGGGGAATATTATGTGGAGAAACACTGCCCAAGACCATCCATCACATTTTTCTTCCTAAACACCTGTGGAGTTTTCTAGGATTTTAAATCATGCAAAATGTTTATTTAGTCTGAGCTTGGCGAGAATGGGGAAGGTATTTTAAAGTTTTGTTTTATTTCTTTAAATTTTTCTTTGTTACAAGAATATGGGTATTAGTTGTTTACACTTACCTTGAGTTAGTTTTGATATTAAATTAAACCTATTGCCACTTCAGTTATAAAACCAGCCAAAAGTTTCCAGATGAAGGTCAGGTTTGACCCTTTCAGAGTTATTGTACATAAAGGCTTCATCCAAAAACCATCCAGTGTATGTGAGGAAATACAAAAATGACACACAAGCACAACTCTACAGATGTGGCAGACCTTTTTCTTTGTTGGTGTGCAAACTTTCACTGAAAGCTGCTATTTTCATCCTCCTTTTAATTGTTTTTCTTGTTTCTCCTCCATTGTACATGTGGGTTATAGACCATGTGTTAAATATGCAATAAAGTGTTTACTGGATGCCCTTCTGAAGGGTAGTCCTTTGTAAAGCTGTACAGACTTTGCAGTTTAAGCACAATGTGCACATGTTAGTTTTATATACAGCAAAACTTGATTTTTTGCAGATGAAAAGGTATTTTGTTTCTATACAAAGTAAATGGATTGTTTGTGCTTAATGTAAAACAGCTTTATATAATTGTAAAATAAAGTTTTTATCTTAAAAGGAACATACCTGGATGTTTCTCTTTCTTCTCTGATTATTCTAAGATTACTTGAGCCCAGCAAGCATATTTCTGACCATTTTCTGTTCAGCTGGTGACAACTAGTCAGGCAGCAAATGTTCATTAAAGGTGTGTCAGGCCCTTTAAGACAAAGTGGGGAATATCATATAGGCCTTCATCCTAAGGAGGTTTAGTCTATAGCGGGAGCACAATGTCCACAAAACAGTTTCAGAAAAATAGAATGCCAAATTGTGTGGTCCGTCAGGGTAGGTGTTACAGAGGAGATAGCCTAAGCAGGGGCTTCAGGCCTGGGTACCAGGTAGAAGAAGAAGAAGGGGTAACGTGAGCAAAAGCAAGGTGCTGTGACAGTTGTGAGGATGCCCTTTCCCATGCTAATTCAGGCTGGTAACCACTTTTGTCTGATTCCGATTTATTTGAAAGTTTGTTCTTGCTGTATTTCCCATACGTAACCTCTTCTCCAGAACAAAAAGCGTTATTTAATCTCCCCACCCTCTTCCTCTCAGAAAGTAATGATTTAGGCTCCCTAATATGTATGAAACCAGAGACTAGTCTGGCTTCCTGTTATGTTTTCATTGCACATTATTTTTTAGATTATAAACGTTCTGCACCATTTCTATAATGGAATTCCAGTTGATTACCAATCAACTTTTTCTACCTGACGGGTGCACGTACTTTGACAGGCTGCTAATCAACATTGTTGTCATCTCTTCTTTCTCTCATCCTCAGTTGGGAAACAGCCATAAGATTGCAAGCAGTCCTTGGTCTGAATGAGGTCTTGCACTGCTCTTGCCTTGATTTTGCTATCTGTAGCCAAACTGTTAATACATCGGCCATTCTGCTTTAGCACACTGAGCATCACATATTTGCCTCCCCATTGCCCTTGAGAGGAGACAGACCCTCCATGCTGCACAGGACTTATTCCATAGTCTGGTGAGCTCTCCTTTGCTGAGAATGCCTCCTTTGTCTCCACAGGGCTTTTTTATTTTTATTTTTTAATTTATTTTATTTTTATTTATTTTTGGCCACGTTGGGTCTTTGTTGCTGCATGCGGGCTTTCTCTAGTTGTGGCGAGCAGGGGCTACTCTTCGTTGTGGTGCGCGGGCTTCTCATTGCAGTGGCTTCTCTTGTTGCGGAGCACGGGCTCTAGGCGTGTGGGCTTCAGTAGTTGTGGCTCGCGGGCTCTAGAGCGCAGGCTCAGTAGTTGTGGCGCACGGGCTTAGTTGCTCCGCAGCATGTGGGATCTTCCCTGAACAGGGCTCGAACCTGTGTGCCCTGCATTGGCAGGTGGATTCTTAACCACTCCGCCACCAGGGAAGTCCTTCCAATGCATTTCGGAGGCCATCGGCATTCCACTCCGGTTCCATGAGATTCCACTGTATCCTTAGTATAAATGAGCCCTACTTAATAACATAGTGTCTCTATTATAAAGAAAAGTGTAATGTGAGTTCTACATTTTCTTTCAGTCTGGACCACTGTATTTGCTAGGGTTGCCATTAAAAAAAAAAACAGCCACGGACTGTGTGGCTTAAATAGTGGAAATTTATTTTCTCGCAATTCTGGAGGGTAAAAGTCCAAAATCAAGGTGTCACCAGGGTTGGTTTCTTCTGTGGTCTCTTTCCTTGGCATGCAGGATGCTGCCTTCTTGCTGTGTCCTCACACATGGTCGTCCCTCTGTGTGTTGTCTGTGTCCTAACCAGTCATATTGAATCAGGGCCCATTAATTCAGAAACCTCAGTTTACCTTAATTACCTCTTTAAAGGTCTTCTCTCCAAATACAGTCACAATCTGAGGTCCTAGTGGTTAGGACTTCAACATGGATTTTGGGTGGGACACAATTCAGCCCATTAGCAACCATTCTTCACTCATGAAGTGCACAGAAACCAAACTAGCCAGGGTTGCCATTTAATTTATTGACAACCAGCTAAGGCCAAAACTCAGAGATCTTTAGGGAGTGTTAGGTGGGCTGAAATCTAGACCGGGGACTCGGGAGGCAAGGCTCTCTGGCTCTGCTGTTATCACATCAGGAACTTACTCCACCCCCATGGGCTTCAGTTGCCTCCTAACACAAGTCCAATAAGAGAGAACTAGTTGATCTTAAAGTTTTTTTAGGGAAATGGTTGATCAAAAAGTAACCACTAAGCTTAAGCATTGGTGCTAAAAAAGTATATAGACACCATCAGCTGCAAGATTTTTATTCTTCCTGCCATGTGCCATTTCCATTAGCCCATTCTGAATATAGAACTCTGAAGTATTGAAAAAATATATTTAGATACAGAGTATATCAGAATTGTAGGTTGTGGTGAGATTTTGTTTCATGACAATTTAAAAAATATCAAGTCTGCATTATTATAGCATTATTGTTACAAATAATTAACAATATAGGGATAAAATACTGATTTTCATTATACCAACTCATTAAGCATGTCAAATTGAAAATGGATGTGAATTTAAATGTGTTGGTGATGAGTTTCAATGTTTGCAGCTCACTTTCTGGTGAAAAGATACTGTTACCATCTGGTAAGTATGATTGGTAACTTGTGTGTGGATGCTGCATTTCCTGAATGTTAAGTAGCAGCAACACTGTGTAATTTTGCTAATCCTTTTCCAGAAGTAGGATTTTGTGAAATGACAGGACTGCAAAGCAAACCATCGAGCAGTAGCCAAGAGAACAGCGAAAGAGGAAGAAAAAAGTCCTGGGAAGGATCAGAAATAGAGCAGCCCACGAACTGCTGGTAAACACACGGTTTAGGGAGGATATTATTAGGCAACCTCGCGCACATTGCCTGTAGCGCACCTTGGAAAGGGCCAGTGCCTTCCTGGGATTTTGCTCTGTTCTCATCAGCACCTAGTGAAATCCCCGAGATAAGAATGGCTGTTCCATTTCAGTTTAGAAAATCTAGTAGAGTGGTAATCTCTTTGGGCACTAGAGAAGGAAGTAAATCCCTGAGGTCTGGTGGGGGTGGAGGGGTCTTGGCAAAAGCACAGGAGCTTAATTTAATGCCTGTTACTCTGTCTTTCCTTTTTTAACACCTGTGAAATTAAATCTCTGCAATTCAATCGAATACAGAGTAGGAGGCCCCAAACTAATTCCCAAATCCCATCAATGGTGTGGCGAGGTAATCAGGAGGAGGAGAGTGCATCTTCTCAACTCCTGCAGGCAACAAAGAGGGTACTGTCTCCATCTGGAAATACCCACCAGGAGGTGTCACCCAGGCAGCTTCTTGTCAGCTTGAGTAAATATTCAGAGCTCTGAGTATCAGGGTACAGCAAAGTACAGCCAACAATGGCTCTGGATTGGTGTTTCTTTTTCTTTTTTTTAAAGTAGAATGATAGAAAGTTTTTTTTTTTAAGATTTATTTATTATTTTATTTTATTTATTTTTGGCTGCGTCGGGTCTTAGTTGCAGCACGTGGGATCTTTCGTTGGGGCACGCGGGCTCTTCATTGCAGAGCGCAGGCTTCTCTCCAGTTGTGGCGCGCAGGCTCCAGGGTGCGTGGGCTCTGTAGTTTGTGGCACGCGGGCTCTAGTTGAGGTGCTCGAGCTCAGTAGTTGTGGCGCGCGGGCTTAGTTGCCCTGCGGCATATGGGATCTCAGTTCCCCAGCCAGGGATTGAACCCGCATCCCTTGCGCTGCAAGGTGGATTCTTTACCACTGGACCACCAGGGAAGTCCCTGGATTGGTGTTTCTTGATCTTTGTTTAGGAATAAGGAGAGGGAATAAGCACCATTGTAGGTGCCCCCCAAGCTCAACCTCATTTACCACTCAGCCTGACTCGGGTGGTAGATGAGAAAACAAAACACTGTTTAAGCAGCTTGCTCAAGGTCATGCAGTTCTTTTCACGTGCTAGCTGCCAGGACAGCAAAGGTAAGAAGATGCTGTGCCTGCCCTGAGCCACAGCCAGGAGCGCTCTTCCTCTGGTAGGCTTTGGGTATCCTCCCCCACCCAAATCAAAGCCAAGTAGTAGTGGGAATATGGGAAGCTCAAGTGTCTGCGTGCCCACAGTCGGGCTCTGGCAAAAGGACTCCACATGTACTCCTAATTCTTTTGACAGTCTTGGGAGGAAGTACTATGTGAACTTCACAGATGAAAAAACAAACTTGGAGAAGTCAAACGACTCACCAGAAGTCATTCAGTAATTTGACAGCCAAGGTCTGGAAGCCAGGTATGTCCGCCCCCAGATTCCATGTTCCAAGCCATCATCCCCAAGCAATAGCCATGACCCACTAGCTCCTGACTCCACCCCAGGGGGCTCAAGTAGGGATGCAGATCTCAGCCCCAGTGCTGGCCCACAGATGGGAAAATGAGCCCATTTCCTCTGTGGACTCTATGAGATCTGTTGAAATTGATACTTGCTCCACTAAATGATTAGAAGAGCCGGGAAACAGGAGGTTGTTTCAGCGATCAAGTCTCCTTGGTATGTGCTCCGTTTCTTCTGCATCCCTGGACCATCTGTATACATTAGATCTTGGATGACCCAGCATCACAGCCCCTCCGGCACCCTCCTGCTGTTTACCGTCTTCCGTAATGGACTTTCAAAAGCTCTGTATGTTGCAGAGTAAGATGTAAGTAGAGTGTGTTTGTGTGTGCAAATGCATACACACGTATGTAAATGCACAAGAAACATCTGGAAGGATTCAGCGGGCGGTTACCAGGCAGCCTGCCAGCAGCTGGAGAGGCAGTGATGAGTAAGAATGGGTCCCTGCCCTCTATAATCTGCGAAAGTAACAGATTCAGGAGGCACACGTTTTTTATTCTTTGCTATGAAAACAAAACATTTAAAAATGTTACAAATTCCAAATTAGAGTCTGAATTAATGAGATTCTCAAG
Organism: Physeter macrocephalus; assembly: GCF_002837175.3. NCBI lineage: Eukaryota > Metazoa > Chordata > Mammalia > Artiodactyla > Physeteridae > Physeter > Physeter macrocephalus. Next base: position 61,566,888 of record NC_041224.1, read on the forward strand.
AACGTTCCTACATTAAACTTTTTAGCATCCTTCCATTAGTTTAGTTTATCCTCAGGGTGGTCCTAGGGGACCAATGGAGTGGGCATCCCCTTTAATGGCAGAGTGCAGGCCTCCCTACAGCTGCTCATTTTCTCCATCCCCCAGAACAAACCAGTTCCCCAGAGTTCTCAGCACAGAGTTCTCTGGGAGATGGGTCAGGGTCACGGTAAGCCCCAGACCCGTGTTTCTGAGCATGCTCACACACACACACACAGTGCAGCCTGCCCACCCCCTTGGGAAATTCAGAACTCAGCCCAGGCCTGGTGGGCCCAGCAGATCCTGAGAGCAAAAACTACAGAGAGGTAGGATTAACAGAAAACCCAGAGAAGTCAGGGAAATCACACACAGCTGCTGTCTTTTCAGTGGGAAGGAGAGTCTTTGCCCACACTGGAACCATCGAGAAGAAATGCCCCAGCTGTCCTTGCAGCTCAAAGAACAATTCCAATTCTCAGTTGAGGAAAAGGGCTTTGAGTCTGAGGACAGGACCCCTGCCCCTTCCCCCAATCCCCACCTCATGGACCCCTCCCCAGAGTTATCCTCCACCCTTATCTTGCCCCCAGCAAGCTACCCGTGAAGTCAGAGACTCTTGGGCTAAAACCTGATTACAGTCAAAATGCGAACCTAATTGTAAGCTGCTTCATCATGTACACCTTGGTGTAAATGGAGTGACCAGATCCTTTGTGAGAGTGGTTTGCTGGAAGGTGGCACAGCCAGCGGGCCCTGGGGCCAATGGGCTGAGGAGGGTGAGGGAGACCACTCGTGGACCACACCACTGTCACCCGTGTCCTCCCTGGCTGACTGGCACCTCCAAGCTGCGATTCTTGTCTTGCCTCTGGCTCTGTGTCCTTCAAGGTGGCCTCTTAATTGGCGGAAGAAATCTTTAACTGAAGGCTTTCTCTATGGATCACAAAGTTTGTCCAGACATCTTAAATCAATGCGCCCAGCCCTCTGGTGACCGCCGCAGCGCCTGCCCGTGCTCTAAGCAGATCCCACAGTTCATTCATATTTTTAATTACTAACTGAATTAAACTAGGCTAAGAGGAAAAAGTGAACAGAAGTCAGCCCTGAGTCTCTCCTTTGCTGATTGCACAAAATGTCTCCAGGGACCTGCAAAGACCTCTGCCCCACCTAGCTAGGCCTTTTTCAGGAGAGAAGGGCAGACCCTTTGGAGAACTCTATGAAAGCCAGAGACTCTCTCACCAGAAAAATGCCCAGAAAATTTTAGATACATTTTTGGGCCCCATGGTCTCAGCCAATTATTGAGCCTCCTGATATCCTGAATTTTACCCAAAGATCTGGAAGGTATCTATGAACCCCCAAGTGAAGAGTCACTATATTGTTTATATTTAAAGATGTAAACTTACAAGCTTTCAGAAACCTGGCAAGTGAAATAATTGTAAAAGAATAATTGGGTCAGTGAGTGATAAAGAATAGTGGGGACTGTGGCTAAAACAAAGCATTGAAAATCATGTCAAAAATTAAATTATTACTAGATGAACCAAACAAAATGCATCTTGAGACTAGGTTTAACTCATGGGTAACCTAAGTATTGTCTAAGGATTTCCTAGGTATTTACACATGCCCCGCCCTCCAGTTGATAATGAGATCTACCCATTATCTAACCCCCATCATTCCTACTGGAGCATAAGCGTTTCTCCTCAATCTTATGTCATAAGAGTTCTCTCAATTCTTCTCCTCCATGTTGTTGACAGTTCTTCCAGGGCTCTGCTCAGCTCCAAGGCCCGAATTAAAACAGCACTTCAGCCATGAAGCATCCCTGACAGCCAGACCTGCATCCCTGCATCTCTCTCCCCTCCAGCTCCTATAGGCGTTCTGGGGTGCCCACGATGAGCTACACTGTGATCCCTGAGCCCTTTGACTCAGTTGTCAACACCCATTGCCTAAACCAGTGGTTCTCACTAGGGCAATGTCTGCCACCTAGGAGACATTTGGCAGTGTCTGGAGAAATTTTTATGGTTATGATCTGGGGGAGGCACCTAGTGAGTGGGGGCCAGGGGTGTTGCTGAACATCCTACAATGCACAGGACAGCTGCCCACACAAAAAATTATCTAGCCCAAATGTCAATAGTGCTGAGGTTGAGAAACCCTGTTCTGAGCTGGCCCTGAATGAGTTCCTTGAGGGCAGGGCTGTGTCGTGTTTAATGCTGTGCCCCAGGCTCTATGACCCAGGGGCTGGCACAAAGGACGTACTCAAATGTTGAGGAGGTGGAATGGTTCGGGGGCGGGTCTAAAGAGAAAGCCAATCTTGGCCCCAGTAGTGCACAGCTGAGTCAGGGCGGGGACCGCATGCACACCGGCCCTCCTCCACACAAACAACTCAACTCAACCGAGACAGGGCAACCTTGATGTGGATTGCTGAGAGGGGCTTCACGAGTGTGGGTAGACCGCCTTAGAATTGTTTGTTTACTTGGGCTCTTAAGGTAGCAAGAACAGAAACCCAGGGCTCCTTGAGAGATGGAACGTTCACTGTCAAGAGATATGTGAATAGAAACCAGGCCTTAGGAAAAGCAGAGCAGCTGCAGGAAGCCTGGACTGGGAGCTGTCACCCTGGCAACTTCCATTAAGAAGATGAAGGTAAAAAAAAAAAAAAAAAAAAAGAAGATGAAGGTAAAGCCCTGTCTCTTCCTTCCATCTGGCCCCACCCTAAACACCCCCCCCTCCCCGCCCCCCCCCCCCCCCCCGGTTCATTCAGATTTCCTGCTTACCCTTTACCTGGGCCCCTACCAGGGCCAACTTATCCATTAGTCACAGCCCCTAAGGCCCTCAATGCTTTTTAGGAGCCCACAGAAGTGTTTTAATTTTAATTTCTTTTAAAATCAGAAGAAAAAGACGAATATAATGATGGTGAGGGCTTTCCTGGTGGCGCAGTGGTTGAGCATCTGCCTGCCAATGCAGGGGACACGGGTTCGAGTCCTGGTCTGGGAAGATCCCACATGCCGCGTAGCAACTAGGCCCGTGTGCCACAACTACTGAGCCTGTGCGTCTGGAGCCTGTGCTCCGCAAAAAGAGAGGCCACGATAGTGAGAGGCCCGCGCACCGCGATGAAGAGTGGCCCCCACTTGCCACAACTAGAGAAAGCCCTCGCACAGAAACGAAGACCCAACACAGCCAAAAATTAATTAATTAATTAATTAAAAAATAATAATAATGGCGAATAGAAAACAATGAATCCAGCCTGGATTATATTTGTCGTAATACCAATGCAGTCATATAATTCTAGTACATTTTTAGGGAGAGAGGAGACCACCTACAAAGATCCTGCCCACACCCTCCCCAGCCCCTCTACACCGTGACCTTTCAGGTGCAACCACCATGAACCACCTCTCCTTGTTTCTTACTGAAAATTCTACAGAGAATCTACTGGAGACATTTTGAATATAAAGATGTAACTAGGAAGTACACTGACTCTGATGAATTTTCCTTGGGAAAGGGCTTTCCGGAATGGACTCCATTAAGTCAATTTAATTCCTTGATCAATTTTCTATAAAGCCCAGTTAAGCCATTTCCAATTTTTTAGCTTTTTCATTTTGAGTTGACTAAAACTATTTTCATGGGGACCAATTCTTTTTCACTTAAGTTTTAGGTTAGAAATTTGGTTCATATATCACATTTTGGTCAGTACCAGATTTCACTGAGGATAGTTTCTGTCATGGCAAGTTCTCTTTTGTGAGCTTTATTTCTACCAAGTCCATTTTCTAGGGTCAAATTTTGTTCAAAATTTGGTCAGGATCATTTGATTCTTTCATAATTGTAGGAGATAACAACCCGTCTAATTTAGCCATCTCAGTTTTTCTCTGCATTAGATAAAAGACGAGTCTCTAACAATTTCCTAGCTCGTACCACAAAAAAATTGAGACTACATTTATGAGCTAGAGAGATGGGGTGTGGCGGGAGGGCAGGAAGAGTAGACAGAAGTTTAGCAGCACTCCTGAGTTGCTGAGTACACACAGGATGTCCTGGGGAAGGGGGTGAGGTCGATGGGAAGGTGGAAATATTCTCCATTCCAGCTCATCTTTGTCTACTCTTATGTCACAGTTCACTTGACTACCCTTTGGTCAACCAGGGATAAGAGGACAGCTGTGGTATAAAATATGATGGCCTAGAACTACCAGTGAGTCAACAGCTGGGGCAAGCCAGTGTCCCTTACGAAGGAGGTAAGGCATGAAACCAGGGGTCTTGGACCAGACAAACTGGAGAGTTGTCTCCGTGTCAGGAAGCACTTCCACATGTACTATGTCCTGGGAATTCTAAATGGTGCTGGGAGGCAGGCCATGTCACCTCGGATTCATGGACGAGGAAGGAAAATAAGTCCAGTAAGGTGGGTCTTCTTGTTCCATACTCAGTGATTCTCCATTATGCCTCACAGCCTCTCTGAGGAAGGGTCTTCGGGTGGTCTCCTAACATTTCTGGGGCCTGGAACAAGAGTACAAATGGAGGCCCACCAACCACATGACTAAATATTTCAAAGTTCTTAATCAGGCTCACAAGCCCTTTAAAGATAGTTGTTTTCTCCTCCTACCTTAACAGATATACCTTAATAATGACAAAATTGAAAATAGTGTTTTTCATGTGACTGAAAACAGGCTTTTATATGGCTGAAAGTTAGTAAAATATCAAAGATGGCTGAATTTAATCATTACTATGTATGTCTGAGTGTTCTGTTGATGGGCTCATGATGTTTGAAAGACTAATAAAATAAAAACAGGTAAGTTATACATTATTCATTTTAGTGCATCTCTTCCTTTATTTCAACAAAATCACAATGTTGTTAAATAATTGGTAACAAAATTTTGTTCTACTGCCAGAAATGCCAAGTTAGACAACCTTTCTTGAGTTCTTAGTTTTTCTTTAAATTCTGTATGGAGAAACTTCAATATTCTGAGACAGTAGCAACTGGAATTAGTCATATATTCCTTAAAGTGGTCCTTAGGTTCAGAAGTGAATCATAAATTTTACATGTTCAAATAGTGTAATAAGCTTATATAGAATAACTCATCATTATCACAGGAAACGTTACATAATATTCTAATTGTCCCCTAGGAATTTCTCTCATTATAGATTTCAACATCTCTTGAAGCAGTATCTAGCTTGGTGGTACCCCAAATGCCAAACCATAAAATATTTGTTGCAGGTCTGTGATGAGGCAGGGAGGCTGTGATAGACTGTACCCCTGCAAGCACACTCTTTAATTCAGCTGGTATTTTTTCATAGCAGGACTTTCCAGATAAAGGAAGCAGTGTGTTAATTTATATTCCTTGATTAGCATGAAGAATCCATGTAGCATTTCTTAAGTTCTTTCACATTTTTCAACATTAGGACATTATAAAGAAAACCCGAAATACCCGTATCTTGCTCATTTGTTCAAATCTCTCAATTGAGATTCTGCCTTAATCTAGGCAGAAATGGCTAGAAAATAGTCTGTATAAACTGGACTATGTGAATGTGAATCTTCTCCTTTACGGTCATATGAGCGTTTTATTTCTGCTTTCTAGTTTCCTTACGTCTTATTGGAATATTACTTTTACTGCATATTATATATGAAGGTTCTTTCTACTTATAAAAACTTTTTTCTCTAAACATTTAAAAATATTTTTAGTCCTTTAAAAAATGACACAGCCAATTTAGATTTGTTTGTTTTTTAAAAATAACCCTTTGCTAACATTATTAGTGGCAAGCAAATAATTAACAAACTTTTAAAGATACTTTCATTTTCTGCCAAAGTCCATTGTTTGCTCTTTGAGGATCACCTGCTGTTTCATTGAACTCTTCTAGTGCTACTGTATCTTGTCCAAATTATCCTTTAAGACCATTTTGTTGGCGACTTCCCTGGTGGGCCAGTGGGTAAGACTCTGTGCTCCCAATGCAGGGGGCCCAGGTTCGATCCCTGGTCGGATCCGACATGCATGCTGCAACTAAGAAGCCTGCCTGCTGCAACTAAAGAGTCCCCCATGCCACAATGAAGATCTGCTTGCCGCAACTAAGACCTGGCTTGGCCTAAATAAATAAATAAATAAATAAATAAATATAAAATCTTAAAAAAAAAAAAGAACATCTCATCAACGTTCCCTATTATCTCTTTTGAAGACTATCCACCGTTGGCAGTTTATTCAGCTCCTTTTTCATTTCTAGTAATCATATAAGTGGGGTTTTTGACAGGGAGGGGTACAGTGAAAGCTGCTCACTTGTTGTTGGCAATTTTTTAAATTTTAAGCAGACTGTCTCTTTCAAGATTTTCTGTTTCTTTGTGCCTTTTTTTGTCTGAGTTCCACTTCCATAATTGCTCTTTCTATCATCATGTCTATTTGCACTCATTCTCAATGATCCAAGGGATTAAAAATAAAATGAATTACATCGAGTATAAAATTTGAATACATTTTCATCAGAAATGTAAATTAAATCAGTTGTAAAAATTAACTTTTTTGAAAAGTTATGTATGTGAAAAAAATTTTATTTTTTCTAAAATATTAAAACATATCTATTAAACTTTAAAGGCCAAATACAAATGATAAGTAATGGATATCAAAACGTAAAATCAAAATTTTACTTACACCTGGAATTCTCAATTTAATTTTTTGAAATTATAATTAAATCTTCTTAAATATTTTCTAAAAATAAAACCACTTGTGATTCTAGCGTTCAATGTTCATCTAGTTGGCAATATAATCTTTCTTGACACTTTGACACATCGCCTTTGCTGAATAACAATAATTGCTAACATTTATTAAGTGCTTATTAGGTGTTCTGACGGCCCGATGAAGGAGGACGGATCATTCACTTTTTTGGGTGGGAAAACAGAGAAACTAAGGACATGCCCGGGTGTCCTCAGGCAGTGAGGGGAAGAACTAAGATCTGTACCAGGTTTTTCTGAGTCACCACACACTGAGCGCCACCCTTGGAAAGGCCCACAGGGCGGGGCCCCCTGAACTGTTTTGGGCAAGTGGGCGGCCCCCAAACCTAGGGTTTTCTCCGTCTTCACATTGATGCCACAGCAGCTACTTCTGGCTCACTCAGGCCTGAGGCCTGGGGTCCTGCAACCCCTAGCCTGAGGCCCTGCGGGCACAGGGTGGCGACCACAATCCGGCAACCCATTCGAGCTGCTGCAGAGCTGGGTGCAGTACGAGCCACCTCCTGGGCCGGCTCAAGGGCGCCACCTTCAGGGCAGCGAGGCCCTTCTCCAGCAAATTGCCTGCATCAGAGTCAGACCCCAGCCTGCAGAGGCCCACCTGGGTCCCTCAGGGAAGGAAGGAAATCTGGACAGGCACAACCAGGAAAGACCCACGCTGCTCCCTGTGCCATGAACTCAGTTATCCCTTTTCACTTCTTCCTCTGTCAGAGGGAAAGTTATTCCCAACGTCTAACCTCAGTCCCTCAGACTGCAATGGAAGCCCTTCTCACTGCAGGGAAACAGAGAATAGGACAAACCCCAGGCAGTCTCTCTAGCTGCTTCCCAGGGTTTGTAGAGATACAGCTCCCTGGAAATCCATCAAGAATTCCTGTCCCACACAGTTGGTGGGAATGTAAATTGGTGCAGCCACTATGGAAAACAGTATGGAGGTTCCTTAAAAAACTAAAAATAGAGCTACCACATGCTCTAGCAATCCCACTCCTGGGCATATATCTAGAGAAAACTCTAATTTGAAAAGAGACATGCACCCCAGTGTTCATAGCAGCACTATTTACAATAGCCAAGATATGGAAGCAACCTAAGTGTCCATTGACAGATGGATGGGTAAAGAAGATGTGGTGTATATATATATACAATGGAATATTACTCAGCCATAAAAAAAATGAAATAGTGCCATTTGCAGCCACATGGATGGGCCTAGAGATTATCATACTAAGTGAAGTAAGTCAGAGAAAGACAAAGATCATATGATATCATTTACATGTGAAGCTTTAAAAAATGATACAGTGAACTTATTTACAAAACAGAAACAGACTCACAGACAGAAAACAGACTGTGTTACCAAAGGGGATGGGGTGAGGGGAGAGATAAATTAGGAGTTTAGGATTAACATACATGCATTACTATCGATATATATAAAATAGGTAAACAACAAGGACCTATTGTATAGCACAGGGAACTATACTCAATATCTTGTAAACTAACACATGTAAATTACCTATACTTCAATTTTTAAATACATAAAAAATACATTAAAAAAAGAATTCCTCTCCCATTCAAGCCAACCCCATCCCTCCACCCCAAACTGTCGCTCAGACCCATCTCCTTGCCTTACAGAACTCCTCAGTTTGTTCGTGTGTGTGTCTAGAATCCTGCTACCAAGTTACACCTCCGCAGTCTCACAACAACCCAGTGAGGTCAGGATTGTTACTGCCATTTTCAGATGTTGAAACTGAGGCCCAGGGAGATGGTATAACTTCTTCCTGAGAGTCAGGGGCAGGCTGGAAACAGAGTAGAGATCTGATCCCGAGCCTAGGGCGCTCCTTGCCAAGCATGGTCTCCCCTTGTGTGGGATAGTGGTGCAAAGGCAAATTCCTGTGCCCATGCTGTGTGTAAATGGGGATGTGCCAGCCCCAGGGTGCACACTCACGTGCTTCGTACAAGTGCATGAATGATTAGGACAATTCAACATGTATTTGCAAGACAAAAAAAAAAGCGAAAAGACCATGTACTCCACACCTTATACAAAATTTACTCCACATCTTATAGAAAAATTAACTCCAAAAAGGATCATAGTTCTAAATGTAAAATGCAAACCTATAGAACTTCTAGAAGATACAAGAGAAAATATTCGTGACTTTGGGTTAGGCAAAGAGCTCTTAGATATCAAAAGGATAATCTTTAAAAGAAAAAAATTAATAATAAATGGGACTTCATCGATATTAAAAACTTTTGCTCTGCAAAGGACACTGAAAATGTCCTGGGACATTGGGAGAAAATACTTACAAATCACATCTCTGACAAAGGACTTACACTCAGCATATATAAAGGACTCAAAAATAGGAAAAGAAATAACCCGATCCAAAAATAGGCAAAAGATTTCAGCAGACACTTGGCAAAAGAAGAAATAAGGCAAATAAACACATGAAAGATGCTGAGCATCATTTGCCTTAAGGTAATTCAAATTAAAACCACAATGCAACAGCTTAAATACTCAAAAACAAGGGTGTGGTTAAATTACAGTGCATTTGTGCAAAAAGTGTATTATCTACCCTTCAAAATTACATTTTGCTCTTCAAAATAACATGAAAAATACTTATGGAGCAATGCATTAAGTAAAAGAAAAAGGATAGAAACATATAAACAGTCTTATCCCAATCTGAAGGAAAATTTTATGTATTACATACATGTATTCAATAAAGATGGAAATGCATACAAATGTAAACAGGGCTCATTTCTGGGTATGACAATGATAAAAGATTTCAGTTGTCTTATTTATACTTCTCAGAATTCTCCAAAATATTTCCCAACATACACATATTGCTTTTACAAATTGTCTAAGTCAAGAGAGAATAAAAATGGGTGCATAGTAGCTGAGCCCTTAAGTCCTCCCTAATCATTCAGTCCTTCACCTAGGAGATGCCACCCCAGCTCCCAATAGCAGGAGATATATGCTGAAGTTTTTCCTCCCTAGAGCCTCATCCAGAAGCCCCTTCTGGCTCTCTGCGCTCTTGGCACTGCAGACCTTCCTTCCTGAACACCCTATCCCCTGGCTGTCTCGTCACTCTCCCCTCTCATCCAGCTGCTCCTCTTCCATTGTGGATACTCCTGCAGCCCTCTCCTATGATGGGGTCCTCCGGGACCCCTTCCACCCCCTTTTCCTTCCTGATCTTCATTCTGTCCCCCTGGGATTTCATTCACTCTGTGGCCTCAGCAAGAGCACCCGGGACACCCACGTTACGATGTCTGGCCTACACTGTTCCTGCAAGCTCCAAACCCTTGCTCATTCACCTGTCCTAACAGCAGATGTTTATCGAGTATATATTGCCAGGCCCTGTTCTAACAGCAACGGCAGAGGTGCTGCTTTCACAGACCTGACCTTCTAAAGAGGGTTCAGGCAACTGACATGGCAACAAACAAATGAACAAATGAACTGCAGAACCAGCATGTTAACAAGGTCCCCAGGACAATTGAATGCGCATTAAAACTTGAGAACTGCTGTTGTACATCAGCGGCAAAGCGGCAAAGTGTGGTTCCCCAGCCGGCGCCTCAGCATCTCCTGGGAGCTTGTCAGAGTGCAAACTCTCACCATGCCCCAGGTCTACTGAAACAGGAACTCTGTGGGTAGGGCCCAGAATCTGTGTTTAACAAGCCCTCAGGGGTTTCTACACGGGCCTCATAAAGGGCTCCTCACAGTTAGGAACCACATCTCATTTATCTTCGTATCTATTAGTTTCCTAGTACAGCTGTAACAAATTGTCACAAACACAGTGGCTTAAAATAATACAAATTTATTATCTTATGGTTCTGGAGATCAGAAGTCCAAAATCAGTTTCCCTGGGCTAAAATCAAGGTGTTAGTACAGATGTGTTCCTTCTGGAGACTCTAGGGGAGAATCCATTTCCTTGCCTTTTCTAGCTTCCAGAGGCTGCTCACATTCCCTGGCTCGTGGCTGCATTCCTCTGACCTCTAGTTCCATCATCACACTCTTTCTCTGACCTCTGACCCTCCCGCCTCCCTCTTGTAAGAACCCTTGTGATTACAAGGGGCCCACTCTGATAATCCAGGACAATCTTCCCATCTTGAGCTCCTTAACTTAATCACATCTGCAAAATCCTTTTCACCACGTATGGTAACATATTCACAGGATCTGGAATCAAGACGTGAACATCTTTGAGGGGCCATTATTCAGCGTCCGTCACAGAGCAGATTCTCAGCAAGGAGCTGAAGAAAGAATGAATGAGTGAGTGAATGAAGAAAGAAATCAGAGACAGAGGAAGCTTCACCCTCCCTACCCTGTGAACCCTAGCCCACCTGTGAGCATCTGACCTGGTCCCCAGGGTGATGGGATACTGCAGTGCTTCTCAGCACATCGATCCTTCAATGCAAGTGACTAGGTGCAGTGTATGTTGGGCAGGTGAGGCTCAAAACTGAGGCTCTACCAGCCAGGACGGAGCCCAGCAGGCGGCCCGCACCAAGCGCTGGGGCAGGCAGACCCGCGATCGGAAGGTGGGCTGTGAGAGGAAGACTGGGGTGCCAGATGGAGAGCTTGGTGTCTGGAGAACACACATTTTGGGGTCAAGTCCTTACTCAGCCATTTGCCAAGTGCACGAGCTTGCACAAGCCACCTCACCACTCTGCACCTCCCCAGTGACTTCATCTGCAATGTGGGATGGCAACGCCAGCCTCACCAGGTTGTCAGGTTGTCGTGAGAACCAGAGATAAGGTATGAAGTACCCAGCCCTGGAGGGATGAATGAGGGCAGGGATGGAGGGTGCAAAATGGGGAGCTGCAGCCAGGGCCTGGGCTGCGGTGGTGGGGCGGGTGCTGACTCTGCCTGGTTGGCCTGGCAATTACCCAGAGGCCCCTGGCCCCCAGCCCTGGCAGTCCTGGGCGAGAGTGAAGCAGTCCATGGCCCTTTCTCTCTGTGCAATTTGCTGACTCGCTTTACTCATTCATTACAGAGAACTGAACTCAGAGTGGGGAGGAGCCATAGGGGCCCCAATGGTCCAGAGGGCCTCCCTGTGGGCCCCAAGGTGAGGCAGAAAATACTCAGGATCTGGGTGAGGACACCTGGTCTTCGTCAGCTTTGCTGACACTTTAAGCCTCAATTTCCCCATCTGTAAGCAGAGACGATGCAATCCATCCCACCCCTCCCTTGGCCCTGGGTGGTGAGGACATGCCAGGGAGGTGAAGGGTAACACGGGAGCGGACTGGGAGGACAGAGCGGACAGAGCATGCAAGTAATAGAAAGAGGCTCTGCCTGGAGTCTTCTGACCCGGGGTTTGAAGTGAGCTTGAGAAAGGGCTGTTTGTCATTAGTTAGACTGGAGAATATTACGATAAAGACATCAGTGTTCTGTAATTAAGGATACTAGCTTGGGGCTAAATTAAATATTTACACAGCCCTCAATTATCTTCTCCCTCTCTTTAGCAGCTCCCTCCCCACGCTAAAATATTTAGCAGGGATTTCAGGAGTATTCTCAAACCCAGCTGTGGTGCAGAAAGTAACTTGAGAGTGAGGGCGATGGTGACCACTTGCTTTTAGCAGATTCCCAGATCTGTGTGTTAGAAGAAAGACATCGCACTTGAATCTTTAAAGGGCAAAAAAAACAAATCATGTAGGCTAGGTCTGACACAGGCTGGACCCAAAGGAACTTTCTAGTATTCATTCAGAAACCACCTCGAAAATAGCTGCACAACAACTTTTGAGGAGGGAGAAACTCCAGCAGGGCAGATAGCAATCTAATGCAGATTCAGCCTTTAATTCATGGAAGTCACTTGCCCTTTTAGGAGTTCACTGTTCCTACAATACCTAATAGATCTCTACATCCCTGTATTCTAATGTAGGAGATCGACTACAAGCATGCCCTATTTCCCATAAGTGGACCATTTCTCAAAGGCTCGATCCTGTGAAAGCCTCAAGATTAGCTGGCTAATGTGAATAGGAGTCATATTTTCTTTTTTTTTTTAGATATTTGTTGTTTTTTAAAAAATTAATTTATTTTATTTATTTATTTTTGGCTCTGTTGGGTCTTTGTTGCTGCGCGCAGGCTTCTCTAGTTGCGGCGAGCAGGGGCTACTCTTCGTTGTGGTGCGCAGGCTTCTCTTGTTGTGGGGAACAGGCTCTAGGCGCGTGGGCTTCAGTAGTTGTGGCACATGGGCTCAGTAGCTGTGGCTCGCGGGCTCTAGAGAGCAGGCTCAGTAGTTTGGCACACGGGCTTAGTTGCTCCACGGCATGTGGGATCTTCCCGGACCAGGGCTCAAACCCGTGTCCCCTGCATTAGCAGGTGGATTCTTTTTT
>NC_041224.1:61580011-61605542 GCF_002837175.3 Physeter macrocephalus
TCACTATCGCGGCCTCTCTTGTTGCGGAGCACAGGCTCCAGACGCGCAGGCTCAGTAGTTGTGGCTCACGAGCCTAGTTGCTCCGTGGCATGTGGGATCCTCCCAGACTAGGGCTCGAACCCGTGTCCCCTGCATTAGCAGGCAGATTCTCAACCACTGCGCCACCAGGGAAGCCCCAGGAGTCATATTTTCAATGTTACCTGTAGGATATATGCTGTGGTGAACCTCAGAGCAGATGTGCTCCAGGGAAAATTGTATATATATTTAATTTTTGGAAATTGAAATGTACCCTCTGGTTCCCAAGGAAGACTGTAGCACAGCAATTGATGGCACAAACTCTGGACCAGTCCTGAGTCCTGGCTGTGTGACCTTGTATAAGTCACTACCTCAACTTTCCAATCTATGAAATGGGGATAAAGATAGACATGGCTCTTGATGAGCATCAAATGAGATTCCGTGTCCACAGAGCTCTGGGCACCTGGCCTGTAGTAAGAGCTTGGTAAACAGTGGTTATGACTATCACTTGAAATCCTCCTGTCAAAGTGAAGCCTTTTCGCTCTGCTAATGTTTTGTGTAAATCTGGACTTCCGCGCCTTAAGCAGCCAGGTACGTCACGGGGCTCATCAGCTGTCCCGAGCTGCCCTGCCCAGCCGGTCAGCCCCCAGGAGAGCACAGGGGAGCACTTCTGCCTCCACCTCTCACAGCTCCTGAGCTGGGTGGGGACAGAGAACACAGCAAGGCTTCTCCGGCCTTTCCTGAGAACAAACTTCAAAAGATCCACACCCAGACTTTAAGAAAGCCTCAGGCCCAGTGCCAACCCCCCTCCTCCCTGGGGTCAGCACTCTGTCCCAGCCCTATTTCTAGAAGTGTCCTTGCCCATCCAGGCTGCCATTGAGGTGGCTGTGGACAGCACTGGTCACCTCCCCACCTCAGGGAGAAGACCCCAAAACAGAGGAGAGGAGGCCCTTGCCTTTGGCTGAGACCCACCTGGGTTCAGCTCTCTGCCCTGCCTTTTACTAGCCATGAACCTAGTCAGGGTGTTCCTGTTTGACCCCGCAGATATTCTTTTTTTTTTTTTTTTTTTAATAAATTTATTTATTTGTTTATTTAATTTTTGGCTGTGTTGGTTCTTTGTTGCTGCACGCGGGCTTTCTCTAGTTGTGGTGAGCGGGGGCTACTCTTCGTTGCGGTGCGTGAGCTGTTTTTTCATTGCAGTGGCTCCTCTTGTCGCAGAGCACAGTCTCTAGGAGCGCGGGCTTCAGTAGTTGTGGCACATGGGCTCAGTAGTTGTGGCTCGCGGGCTCTAGAGCGCAGGCTCAGTAGTTGTGCACGGGCTTAGTTGCTCTGCGGCATGTGGGATCTTCCCAGACCAGGGTCGAACCCGGGTCCCCTGCATTGGCAGGCAGATTCTTAACCATTACACCACCAGGGAAGTCCCCCCACAGATATTCTTATTATTGGATAAAACAATGTGCAGAGGAGGTGAGGCTCAGAGGCTGAGTAACCTGTAAGCTCTCCCTTCCTCCGTTGCCCCATAAAGCGGGCACACTGAGTTAAAGAAGGCTGCCGGGAGTGGGTGTGCAGAGACGGGGGCTCATCCACAGGTGGGGACTGCAGGATCTTACCCTGCCTGTAAAATAGCTCTACCGCCCCAGCCTGAAGGCCACCGTTTGTCTGAAACTTTAGCTTCTTTCAAATGCAAATACTTCACTGAGGCAGCCCGCATTAGGACACGGGCTCATTTACACCTGCTTTGAATAGGTGCCTTCAGGAGCCTTTCCTGATCTCAAGACTAATAATAATTACTATTATTATATACTCATACAAATATTTATTGCACAAACAATATTACAACAATACCAGAAGTTAGAAAAAGAATCACCCACAATCCCAAGTCTAGTAAATGGGCTTTTCGGTTTTCCTTCTTTTCCCCCCAATTCCCCTCCAGCCCTTGTACATGCACATATACAACTTTTTCACAGCTGGCCTCCTGCCCAGTGCAGTTTTGCACTCAACAGAGTATCATCGGCGCTCTCCCATGGTGCAACGGTCTTCACAATTAGCTTTTAAAACGGGTGCGCTGTTGCTTACCAGCGCTCTAGAGCTGCACACATAGGTTCCTTCATTTCCTGCTGTTAGAACGCTGAAACTTTGTTCAAAGAGCGTTTTCATTCTTTGAGGATTATTCCCTTAGGATGCATTCTCAGGCATGGGATTGCGGGGTTAAAGGTGATAGATATTTGTGTGGCTCTTGAAAGAGAGCTGAGTCCAGGTTTTGCCCAGAGCTTGCAGAGAGCTGGTGCCTGGGGGCTGAGAGAGAGCCGGGGGTCAGGGAGGGGTATCTCTGGGTTCACTGGGGGGGCAGTCAACACTTTGGCGGGGCGGGGGAATCCTTATAGGCCGTTAGCCGTGCAGGAGAGGCAGCAACCTCAGGCTGAGAGCAGAAGCCAGAGGCTGCCCAGAGGAGCTCCCGTCTTCCCACCCCTTCTGGAGAGCTTGGCTGCCCTCCAGCTCGGCAGCATCCAACCCCAGTGCCCCGCAGGCTCAGGGGGCTGGGAGAAGGAGAAACACAGGGAAGTGGTGAGCAACGAGAGGCCCAGAAATCAGGCAAGAAGTGCAAGTGCCATCGCTGCTGGGAAAATCCAGTGCCATCGCTGGACGCTGGAGCCGTCGGGGTGTGCTCCCCCTGCCCCCTCACACATTTATTTGTATTTATATTTGCTGCGTGCTGGGCCAACCCAGGGCACCTCGGGGCAGGACGATGACGCAGACGTGGACTTCTTGGCTCGCTAGTCACTCCAGAGTCAGGCAGCCGAGGGAGTTGCACTACCTGGGGGTCTCCACCCCGGCTGCACATCAGAATCACCTGGGGAGCTTTACAGAAGACCTCTGCCCACCGCCAGAGATTCCCATTGAACTGGTGGCTGATGCTGACATCTAGCCAGGGTTGAGAACCACTGGATCAGGTGTTACATTTTCTTGTTAGGGCATCTTTGGCTGCAGGGACAGGGACCTTCTGAGGCTAGTAGGGGAAAACGAAGGTACCTTGTGGGGTAACAATGGTGCTTGCAAGGGAGGGTGGGCTAAACCCCCTTCATAATGTCTGTGAGTGCCCTCCCCCCAAGCCACCCCAAATAAAGCCCCCACCCAACAAAAACAGCACACTTGGGACTCCCCTGAAAAGGTGAGTCCACCTCCTAACCTCCAGTCCCTGTGACTGTGATTTTACTTGGAAAAGGGGCCTTTGCAGATGTAATGAAGGATCCCGAGGTGAGATCATCCTGAATGCAATGACTGGTGTCCTTACACAAAGGGGAGAGGACACAGTGACAGAGGAGAAGGCCACGGGAAGACGGAAGCAGAGACTGGAGTGATGCTGCTACAACCCAGGAACTCCCGCAGCCACCAGAAGCTGGAAGGGATGTGGACACACCCTCCTGTGGAAGCTTCAGAGGGAGTGTAGTTCTGCTGACACCTACATCCGGGGCTTCCAGCCTCCCGGGCTGCGGGAGATTAAGCTTCTGTTGTTTGTGGTAATTTGTTACAGCAGCCCTAGGAAACTAATAACAGCACTGCCCACTTGTGTGAACGCAGTGGCTGAAAGGAATGCTCTTCGAGAAGTTCCCATCAACCACACGCTCTCCCTGAGTGGCCATTTCTGCCTCTGTGAAAGGAGGCGAATGCTTCCAGCCCTGATGAGATGATGGCCGGGAAAGGGCCTTGTCAGGAGGGCAGCTCCGACAGTGTGCGGGAGGTGCCGTGCCAGATCCGTCACTGCTGGGTGAGTCCTGGCAACTTTCCTGGCCTCAGTTTTCTCAAAGTGGAGCTGTAAGCCCTGACCTGATGACGCCATCACAGGCGAGATAAGAGTGGGAGGGGCTCTGATGGCTTAAGTTAGGGTTGGGTGCAAGGGAGCCGAGAAAGTGCAAGGGACCCACGTTCTGCTATTAAGCGGGGGTAAGGGTCTCTTTGGCACTGTTCTGCCTTCAGACAGCCTTTTGAACGAAGAGAACAGTCTGGGCCCACCCAGGAGGAGCTGGCTGGCCCCCTGAGGAGTAGGAACCTGGTTGGGAAAAGTAACTTCCTATACCTGCACCCTAAAAGCGCAGGTGCCAGGGAGGGGCAGACAGAGAGATGGGAGACTCCATGTCATACGGATGCGCGGGGCTAATCTCCCAAAAAGGATTATATGAGTTACGTTTTATAAGGTGTCTGGGGCTTCCCTGGTGGCGCAGTGGTTAAGAATCCGCCTGCCGATGCAGGGGTACACGGGTTCGAGCCCTGGTCCGGGAAGATCCCACATTCCGCGGAGCAACTAAGCCATGCGCCACAACTACTGAGCCTGCGCTCTAGAGCCCGCGAGCCACAACTACTGAGCTCACAAGCCACAGCTACCGAAGCCTGCGCACCTAGAGCCCGTGCTCCGCAACAAGAGAAGTCACCGCAATGAGAAGCCCGCACATCGCAACGAAGAGTAGCCCCCGCTCACCGCAACTAGAGAAAGCCCGCGCGCCCCAACGAAGAACCAACGCAGGCAAAACTAATTAGAAAAAAAAGAAAGAAAGAAAGAAACCCACTGAGCATTTCCCTTTATGTTGGGAGACTCTTCATCTTCCCTCTTTCGCTTCCCAAGCCACACACCAGGAGGCCTGCAGGGGGCTGGAGTCTGGTGGGGCACTGCATCTCTGTTCACCTTCCTGGTGTCTGTGTATGGCTGGGATGTGGGGGTACCTGTGCCTGCTGCAGCGCCTACAGGGTGGGGACAAGCCAGCTCTATAGGCTTCAAACAGCTCATGCCCCATTCTGTCTCAGAAGCCCCTTGCTGCCATGGGCATCAAAAGAAAGCACACACCCTTTGCCTTCCCCCTTCAAAGGCCTTCATAGCTCCTAGCTCATCTAGTCCCCCAGTACCCTTGGGAAGGCAGAGCAAGGATTAACGAGGGACCTGTCTGAGGCCACTCTGAATTCAGCATAAGCTGGGACTGGGATCCACGCTCCCTTGTCAAGCTCTGGTTTGCACAGGATGACTGCCTACCTGTTGGTACAGCCACACCACTTGCCCTTCAAGAACTTAAGTCTGAGAGGACAAGCTAGTCTAGACTGAGGGGCACACACACACCCACACACACACACACCCCTTTACAAGATATGTAGCCACAGGAAAACCTAATAAGCCGAATGCTCATAGCATGATTGAGGATCCATAGAAAGGACCTTAGCGATCATCAGCTGCAACCCACTCACTGCAAATGGGGAAACTGAGGCTCAGAAAGGGACAGAGATTTGCTCCAGGTTACAGAGCTAAATGGAGCCTAGAGCCCAGGTCTCTGGACTCCAGGTCCAGTACTCCTGCCACCGCCTGCACACCTAGCAAACAAGGCAAGGCAGGGAGAAGGAGCTCAGATAGCCTGGGGCCACGGGTGGGATGCACCTCCACTTCAGTCTGGGAGTTTTATCATCCAAAGAGTGGACTTTCCTGAGTTCCTCTGGGAGGGGGAGGGGTGAGGGCAGGAAGTAGCTGCAACCTGTTCCTTCAGCACATGGGAGTAGCCACGGAATCTGGGTGGCAGGGATGGGGGGGGTAATGTTTTTTCTTTGCCCTCTGTGTGCCTTTGACTCTTATCACCGTGTCCTCTGAGTGGCAAAGGTCCAGGCCCAGCACCTTCCAGACCTGGGGAAAGGGTGAGGGTGGCAACGCATCCTCCTGCTGGGGCACTTCCGAGACAGCTGGGTGGAACTGTTGACAGGGGCCCAGAACAGACAGGAGCCTCTCCCACGGGGGAGAGGTCATGGTCGGGTGGGGCTGCGGGCGCCCGGTTGGTTTTTTCCCTGTGCTCCACCCCATGCATTCTTCCGAAGAGCAGGCTCAGTGGCCCTGCCCTCCAGGAGGCCTCGGGGCTCCCAGGTCTCTGCCCCTGAAAGTGGGGGTGGGCAAGAAGGGCGTGGAAGGGGCAGGGAAGAGGGAGCCTATGGACACCCCCGACTCCACCTGAGCGCCGGGCTTGCTTCGCACCGCAGGTTGGCGAGTGAGGGGGCGACCCTTTGGAGGTCAAGGAGCCCGGCGTGGCTGGCACAGTGTTAGGTGCGGGCCCCACGAGGGGACCTGTGCCTTGCCTCGGCTCCTCCCCCGCCCGCACCTCCCGGCCCCGCCCCGCGCGGGAGGGGTGGGCGGGGCCCGCGGGGAAGCGCGCCGACCTCCCAGGCAGGTGCAACGCGGGCTGTCCCGTGGCTGACGCGGCCGGGAGGAGAGTTCGGGTCTCCTTCTGCCTGTGCTGCGTCCCTGCGCCCTCTCGGCTGGATGCCCGGGACACTCAGAACCCAGGTAACCGAGGGCGGGACTCCCCCGCGGCACGCGTCCTCCCGCCTCCCAGTCCACGCGCACCCCGCCTCGGCGGCCGCCCCCCAGGCTCCCCGGAGCTCGCCGGCCGCTCCCCGGGCGGCTCTTGGAAAGTTTGCGCCCGGAAGGCCGTGCACCGGACGGCGGCGAAATGCAGCCACTTTTGCCCCCGCGCCCTCCGCCCGGGAGCCGATGCGGTGGGGTGGCCGCTGCCGGTGCACGGGGTCTCCGCTGAGATCGGTTGGAAGTTTGCCTTCTCGCTTTTCCCATCCCTCACTCTTCTGAGCGTTTGTGTCCCTCTCCCGTGTCCCTCAGTTCCTTTAAAAATATGTATATATCCTTAGATGGGGACGGCAGAGTTGGTGATTTCTTAAGGGATGTTTACGTTTGTGCTTCCCGCCTCCTCCGGCCAAGATGTACGATAGGAGACTGGGCTGAGCCAGACAGGGTGCGGGTGAGGGGGCGGCCCTCTGCCGGGCGTGGGGTGGGAGGCAGGCGCCGCCTGGGCCCTGCTGAAGTGGGTGCCCAGCCACCGGGAGTTCTGGGCTTCTGGCTTGTCTCCCGCAGGTCACAGCCCGGCGGGGCATCCTCGGCTCCCCCAGCACTCCTCGAGATGAGCACTGGGGAGAGGGTGGACAGAGGCAGGCATCTAGAGCGACCTCTATAACCCTTGACGATTTGAACAGAATGGGCTTCCCCTTGCCTTGGCTGCGAGGAAGGCTCAGCTGTGTGTGGGAAAAAGGGGATGAAAGATGGTCCTAACCACGCAGAAGCAGAGAGGACAGGTGGGGGAGGTCAGAGGATCAGAGAAGAGCTAACAGCAGTCACACGGACACTTTCTTGATTTCATCCACACCCCCTCCCTAATTAACCGGTGAGGTAGTAGGTCTTATTCCATTGTTAGATGAGCAAAAAAGGTTTAATCCAAGAGGTCAAGTAACTTGCTGGAGCAGAGTGGTGGACCTGGACCACAAACCACAGTCAGATGGTTGGTTCTCCATTTTGCTGGGCCCCTGATCAGCAGGGGTTCATTTCTTCTCCCCCTCCCTTGAGTTTCTTCCCCTGAAAGGGGTAGGCCCAGAGAGTGCACCTCCAAGAAGAAATAAAATCTGGTCAGGAAGCTCCTCCAAGAGAGGGCCAGCTCCTTGCTAAGCTAGGAGGTCTGCAGGAGGTGAGGACCTGTTTTGTTCACGGCTGTAACCATAGTACCTGGCACTCGGAAGGTGCCCCACAAGAATGGAATGAATTAACCTGAAACAACGGAGACTCGTTTCCAGCTGATGGATCTTTGCCCTTGGTGAACAGAAAGGGCATTCTGGAAAGTCAGACAAGAAAGGTGCCCAATGCCATCACTGTGAGTCCTTGAAAGCCTTACCCCACTTGGTTCTTTTAAGCCAGTGAGCACATCCATAATCCCATGTGCGTTTCTAGACAGCCAGGCTTTCACCTTACCCCCAATCTACTTCTTGTCAGGCTAGGAGAAGCACCAGGAAGTGGGTTCCATGCCCAACTTGGCCCTGCTCTAGGTTGGAGGCAGAGGACGCTTGGCCCATCTATACCAAAGTCTACCCATCTCTCCAGGAAATCTTATTTGGAAACTCTAATCTTCATTGCCTCTTCTCTGATCCTTCCATGGGGCAACCATGGATTCAGGTTGGATCCATGGATTCATGGATTCAGGGAAGAGGACTTGCTTTTCTGAGCCTCAATTGCCTCATCTGTAAAATGGGGACAATAGAATCTGCATGGCTTTACACGAGAGTGTGTGGTCTAAAGCGCTCTGCAAGCTGCAAAGCAGACTGTGAGAGATGATTTTTCTTTCCTCACGTTTGTTAGCCTTACCTCCCCAGGTGGGCTGTAAGTTCCTTCTGGGAACTGATCACACATCTTGGTATCCCTCTGAGAGCTCTCCTCATTGTGAGCATACAGTAGGTTCACAGGAATGAAAGAGGAATTGCTAAAATTGGTGAAAAATTCACCCCTGCCCCCATGTAAGGAGAGGGGATACTCTACAATACAGGGGAGGATCTAGGAGGGACAGGAGGGGTCTGAGATCCAAGACCAGGAACGAGTGGGAAGGCAGGACGTAGCAGACTTTCCATGGCAGTGCCCCGAAGATTTTTGAGGCTCTGCCAGGAACCTTATAACCTTGGACTCCTTAGCAGATGTGGTGTCTGCTTTGGCCTGAGGACAGGCCAGGACACCCAGAGTTGGCCAGTTCTGCTCCTTGGGGGAGACCACTGAGAACATAGCTGGGATTCAAGCCCCTGCACATCCCCACCCCCATTCCCCACCCACACACACACCATCTGTTCCTCCCCAGGGGTTTGTGCACACATAGGGCTCACCCAGCTTCCTACTGCCTGTTCCTGGCTCTTAACAAGAACCCAGTGGAGTAAGACCTTTCGACGCAGAATATCTCAGCTGGAATAAACCTTAGAGGTCATATCTCTACACACCTTCCCTGCTTTACTTTCCATGGCACATATCACCATCTAACATCCTGTATATTAAGAATATTGAAGAATCTTGTTTCTTGGCTGTCTTCCCTGTTAGAGTATCAGCTCCATGAGGGCAGGGCTTTCCATCTGTTTTATTCTGCTCTATTCCCAGGAGTCAGAGCAGTGCCTGGTGTGTAGTCGGTGCTTAGTTAATATGCGTTGAGTAAATGAATACTCCAGGCCACCCTTCCTCATTGTACAGTTGGGGAGACTGAGGCCCAGAGATAGGAGTGACCTCTTGAAGACAGAGCTGGAGCTTTTCTTGATTGGACTCGTGTTAATTCTAAGCTGGGTCTCTGTCCCCTGCACCAGGTTGCTAGGGGTGTTTAGGAGCTGCCTTGGAAAGAACCTTCAGACCAGCTGCCTCTAGTTACTCAGAGGGGCAGCTCCTAGCTGAACAGATCACCATCCACATAGAGTGATTTGAGAGAGCAAAGGGGGAGTGCTCCCGATTAGACCCCCATCCCCCAAAGAAACCTCCTAATGCTGCTTTCCAAAGGTGGTTGGTGCCTCTATTAGTGGTGAAAACAGTGCCGTGTCCAGGCACGCTTTTCAAATTCCCCGGGGCACTGGACAACCCAGGCGGACAAGCCAAGTCTCTGGCAGCCCTGGGGAAAGAGGTGGAGCTTCAGATCTACTGGGCCAAGGATAACAAACCAGTTTGAGAAGACGCAACCAGATGTGTGGGCCAAGAAGAATGAAGACATTATTCTGCCCAAGGCGCAGAAGAAGGTGGGGGGCTCTGAGGCCTCACTTAGGAATCTGATGAGTGGTTTTCTGGAGGCCCCAAGAGCTTGAAATTCTGAGGCACTGTGTCAGGACAAGGAGGATGGAGAAGCCTTGCGTGTGTGTATGGGCGGGGGGATAGGGTAGAAGCTGGAACTGTCTATGGGATAGAAAATATGGGAGACACATCCACAAACACCAGCAACTTCAGTCTCCCTCCCCACCCCATCATTCTGCTGGCCACTGTTGTTTCTGTAAAGGACTTTTGTCTGTGTTCTAAGGGAGAACTCTAGGCCATGTGGAATTGATTGGAGGAAAAGATACCTATGGCAAGAAGACCTCCCAAAGAGGCTATTGCAGGAACAAAGACAGGAGATGGGGTCCCTGGAGGTGGCTTTCCTCCTCACACTCACTGGGAATGTAGACGCTTCCTTCTTTCCTAACTGCTTGGAGGAGCAGGGTTACATTTTTTTTTTTTTAATTTATGTATGTATGTATGTATGGCTGCGTTGGGTCTTCGTTGCTGCGCGCGGGCTTTCTCTAGTTGCGGTGAGCGGGGGCTACTCTTTGTTGCCCTGCGCAGGCTTCTCATCGCGGTGGCTTGTCTTTGTTGCGGAGCACGGGCTCTAGAGCGCAGGCTCAGTAGTTGTGGTGCACGGGCTTAGTTGCTCCGTGGCATGTGGGATCTTCCCGGACCAGGGCTCGAACCCGTGTCCCCTGCACTGGCATGCGGATTCTTAACTGCTGCACCACCAGGGAAGTCCCCTGAGTTACATTTTTAATAATAGTAATAAGGATGCAATAAATGCTAGTTGGATGCCAGGCACTGTTCTAAGCACTTTACTTGTACTAGGTAGTCCTTACAACAGCCATGAGGTTGAAACCATATCATCTCCATTTTACAGATGAGGAAACTGAGCCTCAGAAAGGTGGCATAACTTTGCCCAAGATGACTTGCAGGGAGAGGGGCACCAGAATTAGTCTGGCTCCAGACCCTGCAGCCTTCGCCTCCATGCTGTGCTGCTTCAGTCAGCCAAATAGGCCACACAGACAGGACAAAGAGCCTGGAGGCCAGGGTGGTCGGCACACATGTGGAGACAGGGGAAGCAGCTCCTGTGCAGGCCCCCCCATTAGATCCATAGGGAACTTTGGTGTTTTCCCTGCTATTGACCCCCAAATCTTCTCCCATTGGCATTGTGGTTTGCCAAATTAAGAGCTGAAATTGATGTTGGGAGAGAGACTCCAGAAGTTGGGCTTTGAAGGATGCGTAGGAGTTTACCAACGTGTTGGGAAAACTGGGGAGGAAGGGAGGCAGGGCAGGTGGAGCGAACAATGATAATGCTTTGCCTGAAGAAATGAGTCCATAATAGTGACTCGTCCTGGGCTTCCCTGGTGGTGCAGTAGTTAAGAACACCTGCCAATGCAAGGGACACAGGTTCTATCCCTGGTCTGGGAAGATCCCACATGCCGCGGAGCAACCAAGCCTGTGTACCACAACTACTCTGGGCTTCCCTGGTGGTGCAGTAGTTAAGAACACCTGCCAATGCAAGGGACACAGGTTCTATCCCTGGTCTGGGAAGATCCCACATGCTGCGGAGCAACCAAGCCTGTGTACCACAACTACTGAGCCTGAGCTCTAGAGCCTGCGAGCCACAACTACTGAGCCTGCGTGCCACATCTATTGAAGCCTGCATGCCTAGAGCCCGTGCTCCGCAACAAGAGAAGCCACCGCAGTGAGAAGCCCGCGCACCACGAGGAGTGGCCCCTGCTCGCCACAATTAGAGAAAGCCTGCACACAGCAACGAAGACCCAACACAGCCAAAAAAAAAAAAAAAAAGTGACTCGTCCTGTGTCTGAGGCCACTGTAGCTCCCCTCACCCCATTCTTGTCCCCCAACCACTCCTTATGGGCTCCCTTCCTGTGAAGAGGGGAGACCCTGACATGAGACATAGCTTATGCATTCCTGTCCCTTACCTCCTTTATTACCACCATCACTGCAAGGCTGGTGGCTTTCAGCAACAGTAGATGGAAAAGTATGCCTGTTGTGACGTGACGTGAATCAGTCCTTCATAAATAATGGGGTTGCATTGTCAGTGCTAATGCCTGGACCTGTGCCCTAGTGTCTGGTCCACGGTGGGAGACATAGTGTTGGCTCCTGAGGGAAAAGGACAAGGGTGACTCTAGGTGTTAATTCTGAAATTGTGCAGGATGGCAGCAAGGAGCCAACAGGTGTGAGAGATAACAGTCATTTTTGGCAGCTAGGGAAGAAGACAGCATTCCCCCAAAGCAGTGATCCTAGCTGTGATTTCTGCCCCTGCCCTGTCCTCTAACCCAGGGTTTATCTTACAGAGTTGTCCTTTCTTCCATCCTTGACACCGGGCTAGGACCACCCACAGAGAGCTCTGTGGGGAACTTGCGTGATGAATTTTGCCTAAGCCTCAAATGGGCATCTTGCCGGGATACACTGTAGCCCCTTAAGACATTCTTCCTCTTTGATTACGTGGGAGCCCTGTGGTCAGGATGGCTTTGGTGGGATGCATTTGGAGCCAGCCAGAGGCACAGAGCCCAGCCATCACGGGTGTCTAGATCCCAGGGGCCTGAATTCGGCCACTTAGCCAGCTTGCCACCGGTCTTTGAGTTGGTCACTGGAGTCTGGGGAGCTGAAGGCCTGGTGTGGCAGGTGGGGAGCCCTGGATTCTAATTTATATATATATATATATATATATATATATATACTTTTTTTTTTTTTTTTGTCGGTGTTGCGTGGCATTCGGGATCTTAGTTCCCCTACCAGAGATTGAACCCCGGCCCCCTGCAGCAGAAGCTTGGAGTCTTAACCACTGGACCGCCAGGGAAGTCCCCCTGGATTCTAATTCTGACACGATCTAACGCACAGTATGACTTTGGCCCTGTCCCTTCCTGGGCCCCAGTTTTCTCATCTGTAGAAGAGACAGCTTGGCTGAGATCAGGGACTGTTGACCTTTTGGACCAGATACTTCTTTGCTGCAGGGCTGTCCTGCGTTTTGTAGGATGTTCCGGCAGCAGCCCTGGCCTCTACCCACTAGATGCCAGTAACACCACCTCTCACTTCTCTCCTGGCAAACAGCAATGTCTCCAGACATTGCCAAACAACTGCGGTGGGCAGAATCGTCTCTGGTTGAGAACCACAGGGTTAGATGATCTCTGAAGACCCTCCCAGTGATTACTCTCAGGACCAGGAAGACACTTTTCTCTTTCATCCCGTTTTGGAGATGTTGACTGTGTGAGAACCAGGAGCCTGTGCATGGGGTCTCCTAAGGCTTACAGGGTAGGATGTGAGCTATGAGAACAGGAAAGGCTCTGGGCCCACTGGGCCTCTTGCTGAGAGCCAAGGCCAAGGTCTCTTTGCCTCCCAGGCCTTGGGTTACATAAGAAGGTGGGGGGCGGGGGAAGCAGGCCTGTGGTTGGCCCAGGCACTAAGGTCAGCAGCCTTCCAGCCAGTGACTAATCATCTCTACATGCCCTAAGGACTTAGCTCCTCCATGGTCCCCTCTCCCACTGCTCTGGGAGGGGACACAGGAAGTGAATCAGCCCACCCGCAGTGCAGAGGAAGGGGAAGGTGGAGCACAGCAGTGTAGACCCAAGGGCCACACACCCTTACCCCAACCCATCCCTGGTTTTATTTTGTTTATTCCTCCCAAGTTAGTTGTTTATTAACCGTCCATGGAAGCCCCTTCTGACCTTGTTGCTTAATGGAAGGGCGAAGATTTATCTCCTCCAGGAATGGGAGGAGTTTGTGAATGAATCTTGGAAGTAAATCACTGTTCTGAGGAAAACAGGCTCAGAAATTTGGGGTAGTGTTAACCCAAAATGATCTGTTTGGGTTATTTATTCTTCTAGTTCTCATTGAAGGACAAGAGACTGCTCTAGATGGCAGGTTAGATGCTGAGGAAGGAGCAGGGAGTCAGACAAGCCCCCTGCCTCAGAACCCTGCAGTCTGGGAGGACAGAGGTCAGTCTGTAATTGCAGTGCCCAGAGGAGAGTCTGGTCAGCTCCACCCAGGGTGTGAGGTAGGGAATTGGGGATGGCGGGTGGGGCCGTGCATGGGTTTTTTTTTGGGAGGTAATGGTAGCGTGCAGAGGGTTTCAACGAGGAGAGCTGGGTTTGGGTTTTGGTTTTTGCCTTTTTTATTGTGGTGAAATATACATAACATACAATTTACCGTTTTAATCATTTCAAAGTATACAGTTCAGTGCCATCAAGGACATTCACACCGTCGTACAACCATCACCACCATCCAGCTCCGGAATTCTTTGCACTTTACAAAACCAAAACTCCATACCCGTTAACTCCCCTTTCCCCTCTCCCCTCAGCCCCTGGTGACCACCATGCTTCTTTCTGTCTCTGTGAATTTGACTATTCTGGGTACCTCACCTAAGCAGAGTCTTACAACATGTGAGTTTCTGTGTCTGGCTTCTTTCACTTAGCATGATGTTTAAAGGTTTATCAGTGTTGTGGTATACATCAGAATTTCCTTCCTTTTGAAGGCTGAATAATATTCCAGTGTGTGGCTATCCCACATTTTGTTTATCCATCCATCTGTCGATGGAAACGGGTTGCTTCCACCTTTTGGCTGTTGTCAGTAGTGCTGCTATGAACATGGGTGTACAAATATCTGTTTGGATCCCTGCTTTCAGTTCTTTGGGGTGTATTCCCAGAAGTGGAATTGCTGGATCATATGGAAATTCTGTGTTTCATTTTTTGAAGGACCACCATACCGTTGAGGAATAGGTGTTGGAACTAGATCTTAAGGATGAACATGAGCTCTCCAGGCCTCTAGGTAGAGGAAGAGGGAGGAAAGGGGGAGGGGGCGGAGGGAGGGCAGGGGAGGAGAGAGCCTGGACTGCGGCAGGAGACAAGTGGCACAGTGGTGTTTGTGCTTGGGGCTGGAGATGGGGCCCTGGACGGGTAGAGTGTGAAGGGTCTTGGACCAGGCGAGGAACTTGGGCTCCACGCTGTAGGCAGTGAGAAGCACTGAAGGGGGTTTTAATCAGGAAGTGATACAGGCCTATTATCATCTTAGATGGACAGAGCTGGGAGTGATGTCACAGATGGTCTGGGAGGGAAAGAGGCTTAAGGCAAGAACCAAGTGGGAGAAAATTGGGTGACACTGGAGCCTCGTGGTTGGGGGCGGGTGTAGGGAGCAGGTCTGGAGGGTGGGTGCCCTGCACAGGGTGCCCAGGTTTGTGCTTTGGTGCTGGGTGAGTGGTGGTGAGGCTGCTGCTAAGCTTATAGGAGGAGCAGCCAGTTTGACAAGATGATGAGGGCATATCCATCGGCTTGAAGGGGCCATGGAGCCACCTGGGTAGAGACAGGATTTGAGGGCTGCACAAAGCTGGGCAGAGCTATGTTCTGTGGAATAGGGGGAGAAGCTGGTCCAGGGCAGGGAAAGGACCGCCATCAGATGGCACAGAGGACCCAGCGGAGTTGGAGGCCAGGACACAGGGAGGCCTCTTCTCAGTACCGCTCAGTCCCTGCCCTGCATATTTCATCTCGATCCACACATTTTCACTGCCAAGCTCAAGGCTCTGAGCTTGAGGCTGGGCACGGGAGGTGGAGATACAGAGATAAACCCAAGCCAGTGACTTTAATTCATTTATTCATCCCATAAAGCTTAGAAAATGGAACTTGGCCAATACCTTTGCACAGTTAAATATTGACACAATTGGGATAGGTGCTATGCAGGAGAAATGGAGCATGTTATGAAAGTGTGTCAGGGGACGTGCCTAATCTAGGGCAGGGTTTCTCACATCGGCACTCTTGACGTTCTGGATCAGGTAATTCTTTGTCGTGGGGTCTGTCCTGTGTGTTGCAGGATGTTTAGTAGCTTCCCTGGTCTCCACCCACGCAATGCCAGTAAGTAGCCACACACAGCCCACCCCCAGTTGTGATCAACAAAAATGTCTCTAGACATTGCCAAATGTCCCCTGGGAGGCAAAATCACCCTCAGCTGAGAGCCATTTGCCTAGGTGCCAGGAGAGACTTCTTGAGAGAATGATGGTAATCTGAGTTCTAGAAGTTAGATAAGAATCAAGGTAAAGCAGGGGTGGGGAGTGGAGGGGAATGTTCGGGGCACAGGTAACTGTGTGCAGAGGTCCTGAGGTGGGAAGGAGTGAGGAGGCTGGGGGAGCCGATGAGGAAGGCTTCCATTAGGTGGGCAGCGGTGGGGCCAGGGAAGAGCGGATGGATTCAGGGATACTCAGGAGGGAACACAGGCAAGGGAGCCTCCTGGGTGTGGAGGATGAAAGTGGCTGGAAGCTGGCAAGTTACATTTTGGGCCTGTTGGGTGAGCGATACCTGGGAGTCATCCAGGTGGGGCCCTGCGCTCAAAAGAGAGGTCCTGCTGGAGATGCACTTTTGGGAGTGACATGCGTGTAAATGATGAGCTTAGCCTTGGGTAGACCAGATGGCCCAGGGGGAGTGTGTGGACCAAGAAGAGAAGAGCAGAGAGGAGGGCCTAGAAGTGAGCTCCAGGGGTGCCAGCATTCAGAGGCGTAGCGTTGGGAGGTGTCCCAGAGAGGGAGCAGGGAACCCGGGGAGCCCTGTGCTGGAGGAGCCCGAGGATGCTGAAGGATGGGGGCCTGGCCCGCAGTGAAGTCTCTGGAGCCTTCAGGTAAGATGAGAACTGGGAAGTGGCCGCTGGATTTAGAGTCCGGTGGCTGCCACGGGGGAGGTCAGCCTAGGGTCGCTGAGGAAGGGGCAGGAGGGGAGGGAGGGGGCTGGTAGACAGCTTTTCCAAACCTGTGTCAGAAGAAGGTGAGGAGAGAGCATGGAAATCAGAAGGGAAGTGCGTTAGGGAGGGTTTTGTTTTATTTGTTTAATCTTCCTTGTTTTGCCCCCACCCTCCCTTTTTTTTCCTTAGAAAATAAAAGTACATGGTTCAGAATTCAAAAATTGTGAAGATTTCGCTGTGAAAAAGTCTCCACCCTCATCTCCCTTGGCCTCCCAGTGCCCTGCCCTCCTCGGAGGCAACTTTACCACTTTATTAACATATTCTTCCAGAGATATTTCATGCACAGATCAGTAAATGCATATGTAGTCTTTCCCTCCACATGGTAGCAATACTATATGTATTCTTCTACCCCTGATTTGGTCTTTTTCCACTTAGCTCTCTTGAGAAGCTTCCAGATCAGTACATGGAGAGCTTCTTCATTCTCCTTTACAGCTATATGATGTTCCATGATATGGATGGCACGTAATTTATTTAACAAATCTCCTGTTTGGGGACATCACAGTGTCTCACTGAATCTCCTTGTGCTTCAGTCATTTTGCAGTGTTGGTGGGTGCATGTGGGGAAACGTCCCAGAAATGGAATTGGTGAGTCGGATGGTTTGTATTTGGAAAGATATCAGCAGGTTGCTCTCCATAGAATTTATAAGAATGTACACTCCTACCAGTAGTGTGCAAGGACGCTCATTTTTCTACAACCTCCGAAATAGAGTGTTACCAACTTACTGATGTTTACCAATCTGGAAGACAAAGATAGTTTTTTTTGTTTGTTTTATTTATTTATTTATTTATTTTCGGCTGCGTTGGGTCTTCGTTGCTGTGTGCAGGCTTTCTTTAGTTGCGGCGAGCGGGGGCTACTCTTTATTGCGGTGTGCGGGCTTCTCATTGCAGTGGCTTCTCTTGTTGCGGAGCACGGGCTCTAGGCGTGCGGGCTTCAGTAGTTGTGGCATGTGGACTCAGTAGTTGTGGCTCGCGGGCTCTAGAGCGCAGGCTCAGTAGTTGCGGCGCACAGACCTAGTTGCTCCACGGCATGTGGGATCTTCCCCGACCAGGAATCGAACCCGTGTCCCCTGCATCGGCAGGTGGATTCTTAACTACTGTGCCACTCAGGGAAGTCCCAAAGATAGTTTCTTGATGTAGTTTTAATTTGCATTTTTCTTGCTCTGAGTAAGGTTGAACATGTTTTCATAGATAGAAGAGCCATGTGTATTTCCATTTCTATGAACTGTCTATTCATATGTTTTGCCCATTTTCTATGAGGTTGTTGGCCCTTTTCTCATTGAATTAGAGGTGATCTTTGTGTATTAGGGGAAACTAGTCTTTTGTTGGGAATGTAATTTACAAGCATTTTTCCCCCCAGTTAATCAAGGAAGTTTTTTGTTTGGTTTTGTTTTTGCTGTTGCTGCTATGTTTTCAGAATTATGAATGCTGATGGGAGAGATTTGCTGGGGTGTGGGGGTCCCTGGCTCAGGGGTCCCTGAGGGAGCATTGGAGTGGGTTCCAGATTGAGACCAGGATGGGAAACACCTCTGCTGTGTAACAGGCGGAAGGGCAGGTGGGAGGCCGGTGCCGGTGCCAGGGGGTTGGTGGCAGTGAGTTTCGAGAGCAAGGGCAGATAGCTGGGTTTGTCCAGGCATGGGATTGTGTTAACAAGTTATCAGAAAGTTAGAGGGCAGGAGAACTACTGTATTAACGAGAGAGTGATCAGATTAATGAACGCTGACACCAGAGCAAGATGAGGGGAAGTGAGTGGATGGGTGTTCTGTGTTTTCTTAGATAGGGTACTTGTCTGTTTGGCACGCAGTAATCACCAGGCCAGGCTAACGGCCAACGTGGTTACATTTCCCCTGCGATCAGACCCCATACTCTGAATCCCCTGCTTATCTCACTCTGTCACAAGCCAATATTTCCCCTGCCCTAAAGCAATCCAGTGCCAGGTACCAGACAACTGGGGAGAGCCCCGATGCTGCAGAGGCCACTGGAACTATACAAACCAGCCAATCCCAAGCTGCTTTGCCATGCCTTTCCCATTGGAAACCCCAACAGAGGCTCTGGCCTTAGGCCTTCCCCTTGCCCCTGCTTCTGCCTCTTGACCAAAGCCTAGTGCTTCCCTTGTGGTCCTGTGTGCTGTGAGGTGTCCCCTTCTCTTGGGAAATGTAAGTAATACGTTCTTCTTTCAACGTCATTAGCCTCTCCGTGCGCCATTCAGACACCTCCGTAAATTAAAATCCTATGGGTACAGTTAAGACAAGGGGGACCCTTGGACGGGACAGAGTGTGAGGGTGAGTAAACTGCAGGTCCCAGTGGGGCTCCAGAGCTGTCACCGTGTGAGTGGTTAAATAAGCAGGCTCTCAGGGTGGACTTCCTGGAGGAGGTGGCTGGAGATGAGGAGAGGCTTTGTGGTGGGAAGGGCAGGAGCACAGACTGGGAGGCATAGGGAACTGTGTGTGTGGGGCCAAGGGGGCGGGCGGCCGGGGTGATCAGAACTGGGAAGCTGGAGGAAAATATACAAAGAGGAGGTGAATCTGACCGTGTACGGGGAAGGAGGGAGCCGTGGGGTCAAAGACGCAGCCTGGGTCCTGTGGATGGTTCTTGAAGACAGTGTTTAAATTCCCAGTGTTAATTCCCTTTGTGAGTTCAGGGTGGGGCTGTGGAGCTGCAGATGATGAAGGACCTGGAAATGACATGGGTCTAACCCAGCTCTGGCTTTTTGATGTCGCGTTAACAAAACCCTGTCCCTGGATGAACTCAGCTATCCGCCTTCACTCCCGCAGCTTGCCCCCTCTCACCCCTGTCTGCCTGTGCTACCGCAGAGGTGTTCCCCTCCTGTCTCAAGTATCCCCACCATTTGGTGCTTTCTGCCTCCCCCATGAAAGTTCCCTCCGGGAGCCTCCTTCCTCCAGGATCAGATGCTCATCCCTGGCAGCTGGTTCTTCTAGTGGCATTGGGTTTGAGAGAAGAATTCTTGAAGATCAAAAAGTCTTCAAAACATGGAGAATAGAGCAGTAATGGTAGAACGGTCGGTATTGGAGCTGGGGACCCTGGTCCACACGGCCTCAAATCACACAGAATGTGTGTATGTGTGTATGTATGTGTGCGTGTGTGCGCGCGTGTGTGTGCGCGCGTGCGTGCGTGTGTGTGCGTGCGTGTGCGTGTGTGGGCGCGCGTGTGTGTGTGTGCGCGCACGCTGGGGGAGGATTTGCCCCTTCTAGTAATGCTGGTCTACCTCCCAGTCTTGTGTGCTCTAAGTCAATAAATCCACCAGAAATTCACAAACACATGCACACTTGGCAATCACTCATGCCACCCTACGATTTTTCTTTTATTGTTGCCTCCGGAGTTATTTGCCTTTTTGAGAGTGGAATTTGTGGGGAAATAACCTCACATTCAGCTAGTGTTTACCTAGTTCCCCTGAACTCTGAACTGGGCTGGGCGTTGTGGGTCTTACAGGTTTGTTGCGTTTGTTCTGCTTCCCCGGAAAAGGCACGGTGTCCCCTTCTCCAATATGCTCTGTCGCCCCAGATGCCAGTGCAGAGAATGAAGGGAAACCAGCTGGGCTGTGGTTGGCAGAGATGACTTCTAGAAGGAGGAAGAGCTCGAGCAGACAGTGGGTCTCCTCGAAGGGGAAGGAGGCAGCAGGAGCCCGGTGAGGCCAGGTGAGGCCAGGTGTTCCCCGGGGAGGTTGAGCATCAGGCCCCCTGGGGCACAGGAGGACGGGTGATGGCTGCCCTGGGGGCGACAGGTGAGCCCCTGGGAAGGGATGGGGCAGGAGACGGGACAGGAGACGGGACTGGGGGGGAGGAGGAGAGCCCCTCTGCGCTCTGTCAGCAGTGTCGCCTCTCTGCCGGGAGGGGAGCCCTTGGGGGCTGCCGGCTGGACGGACTGTGACCTTGCACTTCTGTGAGGGACAGTGAGGCTTTGAAAATGCTTCCAGCTGGGCGGTTGTTGTCCCCTCAAGCATCCTTCAGTGGCCCTCAGGGCAGGAAACAAGTGTTTCCCCAGATCAGGACCCAGTAATGCTTCTCGCTGGGGTCCTTTCTCGTGATGGGTGGAGCTGCGGAGCAGCAGCTTTGAGAAGGGTGCCAGTAGTGGGGGAGGGGGGGGTCCGTTTCTGAAATATGGGACGTCAGTGGTTTATTTCTTAGATGCTTTTGGTACACATCCTCTCTAGAACCTGACCGATGCTTTAAGAAAAGTTTGATTTAAAAAAGCAATTGTGTGAAGGATGACGAAACCTCTGGCTTAAGCATGAGGCAGGGCGGGGCGGGGGGGTGGGATTCGGGAAGAAGGGAAAGTGGCTCTTCCCCTCCTCCCTCCCCACTCTTGGTCTGGTTTGGTTTAATCTTCACCGTCCTCCCAGGGACAGTTCCTCCGAGTCCGGCAGGTGCCCAGCTGCTAGAATGTTGCTTCTAGGTTGCCCCTTAGCAAGGCTGGGGGCTTCTGGACTTACCCTAGGATCACCGTGCTGGGTGACCCTGAGCAGGCCTCCTAACATCTCTGGGCCCCGGTTTAACACCTGGCTTCTCTTCTGAAAGCATCAGTTTTGTCCTTTAGGTACCTTTTAGTCTCTTTCTACTGATCAAGTCTTTGCTTACCACCCTTCAGATTTCCATCAGGGCCTGAAAGAACATAAGGGGAGTCTGAGGAAGTGAATTCCAGTGGTCAGGCTCTCACGGGCAGTGGGCCAGGGAGGGAGGGGAAGGGAAAGGGATGCAGCCTCTGCCCGGGCCTCCACCCCACTGACCTGGGTGTGCTATGAATACCCCTCCTTGTTCGAAGGCCTCAGATTTGACTTTCAAAGGGAAAACGCCTGTCCTGATAAAGTGGGCCTTGTTCCATGCAAATCAGCTTTGTTCGGGCTCCCGGGCTCAGTTCGTGTGTCCCGCCGGTGTGAGGAGGACAGAGGCTGGGCAGGGTCTCTGTGGGGCTAGATGATCCCTGCTTTGGGAGAGCCAAAGGGTTTCACACACTTGGTGGTGCCCAGCTGTGCCTTCACGCTGTTCCGCTGGCGCCTCCTGGTACTGGCAGGTATCACCACCTCCGCTTTCTCACACTGGGATGTGGAAACTGAGGCACAGAAGGTCACGCAGCTCATGCGGGGTCACCCGGGCCACCCAGGGCAGCTCAGTCAGACTTGACCAGGTCTTCTGACTCCTTGTCCAGTGCTCTCTTCCCACAAACTGTTTATGATGGACACTACACAGCTGGGTTCTCTGCC
The DNA here is from genome assembly GCF_002837175.3 of Physeter macrocephalus. Classification (NCBI taxonomy): domain Eukaryota; kingdom Metazoa; phylum Chordata; class Mammalia; order Artiodactyla; family Physeteridae; genus Physeter; species Physeter macrocephalus. Next base: position 61,601,562 of record NC_041224.1, read on the forward strand.
CCTTCGTTTCACCCCTCATGCTCGGATTTATCCCCCTGAAATGCCAACTGCCACCAGTTAGCGTAGAAATGAATTCACTTTGTGCAGGAAGGAAGATCAGGGACTCGGCATGAAAAGTAAGAGGGAAAAAAATTCCTCCGATAATTTCCGCTACTCCCCATGACACCTCTCCTCTCCCCAAAGTATCAGCATGTTCCTCAGGCCCTTCCTTAAAGGCCCAAAGAAATGAATCTCTAATGGTAAAATTTCTAGCCTCACAGTATGGAGGTGGCCCTTGACTCAAACTACAGAGGTGACCATTTTTCCACCTCCTTATGTAGATGCCAGTCCAGTCTGACATTCCTGAGCCAAGAAATAAAGGGACCTATCTCCAGGCGTGTTTCCACCTTGCTGGTACTTCCTGCTTCCCAGTGCTCTGTGGGACACTGTGGGGACGTGATTGGGAGAGGTGTTTTAATCATGGAAATGATTTTTTCCTTTCTCACTTTTCATACAGAGGCCCAGCTTTCCATGTCTGGGCAGAGTGAATCACTGTCCACAGAAACCAGCGACAGTTGGGGCTTTGGGGGGCAGGAAGGGATGGCCAGGGATGGCTACAGCCAGAGTCCACACCCACTGTCGCCTGCTTGCTGATCCCACGCTGCTGCCTCTGGTGGGCCCTCTCGGGTTCTGGGCCAGCCTCCGGGCAGGGGTGCAAGCCAGCCTGGAGCCTCAGAGGTGGTCTGGCAGCAGAGGCTCAGGCAGGGCAGGGTTAACTGTTTACAACTTCCTGAGCTCTGGCTGCTCCTTCTTGGGGGCTGATTTGAAGGCACCTATTATTCTCATTCTTCATGGGGTTTTGAATAATGCATTTTTCCTCAGCCCTTAAAAAAAAAAGCCTGTGCTTAATAATACTAGAGTAATGACCTTGTGTCACACTTCAGCCACTGGGGCTCTTAATCCACCGCTGCATTCAAATATTGTGAAATGTGTTGCTTCTGACATTGGTTAGCAGGAAAAATACCGTGCCAGCGAGGAGGAAGGAGGATCTGTTTTGTGGTCTACCTGGTAGCCTGCGGCAGCCCAGCAGAAGAACATCCTCTGTCATAACAATGTTGTACGGGCAGGTGACTTTCTGCACGCCTGCTGTGCATGAGGGCCTTACACATGGGCTCTTGTTAATGCTCGAGACAGACCAATGGCGTAGTCACTCTGGGGATTATAAAAGCACCCACCCGGAGGCAGATTGTGAAAATTCAGTGGGGTGTAAAATGCCCATAAGGGTCTTGGAATAGACCAAGTGCTCAGAAAGAGGGATTTCAAATCAGTGCTATCATCGCCATTTACAGAGGAGGAAAGTGAGGCCTAGAGAGACCTCAGGACTCAAAGCCAGGTCCACCTGACTCCAGGGCCCAGACTCACTCATCACCGATGGGAATAATTGTATGTTACAGAGCTGCCCCCCCTGCCCCCCACCATCTGAACTTCTCATTGGCTATGGGGCCACTTGTAAAGTCATGTGGGCCCTGTGTCCTTCCCCTGACCCCTCTGGGCCCCATGTCCTTCTCTGACCCCCAATGTCCTCTAGTCTCCGCTGAAGGTCTGGGCACATGCCAGTCCCCTGCCAGGTCCATGTGACCTCCTTCCTCCTGCCAGCTTACACCTCCCTGGCTCCTTGGCTTCCCCTGACCATTTCCCCCTTGCTTGTGGGGTGTGTTCTTTGGGTAATAATTACATGAAATGGCTCACTTGCTAGTTAGATCAGTAAATAATTCCCCCCAGTCCTAGTGGATGAAGCTCAGAGTTAATGATTGCCAGGAAAGCTTCTCAGGATGCAGATCATCTGAGGAGGTCACGCTGAGCTTGACGGCTGGGAGGAGGGGTGCACCCAGGGGCTCCTGTGCCCCTCTCCCTGCCCCCTGCCGTCCTCCCATCTCTTGTGTCTGAATTCAGCACCAGCAGGCCTCCCTGTTCGCAGCCAGCCCATTTCCCCGCGCGGGGTCTTTGCTCTAAAGCTTGTCTCCTTTCCCCTCCTCTCTGCCGGAGCAAGTACTCCCCCTCATATGGGGTCCACTTCTAGCGCTGCCCGCCCCCCCAAGGGGCCTTCACTGACTGTCCTGACATCCTTGCTCTGGGCCCCGTGCGGTCGGCCGTGCTTTCCTCTACCCTGCTCACCAGGGACCTGGGGTTGCAGCACCTGCTCACCGAGCGATGTGGATTCGAACCTAAGCTCCTTCAGTGCACGGTGGATTCTGGGCCACGTGAAGGTGACCGATCCCAGGAGCTCAGGGCAGTTGCTTCCCCCCTGGGCCATGCGTGGGAATCCCCACCGGCGCTTGATACTGGGGATGATTCCCAGGCTCCCGCACTGGGGCTTCTGATTGAAAAAGCATGAGGTGGACTCACCCAGTAGGTTCTGCATTCACGGCCCCTGGGTTATTTGGATGCACGGTTGGGTTTGGGACTTACTGCTAGAGTGCTTTTCCAGGTTCCTGCCTCTATCCCTAACTTCACCCCCTCCCCAGAGTTAGCACCCCAGACCCCACCTGGACAGTTTCCGGGTGGGGAGCTCTGCCCATAGAGCAGCCCTTCCTCGTTGGGGGACAGTGCCTCTCTGTGGCTTGAGCTGATGCCTGCCTCCCAGAAGCTCCCATCTGGGGGGGCGGGGGTGTCTTGGTTCTGCATGGCCTCCTCCAGGCTTCCAGGGCTGCTCCCCCAGGATGTGGGAAGGCGGTCACCCTTGCCCAGAGCCCTCACTGGGTCTCCCTGCCTTCCTTCCTCCTGTGGTCTGGGCTCCGTCTCACAGGATGACAGCCTTGTCTCAGACTTTAAGCTTCTGATCAGATTAGCAGCTTGGGAGGAGGGTGGAGATAGGATCGTGCCTTCACCAGCAGCCTGACATTTCCTGTTGGGGGGAGGGGAACGCCAACAGTCAGGGCCTGGTTCACCTTCCATCAACCTGGCAGGGACTCACCCTTTCCCAACCTTGGGGGAGGGAACTGCCTGCTGCACCTACCCTGGAGGCCAACAAGCTGTGTAGCTTAGGCACCCTGGTCCTGATTCTCCAGGACTCAGTGGAGGACCAGCTCAGCTCTCGCCTTGGCCTAGAATCTTAGTGGCCTCACCCTGGCTGTGCTGTAGAGTCACCTGGGCTCCTCCTTCGCTCCCTGATCTTCGGAGGCCTCAGTTAACTGAGTAATGGGTCCAGGCATCAGTATGTTTTTAAACTCCCTAGGAAAATAGTACTTTATATTCTTTATCATATCACTTTTTGTAAGTGTTGAATATATTCCTGTTTATTTTTCTATGTTGTTTTGTAGCCTTAAGAAGTGTTTCAAACATATCTGAATGTATAAAATAAGAGTAAATGCCCTACATGGTGTGATGCTGCATTATATATAAAACTGTGTGCATATATTAAATTTTGTCTCTTGAAAAAAAGCCCAAAAAACTCCCTGGGTAGCTTTAAGGTGCATCCAGAGTTGAGAACCACTGGGCTAGGTGCCCAGCACCCACCTGTCCATTTCCTACAATGTGTGGAAATAGTTTCACTGGAGTAAAACAGCCAGGGCCTTTTTATTATGTATATCACCTAATACCAAAGTACATCTTTGTATTTTGTTGTTGTTGTTGTTGTCGGAAGATTTTTAATCACCGTTTCAATTTCATTACTTGTGATTGGTCTGTTCATATTTTCTGTTTCTTCCTGGTTCAGTCTTGGAAGGTTATACCTTTCTAAGAATTTGTCCATTTCTTCCAGGTTGTCCATTTTATTGGCAGAGTTGCTTGTAGTAGTCTCTTAGGATGCTTTGCATTTCTGCTGTGTGTGTTGTAAGTTCTCCTTTTTCATTTTTAATTTTATTGATTTGAGTCCTCTCGCTCTTTTTCTTGATGAGTCTTACTAAAGGTTTATCAATTTTCTTTATGTTCTCAAAGAGCCAGCTTTTAGTGTTATTGATCTTTGCTATTGTTTTCTTTGTTTCTATTTCATTTATTTCTGCT